>NW_016107478.1:4872181-4976933 GCF_001604975.1 Cebus imitator | reverse complement strand
CTGCCTCCATCCCGCCGTCACCTATATCTGGCATTTCTTCCCACGTTATCCCTCCCAAACCTCCTTACCCCCCGCTGTCCCTCCCCTATTCCCTCCCAACAGACCACAGTGTGTGATGCTCCCCTCCCTGTGTCCATGTGTTCTCATTGTTCAACACCTGCCTATGAGTGAGAACATGTGGTGTTTCTTAAGTGGCATCCATATACTCCAGGGAATTCTCATTAAGATTCCAGAAGAAAATACTGGAAGCACCATTTATATGATTTTTTTTTAGTCTTAAGAAATTAATTACGCTTTACCAGCATTTAATATATGGATTGTCACTAGACAATTTATCAGTTTGGCCACACACCAGTCAGTCATGAGTCACATAAGATGTGTGAGGTTCTTGTGAGGAGGGTGGGAGCTCTGCAACTCCAGGGATGATCCTATGGCACTCCCTTATATGTCCTCAGCTTCCAGAATTGCTACATGTTGTCGTTTGCATGTTCCAGGTTAGTGATGAATAGGTATTAACTAGTTTTATTTAAGTTAACCCTCACAAAATGGGCAAGTATCTAAAAAAGAGTCAAGGGTTTGCAAGTGATGGTGATAATGATCATCAGTTCACCATTCAGATTCAAGTAAACAAGAACATGGTGATGTTTTTACTCAGTACTATCTCCTGACATTGTAAGATAGAAACAATGAAGACAGTCAGATAAGAATTGGGAAGAAAATCAAAATTATCAAAAGATTGTTAGAGATTTGGACACATAGGTACATACAAAATCATTGAAAAATCATCAAAAATCATTTAAAAATTATTAAAAACACACCTGGTCATAGACATATAGTGTACCTTTACATGTTGCTAATATTAGCAAGAAGCCATCATAATAAGTAAACATATTGGAAATACTTTGGTTCAGCTACATTTCACTTGTTTTATAGAGTAAATAATGTATGAACACAGTACAGCATATCATGCTTTTTCATAAATAAGTTTTCATGTGCTGAGGATGCATACTCAAAATTTATTTTAACGGATGGAGTATATGGTTCAAAAGCATTGTGGTGTCTGTTGACTTAGTGGCCAACTACCACTGCCATTGCCATATTACTGGTTTAAGCTTTGTGCTCTGTGCTGTGCTAATTATTTTAAGTACATGACCTTTTTAACCCTCAAAATCACTTTAGGACACATAACATCTATCCTCATTTTCTGAATAAAGGAACTGGAAATAGAGAGAATATAAGTAATTTTCCCAAGGTCATAAAGCCAGGATTCAAGCCCAGTTCCTACTCCAGGCCATGCAAACCATACATTTAGACACAGTGATATCATTCTCCCTGTCATGAAAACAGCCTGATTCTTGAGTGCCCTAGGCTGGAGTTCAAATCCTACTTCTGCCTCTTATTAGCAGGTGTGATCACCTAGAGTGAGAAGACTGTGTGTATGGTGAGATGCATCAATACAGCACACTGTACCTTTTTTCACAGATGCTGACACATAGCTCTAAAATACAGGAATCTGTCTTCCTGAGGAACTCTGACTCATTTTACTGGAACAACAAGTTCACATGCTAATGTGTGGGCTGAGGCACATGACCCCTCCATAGAAAAACAGAAAATATATCAATGTGACTTTGCTTCAACAAGCATTAAGAAATGGCTAGTTGTTCTTCTGTTTATTTTGCTTTTTTTTTCTTTTTGACACAGTCATCTTTTGCACCTGGTATTCTGTGTAACCCCCATGAACTGGAGACAAAAATATCAATTGAGAAGCAGGAAGAGATGAGAGAAAAGAGAGTAGGAGAGGTCTTTATCATTAATCATGAGATGAAAACTGGCACCTCATTTATAATTTTAATTACACTAAATACATTTACATATCTTTAGAATATTGACTATATGGGTGTATACTTTATCAAACTTCATCAAACTATACATTTAATATCTGTGTATTTCACTTTGTGTGTCCTATATCTCAATTTAAAGTTTGCAAAAGAAAAAAGAAAATGGGAAAACAAAAGTGCATGTCAGTAAATTTATATTTCGTTTTATTTTCAATTATAAAAATGCCTACCAAGTGAAAACAAAATTTTTAGATGCTCAGTTCTCTAATTTTGATGCAAAAACATACCTCAAATTAGTTTCTTGGTCATAAAGAAAGGGAGGAATGGAAGCTTTCTAATTCTGTAGGAAATGGAGACATTAGCGGAAAGATATTAGGTTTTAGAGATAAAACCCAGTTTGGCTTGGGGTTGGATCCAGGCTCTGCTACTTATCAGATGTGTAAACCAAAGCTCTGTTTTCCCATTTGTTAAGTGAGAATAATACTATCTACTCAGTTGTTGTTGAAAATTCCAGTATCTCATTCTCTGACCTAATGGGCCTCTTGACTTCCACTTTGGTTTCCCTTATAGCCATAAGGACCAGTCTGGGTGATTTTTCAGAAAGAGAGAAAATATAGTGCAGTGATTAAAATAATAGACTGATTATAACAGATTTCAGAATTTGAAATTGGATTTTTGCATTCACAAGCTGTATAATTATGGACAAATTACTTAATATCTTCATGCCTGTTGCCTCGTCTGAAAATGGGGATAAAAGTATGTCTTTCATAGGACCACTATGAGAAACATGTGAATTATTGGAGGTGAAACACCTGAGCAATGCCAGGACTTAGTAAACGCTCCATAAACTTCACTATTTATTATCCCATTAGCATGCAAGCTTCATGTGGCCCAGGGTTTTTACTGGATTCATGTACCACACCAAGAACTGGGCCTGGCCAGAATAGGTAATCTATAATTATTTGTTAAATGAATCAACGAATGATTTTATATCTCTGGGGCTGTTTTACCTATAACACTCCTGACACCAAATGTGTGGGATTTTTCCTCACAATAACCAATTCTCCAACTCTCCACCACCAACTGCATGACTTACAATTCAATTCTGACACTAACCCCAGGTAGTTGGTGTCAGACCCCACAGCTTCGGGGCTCAGTCCAGCAAGACTGTCCATACTTCAGATGCCAGTCACAAGTCCTGGGTCTCCTGTACTTTGGCCAGCTGATTGCAAATTGGAGGTTTCCACAAACTCTACCCCGCAAGGCTTGATAATTTGCTAGAATGGGCCCATGGAGTTCAAGACAATGGCTGACTTACTATTACCAGTTTATTATAAAGGATACAACTCAGGAATAGCCAAATGGAAGAGATGCACAGAGCAAGGTATGACGGGAGAGAGCTGCAGTGGTGTGGTGAGCTTCCATGCTTCCTCCAAGCATGCCATCCTCTCGACACCTCCATGTGTTCACCAGTTCAGAAGCTATCTAAACCCCATTAGTTAGGGGTTTTTATGAAGGTTTCATTACTTAGATATAATTGAGTAAATCATTGGCCATCGGTGACTGACTCAATCTCTAGCCCCTTTCTTATTCTGGAAGGTCAGGGGAGGGGCTGAAAGTTTAACCCTCTAATCATGCCTTGGTCTTTCTGGTGACCAGCCCCCATCCTGGTGCTATGGAAGGGCTCTCAGCCATCAGTCATCTCATTAACATACACAAAGACACACATCACTCTGGAGATTCTAAGAGTTTTAGAAGCTGTGTGCCAGGAACTAGGGACAAAGACCAACATTTATTTTTTAACACATCCTTGCAACAGGGTTCCACTGCTTTTTGAATATAACTCAAATTTCATAGGGTGGGCTAGAACTTCAAGATGGAGTTTGTGCCAATGTCTCCAGCCTCGTCTCATGCCCTGCCTACTGGGCTGGCCATGCTGGGAACACATCGGCGATCTTGCTGCTGACTGAACATTCCAACCTTGCTCCTGCCCAGAGCCTTTCTGCCTCTTTCAGGAACGGTCTTCTCCAGGATCTCTGACTGCCTGGCTTTTTCCACGATTAAGGTTCTCTTCAAACATAATCTTGAAAAGACTGCCCTTGGCCACTCTTGGCAGAAGCAGTGCACTCTCCTAAACATCTGTGACATCATTTCATTTTCTTTTCCTCATAACCCTTGATAGCACATCATCATCTGAAATCATATTATTTGTTTATTGTCTACCTACTTCTCTGTGGTCCTCACCTCTTCTCCCTTCTGAATCTAAGGTCCATGAAAGCAGAGTCCATGGCTTTCCTTTCTTTGAGGTATCCCTAGCTTTTAGAAGGGCATTGGTTAAATATAAGGTGAAAGTGCACATTTATTGAATGCCTGTTTTATGCAAGGTACTGGTATATATATCTTGCCTCACTTGATCCTCACAGTCTCTGAGGAAGGTCTTATTATCTAAATTTACAATAAGGAAATAAAGGCTCAGAGAGGATAAGTACTTGCTTAAGTTAGTAAATGGCTAAGCCAGGATTTGAAAACTTGCTTTAACTCATGAATAAGACCAGGCCCATTCCTTAAGAGGATCACAGATCTCCAGTTTTAGTTCATGACAATTTATCTTCTTCTGATGACTTTGGGGCCCTGTAAAATCCTAAAAGCCTGCTTTCTTCACTGTCAAAGACAAATTCAATTATAGTCATTATATTGTGCTTACAAAGGCAGGAAGGTGGATTCACTGATGTATAGAAAGACTGTTCATATTAATTATTGAAACAAACAAAATTACTGCCAGCTGTATGACCCTTAGGAAGGCCCTTCCCTTCCCTGGGACTCACTTTCTTTATCAGTAGAATGAGGGGGTTGGAGTAAATTACCTCTAAAGTCTTTGCTAGCTCTGCAATCTGTTGGTTTGGTGCACATGTGGTTTTCTGATTAACTCTCAGTTGACAAGTTACTCCTTATTTCCCACAGTAATTCTATTAGGGTTTTGGTCACACACTCCAACAGAGAATATACCCACCGTGTTTTACCAGCAAGGTAAAATTTCATTCCAATTCAGTCATGGGCAAATACAGAACAGGGGAGTGGTTTTATACTAGGTAAGGCCATCAACCTCTGTTGTGATATTCTGAGGTGGGGTCCTAATATATGGACTGGCTAAAAAGGGGCTGGATCCAAACATGAATAGGGAGCAAGTATTCATCAGATCTACGTGAATTTGACTTGCTGCTTACGGGTTTTCTAAAAGTGAAAATGGCAAGCTTCTTGCTAAAAGCATCGGACAGATAATAGGTTAGAAAACTGCAAGCCATCACTCATCTAATAATCTATTGTTGACTGGAAAAAAATGATCTTGCTGATACATGTGGCTGAGAGAGTACACAGTACTGCAGTGAGCTGTAACTAAATAATAACTCAATAGCAATAATTATAACAGCAACTGATATTTATTGAGTACTTACTATGGCCTAGCTCTATATTATTAAAAATGTTACCTACTTTATATTCCTAGTTCAAAGACAAGGAAACTTACAGCTTTGGAACCTATACTTTTAACCATTTGTTGTGAAACGAAGACTTCAGTGATATATAGATCATAATCCAAACTCTAGTTCTGCCATGTAACATCCTGAGTCTCAATTTTCTCATTTTAAATATGGAAATTTTAGGCTGGATGCAGTGACTCACACCTGTAATCCCAGCACTTTGGGAGGCTGAGGTGGGAGGATCACTTGAGACTAGGAGTTAGAAACTAGCCTGGGCAAAATAGTGAAACCCTATCTCAACAAAAACATAAAATAAAAATTAGCCGGGTGTGGTGGTGTGTGCTTGTAGGCCCAGCAACTCAGGAGGCTGGCTGAGATGGGAGGACCCCTTGAGCCCGGGAGGCTGAGGCTGAGGCTGAAGTGAGCCATGATTGTGCCACTGCACTCCAGCCTGGGTGACAGAGTGACATGCTATCTCAAAAAAAAATGGGAAGTTTTAACACCTATTTTATAGGCTTATTGAATGGACTGAATGCTTAGTACAGATATTGTTACTATTACTATTTACCTATCAACTAAATATTGTCCCAGAAACTTTATTGAAAGGTAGGAGTTGCCATGTGTGTATGTTTCAGGTGGGCTGGGGAAGGTGATAACTGTCATTATTCTTGGGCCTCCTCATTATCATTTCAAGACAAGTATTCCTCCAGTTGAAGGCAAAAAACCCTGTTCCTCTGAGGTTTATGCCAACTACTGATGGAGATACAATGATACACGTCTCCCCTGCATCTCACTGCTGTCACTGTCAGCCTCTTGATTCTGTTCCCTATGTTAAATGAGACTAAGGCTCCTAGATCACAGCCTCCCTATCCACCTGGAGGTTTATCATTGGACAACTTCAGCATCTGCTCATAAGACCCATCCAATGTTCCACTGTTAAGGTTGTTTCAAAATGTTTCCACCTCCAGGACCATCATCTCCATTTCACTTCAATACTCACTCCCACAGCCACCCTGAGACTGCTATACTTATTAGTAATTACAATATACTAATAGTCACTTTCTAACTTCAATTGCCCTTCAGTCCAATTCTCTCATGTACTCTATCATTCTTATCAAATGTCCTTCTGCACCTTAAAGCAACTTCCAGAATCTCCATCACTTCCTTTTCTTTCAATTCATATTCTCTGTCTGGCTCTAATTTCTTCCATAGCTAGCTTAGAGTTCATCATCTTTTGTGCCATTTACTGACAAGAATCTGCAATATTCTTTTAACTGCCCAATTCAATGGCTACCTCCAGTCCACAACATTTAGCCAGGACATGCTTTACTTTTGTACATAAGGGAAAAACTCTGCTTAAGAAGGAGCAGGCCAACAGGAGACTGCAACTCAAGAAAGTGAAATATCCTGAAACCTCTCAGGGTCTGAACACATTTGAAATTTGCACTGCCTGCTTCAGTGTTAATTCCTTCCCATGATGATCCTTTGACCAGCAAATCAGAAACCAAATGGACAGCAATTAATCGAAATGTGTGATAATATTAACATAATGAATAATGATTGAGCTGCAAGAGATGTTGAATAGTCACTAGGCCAACTGCTCTGGGTTTAGGCAGGTGAATAATCCAACCTAAGACGCAGGGTATCTATCCATCCATCTGTCCCTCCACACTCTTTCAAGTTCCCTGCTTTTGGATCTCCAATTCCTCTAAGTGAGAGCCATTTTGGCAGTGGAGCCTAGAGATTCTGGCCTAGACTCTGAGGCTGGCCTTAGACTGATTTACGATACAGAATCTCTCTAGTTAAGCCAGAATCCATTACAAACCAAATTCCGGAGGTAAAAGACAAGCAAAGATGTTGAATCTGAAGCCAGAAGTTAGGGAGGCCAAGGATGGTACCAAAGTAAGAGACAGGCTAGAAGCCAGAAGGATAGGGAGAGCAGAGGTCAGATGGAGAAAGAGAAAGGTGTGGAATGCAGGTCCAAGGCAAATCACTGCTGTGCCCCTTGAAACTCTCTTTATGTGTTTATAATCTCTTCTGTGTTGCCAAAGCCCTCTGGTTTTCCTCTGTCTTATCATTCAGCACACAGTAGGATAAATGTCTGTTTTCTTGTATGTTTCCCCACTGGACTACGAGATGAAAAGGGTAGAAGCCATTAGCTTTCTCTGTATTCCCAGCAATTGATATAAATAATGCAAACATACAATAAATACATGTTGAAAGAATGAAAGAATACATAAGTAAATGGATTAATGAATGAATGAATGAATCAGGGGGAGGATCAAGGATATGTGTATACAGCAACTTTAGGATCGCTCTCAGTTGTACTTTTTGGTATTTCCTGTCATATCAACATATTTTTCATTGTCAGATGTCAGATAGTTAGGATCACAGGCTCTAGACTGGCTAGATTAGAAATTTGACTCTTTCACTAGCTAACAGAATGGCTTGGGCTGGCGGGCTGCGGTGGCTCACACCTGTAATCCAAACACTTTGGGAGGCTGAGGTGTGCAAATCACCTGAGGTCGGGTTCAAGCCTGGCCAACAGGGTGAAACCCTGACTCTACTAAAAATGCAAAAATTAGCTAGGTGTGGTGGTGGGTGCCTGTAATCCCAGCTACTTGGGAGGCTGAGTCAGGAGAATCGCTTGAACCTTGGAGGCGGAGGTTGCAGTGAGCCGAGACCGTGCCACTGCACTCTAGCCTGGATGACAGAGAGAGACTGTCTCACAAAAGAAAACAAAAGCAAAAAGAAAACAAAAACAAAACAGAACGGCTTAGGCCTTAACTAACCTCTTTGTATCTCAGTTTACTCATCTGTAAAAGAGAAGTAATGAAAATAATTACCTATAAAGTTAAAAAAAGAAAAATGCATACAAACCCCTGAAGTTCGTGCCAGTGACAAACTAATAGCTCCAAAAATGTGAGTTATTTTTATTCTAAAAATTATTACATCAATCTCCACCCCAGCACTACACAGGATCTTGTAATATTCTCTTGAGTGCTACTATTTAAAGACAGTACTTCCTAATCTGCTGCTGCATGTGACATGCTGCCTGGGCAGGGGAGTGACAAAGAACACAGAATGCAGAGACCATTCAACATTGAATATCAGCTGATGCCTGTGGTTACTGAAGGGAAGGAAGATGAACAATGGGCAGAAAGGAGGCTGCAGGGAATAAAATTTGTAGATGCTCCTTGGTTTGGAAACACAAAGTTTATTTTTGGGTTGTACTTCCAGTCCTTTTACTTAAAACAAACAAAGAAAACAACCATGTCAGCTGTGTTTACAAATAAGAACTTGCTCTGGCTTTTACAAGACACAGGGAATCCAGTCTGCTTCCTTTTGGTTACTATATTATAGATAGGCACATCATGTGCTGGAAGAAAAAGGAAAACTGATCTGGAAATCAGGAGGCTCCAGCCCTGTATTAATCTTAGTCTGGGCTCTGTTGTTTTGAATAAGTTGCTTCCTTCCTTTGGATCTCAGTTTCCTCTTTCTCAAAATGAGAAGTTTGAGCCAGATAATGTCATTTTCATTGTGCAACAAATACTTACTGAGTACTTATTGTGTGTAAGGCATTGCGCTAGGCATTATGGATAGAGCAGGCAAGCAGACAGCTCTGATCCCTGACCTCATGGAGCTTAGTGCCTACTGGGGCAACACCGGTGCTCACAGGAGAGAGGAAGAGGAAGACAAAACTACTATGAAGCTTATGGAACTAGTTGAAGGTTGATAAGGGAGCTGGCTGGGTAAAGAAAGTTGATGAGGAAGGTTCCAGACTGAAGGAAAAGCATATCTGAAGGCCCTAAGTCAAGATAATATTATATATTTAAAGGACCTGCAGACGTCCAAGATGACTGGATAGAATGAAGGGAAAGCATGTAGGAGATGAAGCTATAGATGAAGGCAGGAGTCAGATTTTACATGGCCCTGTAAGTCATGTTAACGGGTTTTGAGTTATGCCAAAGTCAAGGAGAAGCCACTGGAGAGTTTTAAGCAAGAGTAACCTTATTCATATTTGTTAAAGATCATTTTGGTTCATTTGTAGAGAATAGAGAATGGTAAAAGTGGAGGCAAGGAAACCATTCAAGAGTTCCTTGGAGCAGTCCAGGTGAGATATAAGGGTGGCCTGGACTAGGATGGTGATGGTAGAATTAAAGCAAAGTGGAAGAATTCAAGAGACATTGGATGTAATTTAGAAAGACACCATGAGAAACTGATGTTGAGCGGAAAGATAGAGTGGGCTCAGAATGTCCTTGAGGTTCTTCCAAGCGTGAGTAAGGACACATGGTGCCATTTGTTGATAGTGCCACATATGGGAACAGTGCCAATTTTGCAGGCAGAGGTGGAGATGGTAGATCCAGATTTTAACATGTTTATATTGAGATGGTTGTGAGCCACTTAAGTGAAGATGTTATATAGATAGATGTAGACTTGCTGGCATATAAATAGTAAATGAATCCTTGTAAGTGGATGAGCAATGTTACGGGTCAGCACTAATGACTGAGGCAGCATGATTTTGGTGGAGTTTCTGTACTGGAAGGAAGATCTGCCTTGGTTAAGGAGGCAGGGGTGGTGGTGAGAAAAATCATGACAGATACCTTTTAAAGCATTCTTGACTGTGAGAGGCAATAACTAGGGGAGCTAATAGTCAGAAGAAGGGATTTTACTTTATTTTTTGAGACAGGGTTTTACTCTGTCACCCAGGCTGGAGTGCAGTGGCCTGATCATAGCTCACTGCAGCTTGAACTTCTGGGTTAAAGTGATTTTCTTGTCTTAGCATCCCAAGCATCTGGAACTACTGCTGTGCACCACAACACCTGGCTGTTTTTTAAAAAGTATTATTAGAGATATGGTCTCACTATGTTACTCAAGCTGGTCTTGAATTTCTGGCCTCAGGCAATCTTCCTGCTTTGGCCTCTGTATTAGTTTGTTCTCACACTGCTATAAAAAATATATGAGCCTGGGTAATTTCTATATAAAGAAAAGAGGTTTAATTGGTGCAAGGAAGCACAGTGGCTTCTACTTCTGGGAAGGCCTCGGGAAACTTACATTCATGGCAGAAGGCAAGCACGTCTTACATGGCTGGAGCAGGAGGAAGTGGAGGGAGGTGCTACACACCTTTAAACAACCAGATGTCCTGAGAACTCACATGCAGCACCAAGGGGGGATGGTGCTAAACCATTCATGAGAGCTCCACCTCCAAAATCCAATCACCTCTCACCAGGGCCCTCCTTACTGGGGATTACAATTCAACATGAGATTTGGGCAGGGACACAGATCCAAACCATATCAATCTCCCAAAGTGCTGGGATTACAGGTGTGAGCCACTGTGCCTAGCCAGGGATTTTATTTTTAAGATAAAAGGTTTATAGCAGCACTGTCTAAAGGAAATAATGTGAGTCACACAAGTAATTTTAAATTTTCTAGTACCCACTAGAAGTAAAAGTGAACTGGTGAATTTAGTTTTAGTATCTTTTTATTTAACCTATTATACCACAAATGTCATCATTTCAAGTAATCAATAAAAAAATTATTCATGAGATATTTTATATTCTTTTATTCATATAAAATGTTTCAAATCTGGTGTGTATGTTACATATTACAATTTGGACTAGCCACATCTCAAGGGTTCAATAAATACATTTAACTAATGGCTAATGTATTGGATAGCACAGGTCTGCAGCATGTTTAAATGTTGATGAGAGGGAGATAGTATTGAAGGAGAAGCTAAATAAACAGGAATGAGAGTGGATAATGAATTAAGTGGGTTGTTAGAGGCAGTGGGAGATGAAAGAGTCTCTGATAATAAGTGGGCCATCTCTTTCACTGTAACAAATGTGATGGAGAAAAAGCTGTGTCTGGATATAAGCAATGGTGTGCTGATAAATATTCAATACTAGCTGTACAAAAAAAATAGAAAGCCCTAATTTTATCAATTGCCAATTCCTGTGTTGTAAATAATTCCATCTTGGCCAATTTCAAGCTATGAATGTGATGGAATAGATGTGAAGCTGGGAAGAGATGTGCACAATCTGATCTTGTGAGCAGGGCTGAGCTAGCCCCCAGCTCACTACTGGATCTAAGAAAGTTGGGAGATTTAATGGCAGGTGCCTTTCTAATGGCTTTTCTCTTAGAAGTAGTTGGTGGCTGAGAATAAATAGGAGGTCATCTCTCTGAACACGAGAGGAAAGATGGGGATGGGAATTGGCACTGTTTGATAATAGTCATTGCAGAAAATGGGAAATTGAGCTGACATGATACATTTATTCAAGTTCCTATTAGGAAACAGATGGACACTCACATTGAGTAACTGAAGTACACTTCATAAAGAGTTCCTTTAAAAAGTTTAGGAAAAGAAACCAGTACCTAATGACGGGCAACAGTCGGGAGCCATTACAACCTCTTAGCCTGAAGGAGCACAGGGAGGGAGGAGTGGTTCCCATCATGTAGAAGATTGTAGGGAAAGGGCCACACACAGGAACTGTGGTCCACTGTAGAAGGCTGATAGATGGATGCAGCTAACCTGCAGCAATGCAGCAAGGAGAGTGCTGGGGGAATAAACACCTTCACTATCCTCCAGACTCCTGCTGGGGACTCCCATTGGCCAAACCCAACTAGAAACCAAGGCTAGGAGAAACTGGTAACAAGTAGTATAGAGTGGTAGAAGCCTGCCTTATTTTTGCATGGCTTTGATTTATAGTGTTCACAAAGCTGAATTCATCTTGGATTGGGCTTTCGTAAAGAACAATTGGGGAAAAATAAAACAGCCATGTAGAGATTGACCATATAGAAAAAGAGAAGATTGGTAAGAGGAAAGTGAAAAAAAATTATCAAAACAGCCCTTCCACGTACAATTTAGTGAGAAGGAAACTAAAACTCCTTGGGCTTGCCCAAGAGAGCAAGTAAGTTAGTGGTACAGGTCTGTTTAGCTGGAAAGCACTTTCCACCTTACCCTCCCACCAGCAAGCAATTAATGGTTTGGTTGAAACCATTCTCCCCACACCCCTGTACCCCTCACCACCTAGTTTCTGTGCCTGGGAGAGTAAAACTCAAAAGAATAAAATTTCTTTGAATGAACGTTTTTACATATGGCCAGATAGGTGAGATGAAGCTGTGTTTGGTAGCCTGGGCAGAAAATGTTTGCTAGTTTATTTGAAGAAGCCAAACTTATCTCTACCAAGTAATTAAAAAATAATCTGTCAGGTTAGAGGCAAGGACAGAATGAGATACAGCTTTTAGCTGAAGCTGAAGCTTTACTGGAATTTTCTACCCCCAATATATAAACTCATGCATACGGAAAAGCAAATATTCACAAGGACTGTCTTCATTACTGGTGCTCATGGCAAATGTACAAGGTAAGAGGTGGATGAGGAACGTGCAAGGGTGTCTTTTGTGAAATAAAAGTGAAGTCAAGTTTTGAGGAATGCTCTGTTCCCCAATCCATGTCTGTTCTGGTCTCTCTTCAAGGCAGTACCTGACCAGGTGACCTTCTTACTTAGGTCCAGTGGTTTGAGCAGGAAGGGCAGAGAGAATGTGCCTGGCTTCCCCTGTGTCTGGTACTTAGGTATAACTCAGGGCCCTTCCCAGGGGCTCAGTACATAGTCAGTGCTTAGGAATCACGGGGTAAATGGAGTCTTCCAGGGATCATGTGTTCCATATCAAATAGTAAACGGCCTAATAACAGGATAGAAGATTGGAAATCAGAGCAAAGCTGGGAATGCAGCAAAGAAGCACTGGCCACAGCTAGGATGGCATTCTTGTGCTGTGACCTTGGGGCCTAATCTCTCTTAACCCATTTATGAAATTTCCTCATTTATAAAATTTGGCCAATACCTAATGGGTAATTGTGAGGATTATATGAGGCCAAGCATACAAAGCTCTGAGCACATGTGAGTATTCAGCAAAAGTGGATTTGGACCACATTCCTGCTGCTCTCTTGTCCTAGTACTTTGATTTAACCATTTCTTTCATTTCTCAGGATAACCAGTTTCTCCTGACATGGGATTCCATTCACAGAAGTAGCAGTGGTTTTCCTAGAGCTTCCCAAGCATGATGATTACGGTTTCATTTTATTTGGTCACTTTTGGGCCTTGGTGACTCCAGGTGGCCATTCTGGAGAAACCACAGCATTTTGGATCATGGTGATCCCCCCCATCTTTGAGTAAACACCGAAAGCTTTCTTTACCTTTTATTCCAAAACTCGTTTGCCATCTGGTGCCTGGTTTGGCTGCATCTGTGTTTACTTAATGACTTTAGGCGAAGGCCGAGTTTACATACGGGAAGAATAAGAGGGCTTTGCTGATTCCTTCCATATGTTCATTTATTCATATATTATGATTTTTGTAATCTCACCAGTATAGATCTCTTCAGATAATCCTTACCCTGTTTCCTGGAGACCTACTTCTTTGTGTTTGCAGCTGGGAGTTTCCATGAGAACATTTTTTTCAATGCCTATTACCCTTAGTACAGCTCAGTGAGGCTTTTAGATGGGCACAAAATTAATGTTCTTGAAGGTTCGTCTTTTTGAAAAGGGAGGCTTATTTGACTTGGGTGATTCTGAGGACTCAGGAGACCTGAATTCTAGGCTCTTCTTTTCATTTGTAAATGGTATAAATTCAGACAAGTTTTATAACCACTCTGGTCCTCAGTTTGCTCTCGCCCCCACAATTCAATTACCTCTCATGGGGTCCCCCCAACAACATGGGGGAATTCAAGATGAGATTTGGGTGGGGACACAGTGAAACCATATCATTCTGCCCCTGGCCCCTGCCAAATCACATGTCCTCACATTCCAAAACTAATCATGCCTTCCCAACAGTCCCCCAAAATCTTAACTCATTTTAGCATTAACTCAAAAGTCCAAAGTCCAGTGTCACCTCTGAGACAAGGCAAGTCCTTTCTGCCTATAAGCCTGTAAAATCAAAAGGAAGCTAGTTACTTCCTAGATATAATGTGAGTATAGGCATTGGGTAAATATAGCCATTCCAAATGTGAGAAATTGGCCAAAACAAAGGGGCTACAGGCTCCATGCCAGTCCAAAATCCAGTGGGACAGTCAAACCTTAATGCAAAATGATCTCCTTTGACTCTGTGTCTCATATACAGGTCACACTGATGCAAGAGGTGAGTTCCCATGGTCTTGAGGAGCCCTGCCCTGTGGCTTTGTGGGTACAACCTACCTCCCAGCTGCTTTCATGGGCTGGTGTTGAGTGTCTGCAGTTTTTCCAAGCACATAATGCAAGCTATCAGTGGATCTACCATTTTGGGGTCTAGAGGTCAGTGACCCTCTTCTCACAGCTCCACTAGGCGGTGCCCCAGTAGGGACTCTGTGTGAGGGCTTTAACCCCACATTTCCCTTCCAAACTGCCCTAGCAGAGGTTCTCCATGACAGCCATGCCCCTGCAGCAAACTTCTGCCTGGATATCCAGGTGTTTCTGTACATCCTCTGAAATTTAGGCAGAAGTTCCTAAGCCCCAGTTCTTGACTTCTGTGCACTTGCCAGCTCAATACCATGTGGAAGCTGCCAAGGTTTGAGGCTTGCACCCTCTGAAGCCATGGCCTGAGTTCCATGTTGGCCCCTTTCAGCCATAGCTGGAGCAGCTGAGACTCAGGGCACCAAGTCCCAAGGCTGCACATAGCATGGGGACCCTGGGCCCTGCCTATGAAACCACTTTTTCCTCTTAGGCCTCTAGGCCTGTGATGGGAGGGTATGCCATGAAGACCTCTGACATGGCCTAGAGACATTTTCCCCACTGTCTTGGGGATTAACATTTGGCTCCTTGTTACTTATGCAAATTTCTGCAGACTGCTTGAATTTCTCCTCAGGAAATAGGATTTTATTTTCTATTGCACTGTCAGGTTGCAAATTCTGCAAACTTTAATGCTCTGCTTTCCTTATAAAACTGAATGGCTTTAACAGCATCCAAGTCACCTCTTGAATGCTTTGCTGCTTAGAAATTTCTTCCACCAGATACCCTAAATCATCTCTCTGAAAGTTCCACAAATCTCTAGGGAAGGGGCAAAATGCCACCAGTGTCTTTGCTAAAATGTAACAAGAGTCACCTTTGCTCCAGTTTCCAATGAGTTCCTCATTTCCATCTGAGACTACCTCAGCCTGGACTCTATTGTTCATATCATTATCAGCATTTTGGGCAAAGCCATTCCACAAGTCTCTAGGGAGTTCCAAACTTTCCCACATTTTCCTGTCTTCTGAGCCCTCCAAACTATTCCAACCTCTGCCTGTTACCCAGTTCCAAAGTTGCTTCCACATTTTTGGGTATCTTTTCAGCAGTGCCCCACTCCTGGTACCAATTTACTGTATTAGTCCATTTTCACGCTGCTGATAAAGGCATACCTGAAACTGGGCAATTTACAAAAGAAAGAGGTTTAACTGGACTCATAGTTCCACATGGCTGGAAGGCCTCACAATCATGGCAGAAGGCAAGGAGGAGCAAGTCTCCCCTTACAAGGATGGCAGCAGACAAAAAAAGAGAGAGTGTGTGTGCAGGGAAACTCCCCCTTATAATACCATCAGATCTTGTGAGACTTATTCACTTTCCTGAGAACATCATGGGAAGACCTGCCCCATGATTCAGTTACCTTCCACTGGGTCTCTCCCACAACATGGGGAAATTCAAGATGAGATCCGGGTGGGGACACAGCCAGGTCCCAGGGTGTGTGCTTTCCCTTTTCCCAGCTCCTGAGCACAGTATATTCAGGGGAAAAAAAATCTAAGAAACGAATTTTATCACCTGCACAATGCATAAATAAAAGAAACTGATATTTAAAATGTCATTCTGATTTCTTTTTCCATAGTACAGTTGAGACTCTCTTACCCTGCAGACAGAGACCTGGTTTTGAAACCTACCTCTAATATTACCTGCTTGTGGTCCTGAGCAGCTTTCTTAAGCTCTGTCTTCCTTACTAAATAGAAAAAACAGAAGTCATAGCTGCCTTGTAGAGATAGTGGGTTGATAAGTAATCACTAATTCTTAGCTTGGTGTTTTGCAAAAAGCAGATGTCACAAATGTTGGTTACCTCTGTTTGCGGTGGATTCAATGATGAAACTGACACAGATCTGAGAATACTTTCATAGGAGTAAAGCAAAAAATACTCAGAGAAGATCACAATATTACCTAGTGTCAAGCCAAGGACTAGAACTTGGGCGTCCTGACTCCCAGGCCGTAGATCTTCCTCAAGAGCTAAAGAGGGTGGAGAAAAATGGAAGGCTGGATGGGGTTCACTGGGGGACAAGATGTTAACTAAAGGAATAAGGTAGCCTAAACCCCTTATCTCAGAGGGCTTGTCAGTGGAACACAGATTCTCAAGGAGGCCAGGACATGTGTGCAGTGAGTGGGTGGGATTAGCGACAAAGAAAGTAAGGGTTTTGTGTTTGTGTACGTGTGTGTGAATGTCCACAAATCACTGTGAGAGGTCTTCTCATTCCTCTCTCTGTCCGTGCCCGCCACCACCTGGTCTTTGTGTCTTGGAGAGTGAAATTCAGAAGAACAAAATTTCTTTTAAGATTTTGGATATGACCAGATAGATGAGGCAAGGCTGTTTTTAATAGCCTGGGCAGGAAATCTTTTCTACTTTATTTGCAGAAGCCAAACTTATCTCTGCCAGGTAATTAAAAAATAATCTGTCATATTAGAGGCAAGGGCAGAGCATAAAAGGATCTTGTCCACAGCCCCTGGGTGCCTTGGCCCTGAGTCCTTCTCTGCTCAGAAGCAGGAGGAAGAATAGCACTGCAGAGGTGGGCCCACAACCAGCTCTCAGGGCCTTAACTCTGTGGGAGGGCGGTCCCTGTCAGAGTCTGAGGGACGAGGGCCCTCTCCTCCCTCAAGGGCCACTTCAGGGCACTGAAAGGGCAGAGGAGGGTCTTGGCATTCCTCAGTCACCTCAGTTAGGCTGAATGGTATGTATGTCTCTGTCTATATGCATGCATGCTTCATGTATGTCATAGCTTAGCTGAGATTGAAAGGGTACACAAGTATTAATGGCTGAAGGAGGGGGAAGCATGTGTTTAGAAGAGGAGAGGGCCACATGGAAAGAGGAAAAAATGACACTTGAACTCAGGCCTGTAATCCCAGCACTCTGGGAGGCCAAGGCTGTTGGATTGCTTGAGCCAGGAGCTCTAGACCAGCCTGGCCAATGTGGCAAAACTCCATCTCTACCAAAAAATACAAAAAATTAGCCAGGTATGGTGATGCATGCCTGTGGTCCCAGCTACCTGGGAGGGTGAGGTGGGAGAATCACCTGAGCCTAGGAGGTCGAGGCTGCAGTGAGGTGCGATGGTTCTACTGCATTCCAGTCTGGTTGCCAGAGCAAGACCCTGTCTCAGAAAAGAACTTGTTCATGCAACCAAACAACACCTGTTCTCCAAATCCCTACTGAAATAAAGAAAAAGAAAAGAAAAATGACACTTGAGGAATGAGAAAGGCTGTGTGGTTGGAGCAGATAGAGTTAAGGGAAGTGTGAGTGAAACAGAACTGAGAGGCAGGCAGGGCTACACCACGCGGACCCCACCGTCTCCTTTCCAAGGGCCCTGGGAAGCCAGAACTACTGTCACCCAGTAGCTGCGCTAAGGTCAGCAGAGACCCAGGTGCAGAGGGCCTGGGGACATCAAGATGGCTCTCTTATCACCCAGATATGAGAGATGATTAGGAGGCAGATAACATGCTTCAGTGACAGAGCAGATAGGGGTGTTAAGGGGAGAAAGTTGTTAGAAGTAACTAACTCTTAGATTTCTGGGCTTAAGTACGTGGCTCACTTAGGTGGGGATGCAGAGTTCAGAGTTTGTCCTTACTGCTGGGTGCATAGAGCTCCCTTTTTTAGATCTCTCAGCGTTTAATTCAGGGACATGGAGTAACTGAGAGGGAACCTCAGCCTTGCCTTGTTCTGAGAACCAGCAGCAACAAGGAAAGAAAGCAAGAGAAATAATGTTGCAAAAATTCCTCACAGACCAGGCCAAAACTTACATCAGCCAGTCATGTGGGTTTTAAGCTTGATTATTCAGTAAGAAATGAATTTGTCCTTGTAGTGTTACAAGATCTGGCATTTACACCTGAGATGTGAAGGTGCTTGTCTTTTAAAAAAAATAAAAAACAAAAAAACTGCAGAAGTTCTGAATAGCCAGGAAGTTTAAATGCAGCACAGGACAATCAACAGAGAGCCTAAGGCTCAGACCTTCCCACAGAGAAATCACCCAGTTTCCTGAGGGTAGTGAGGAGGAGATAGGGCAGAGGACACAAAAATGTGCATCAAGCCAGAGACAGGAGACCTTCTCATGGTCTCCACGATAGGCCTTTCCATGGTCTCATGTCTTCTGGCTTTATGCACATTTGCTAGGCTTTATGCACAGTCACCATGGCCATCTGGAAACATAGAAGCTTTTATTTGGGGGTGCGTAGGCCAGGGGATTCCATGAGGAGAGTGTGTGGGACTTGGCCAGGGAATTCTAGGGGAGCTCAGTAGGTGTTTAAGGCTGGAAGGGAGATGGAGAGGCCTATAGGGAGTAGCAGTGAGTAGAGAAACGTGGATTAAACTCGGGCATGCTGGCTCCAGGAGAGAAAGGCCTTTGAAGCAGAGGGAATGAATAGAAGCCAGCAGGAGTGAGCAGTAACAATTAGGGGGAACAGGGGAAGGTGCATCCAGTTGGGGCCATGTGATGGGTTTTGGAATTCTGTCTAAATTCCATGGTGGAAGCTCGTAGCAGGGATTTCAGGATGCAAGAATTGCATACAGTATCTCCTAACTGGTCCTGTGACCTCTCTGGTTCCAGCAGGAAAGTAGCCTGCAGATGTGAGACCGGTTAGGAGATACTGTAGTGGTCTAGGTGGGGGCAACAGTGGTCTGCAAAAAGTAAACACCTAACCAGCTAGCTAAGTTCCTGAATACCTTCCTTCCCTTCCCCTTTCTTGCGTCCCTTTCTCTACCTGCTTTGCTATCTCTGACCCCTCTTCTCTCTCAGCAGAAGGCAGAGGACACAGCAATAGGAACTCCACCCTCCTCAGTTTGCCATGATATGGACAGACTTTGCCATTCCCTCATCTTTTTCTCTGAGGTGCCCTCCCTGCATCCCCCCACTCGGGATCATCCTTTTCTGTGCCTGCATGCTGACAGGGAGCAGCTGCTGGTATCTAGAACAACTCCCAGCTGTTCTTCCAACTTTTCTCAAGTGTTTCTTAGTGTCAATGCCTCTAATTAGTTAAAATAGGAAGGGGGGTGGTAAACAGAGGAGCACAAGAGAGGCCTAATTTTAGCTGTAGCCAAAAGGACTTTCCCCTAAATACACTGTGATCTCAAAATACTTAGCTAAGCGCATATGTATATGGCGGGGAGAGAATTTAAAGAGCTACAGAAGTAAAATTTGCTGGTCGAATGGGACAGCTCTGCCTCTTCAAACAACTGGATTAAAGAGGAAAGGAATGAAAATAAACTGAACCTTCACTCTGTGCCAGGAACAGGACCAGGTGCTTTGTGTGCGGCAACTCAGCAATTCATTTAATCCTCACAGCAACAGTATAATGATGGGACTGGTATTACCTCCATTTTACAGATGAGGAAACTGAAGCTTTGTGAGGCTGATGTTACTCTGTGCAAGATGCCACAGCTAATGAGAGAGCCAGGATTTAAACCTGGGCCTCTCTGGCTTAACTGTAACTAGCAAGAGGAAGATGCGGCCTCAAACCTAGGACTAAGTGGGCATTGGGAAGATAGCTTAAACAGGGATTTGGGGCAGGGGATCAGAGCCAGATTCCAGTGGATTCTGACTCTCAGAACACTCAGATGCATCATTATAGGAACTGGCAGGGCTCACTCAGTGCCTCAACTTTATCCAATCCAGAAATCCCTCCTAGCCCTCACAAGGTATGATGGAGGAATGACCAGATTGTCACTAACAACTTATAGGTAGATAAATGACACAGCAAATGCCCCCCACCCATCTCCACTCCTCACTTCAGCAAAAAAAAGGAAAGACAATAACCAAAATCAACAGAACTCCACTGCTTTCTATAATCAGAGGAGATACAATATTTAGCAAAGGAATAAGAACTGGCTAATCACCCAACTTCCTATAATCTTCTTAAGGTTAGGGTAGAATCTGGGCTCCTTCAGAAAACAGGTGACCCGATAGGACTCATGGTGTCAGCTTCCTTCATTTCAGTTCAGGCTTAAAAGGCCTCTTCACTGGGACGCTCCCCAGTGAGGTTTTCCACGCACATCTGGAGACTTTCCACAATAGGCCTTTGAAGAGGCCTGAAGTATTCCGGGAAAGTCTGCCTCACTGGGCTGAGGTTTAAAGAGCAGAAGCCCACATTTATTTTTCTTTCCCGCCTTCTTTGACAAAACTCCCCTCAGTGGTTTGTGGGCATTTGCAAAGCAGCCCTGATTTTCAGCTCGCTACTTTTAGGGCTGAAATCTTAAAGAAAAAGAACAACAATAGAGCAAATTCAAAAGGGCATGGGTATCATCAAAGGCTGTTTATGTGTTCTGCTCCTCCACCAGACTCTGAGTCGTGCTTAGTCATCTTTGTAGCAGGGAGAAAATGGACTTTGGCCTCAAGCCCACTTGCTCCATCACTCAGCATTGGTGACATTTTGTCGAGTCACTGAAACTGTCTGAGGCTCGGTTTCCTGACCTGTGAAATGAGTTAACAGCGGCCTGCCTTGTGAGGGCTACAAAATGTTCATGAGGTGGGTGAAGGAAATCACTTTGCATGTTGTCTGACATGGATTTTGACAGGTCTGTGAGGCTGTCTCCTTGGCGGGGTCCCTCTCCACTATACAGGCTAATAGCTACTCCTTGTTTACAACTCAACTCAGGTGATGGTTTTCTTCTCCAGCAACGCTTTACTTCTACCTCCCTCTTGTTTGGGCTAGATGAGGTACGTGTCCTAAGTGCTTTAAAACATCCCCATTCTCTGATCTGAGGTTTATTGTTATTTTAGTTCTAAGCGTATGTCCAGCATGCCCTTCCCCCACACCACTCTAACAGTGTAGGCAGCGGATGTCTTTCTTTTTCATTGTTGTATATCCATACTAAGCACAGTGCCTGGTATAACAATATGCTCAATGACTGCCAAGAGATTAATCAGTCTATTAGCAACTATTTATTGGCCACTTACTTTGAGTCAGGTGCTAGTCTAGCAACTGAAGCTGTAGCTATGAATAAAACAGACATGGCCCCTGCTTTCATAAGCTTACATTCCAGTAGGGAAAGTCAGGAAGTACATTAAAGACATGTAAAGACTTGTGGTTACAGCTCCAACACGTAAAAACTGTGTAAGTCATTAAAGCCCATCCTTACTACAAAGAAAAAAAAAAAAAGCTAAGAAACTGCAAATCACTGATTTTTTTTGGATCCATAAGAGAACTGTGGTTACAGGACAAACTATCACCCTGAAATCTAAAGAGAAAGGACAATCCAGACAGTCACAGCTGAGACCTTACTTGGAGGAGCAGCTGCTGGAGTCATAAACTAGTAGGGACCCTTCAGTGGTAATTTGAAGTGTTGGGGGCTGAGCGTAGACGAGTAGGAAAGTGAGCAACTTCTGAGGGTAACAGTCTAAGTGGAAAGGGGCCCACATTTTCATTGGCTTTACCTCCAGGAATGCAAAGAGTCAAGAATGATCCCCTCTTGGCTCTGGCAGTGGGAGGGATAGAGTAAACACTGTAAAATACTTTTTACAGTGTTTCTCCAGAACAAAGGCCTTCTCTTAAGAGGAAGATACTTTACCAAAGCCTATTGTATCCAGGGGAGAGAAATCTCTCCAGCTCTAGTGCCTGCAAGCCTTCCTGTCTCACCTAAAGGAGTAGGGCCTAAGAGCATCTATGAGGCTCACAGCTCAGGGACATAGGTCCATTAAAAGACAGACTTAATCAGAAGATTACAGAATGCTTTTCCTTCCCCATACCTTAAAACCATATCGGCATGACGCCAGTATAATATCAGTGAATTCCAACTCAAAGAGCAGCAAGACAGAATCTATCTAAGGAGAAGATCTTAGGGAAGCCCAAAGACAATATCAAGGATGAAAATAAGGACGATGGAAGAATGTGAAGCCTCTGGCACATACAACTACAACAAACATTAAACAGTCTAAGGCCAGGCGCAGTGGCTCATGCCTGTAATCCCAGCACTTTGTGAGGCCAAGGTGGGCAGATCGATCACCTGAGGTCAGGAGTTTGAGACCAGCCTGGCCAACATGGCAAAACCTCATCTCTACTAAAAATACAAAAATTAGCCAGGCATGGTGGAGTACACCTGTAATCCCAGCTACCCAGTAGGCTGAGGCAGGAGAATCACTGGAACCCAGAGGGCAGAGGCTGCAGTGAGCCGAGATTGTACCACTGCACTTCAGCCTGCACGACAAAGCAAGACTCTGTCTCAAAAAAGAAAAAAAAAAAAAAAAGAACATAGTAAATGTCACATACAGGCCTAGTTATCTCAGTTCCTCTTACCAGATAAATCATGTCCAGGTTTCAACAAAAAATTAAAAGGCATGTTAAAAGGCAAGAAAACTACAGTTCAAAGAGAGAAAGCAAGAACAGAGCCCAACTCGGATATAACACAAATGTTAGAGTTATCAGAGAATTCAATGCAACCATGATTAATAAGTGTTCTAATGAAGAAAAGTAAACAATATGCACAGATGGGCAATCTAAGCAGAGGGATGAAAATGCTAAGAAAGTTATCAAAAGGAAATCCTAATAATAATAATAGTAATAATAAAAACACCAAAAGAACAAAGAAGGCCTTTATGGCCTTAACAAGGCCAAAGAAAGAATCACTGAATTTGAAAATACATCAATAAAAACTTCCCAAACTGATGGGGGAAAAAAAAAATGGAGGGAAACACCCAGGACATCCAAGAAAATTTTCAAAAGGTATAATATTTGCACTATTAGAATATGAGAAGGAGAACAAAAAGAATGGAGTTGAAGAAATATCTGAAGTAATAATGGCCAAGAATTTTCCAAAATAAAAAACAAACATCAAACAACAGATCTAGTTCAGAGAACACCAAGTAGAATAAATATAAAAATAGCGAAACCAGAGCAAATCATAATCAAAAATAAAATCAAAGACAAAGAGGAAATTTTGAAAGAAGCCAAAGGGAGCAAGAACTCCACCTTATCTATAGAGAAATAAGCACAGGAATTACAACAGACTTCTCAGAAAACCATGTAAACAAAATGAGAATGGAGTAAAATATTTAAAATGTTGAAAGAAAAACCTCACTAACCTAGAATTCTATGCCCAGTGAAATTATCTTTCAAACATTAAGGAGAAAGAAAAATTTTCTCAGACAAATAAAAATTTATTGAAAGGAGATCTGCACTACAAAAAATGTTGAAAAAAAAGTTGTTCAGAGAGAAGGAAAATGATATAGGTCAAAAACTTGAAACTACATAAAAGAAAAGCATCAGAGAAGAAAGAAATAAGGTAAATAATAATATTTCATTTTTCACTCGATCTATAATTACATGTTTAAAGTAACAGTAACAATATATTGAGTACTTATAGAAGATGAAATAAATTATAGCAATGTCATAATAGATGGAAAGAAGAAACTGAGTGTACTTTCTTATAAGGTACCTGCACTATATGTAAGTGGTATAGCATTATCTGAAGTCAGACTAAATATGTATACTACAAACATTAGGGAAATTACTTACTTTTAAAAAAAGAAGTATCATTGATATGCTAGGAAAGAAGATAAAATGAAATCACATAAAATACCTGATGAAAACCAGCGAAGGCCAAGAGAAAAAAGGTAAACAAAGAATAAATGCTACAAATATGAAATAGTTACAAACATGGTAGATAATCAGCTATATCCATAATCACTTTAAATGTGAAGTATTCAAATATAATGATTAAAAGAAAGAAATCGCCAGAGATGATAAAAAGAATAAGGCCTACAAAGAAACCCACTTTTAACTCAGATAGGTTATAAGTAAAGGAAAGCTATAGAATGCTAACACTAATAAAAATAAAATTGTAGTAGTTACATTAATTTCGGGCAAGAGACACTGGAGACAAAGAGGGGAAAAGAGTAGTAATATAAGTCTAAAGAAAGCAGAAGACAGGTATTGTGATACCTCTGGCTTTGTTCTTTTTGCGTAGAATTGCTTTGGCTATTCAGGCTCTTTTTGGCTCCATGTGAATTTTAGAATAGTTTTTTCTAATTCTGTGAGAAATGATATTGGTGGTTTGATAGGAATAGCATTTAATCTGTATGGGCAGTATGGTCATTTTAACAATATTGATTGTTCCAATTCAAGAACATGGAATGTTTTGCCATCTATTTGTATCATCTCCAATTTCTTTTAGCAGTGTTTTATAGTTCTCCATGTAGAGATGTTTCACTTCTTCGGTTAGCTATATTCCTAGGTAATTCATTTTACTTGTGAATATTATCACAGAACTTAAAACAGAGCTACCATTCAGTATAGCAATCTCATTACGGGGTATATATCCAAAGGAAAAGAAATCACTTCACCAAAAGGATACATGCACTCTCATGTTCATTGCCATGCTATTCATAATAATGAAGTCATATAATCAACCTAGATGCTCATAGGTGGTTGCCTGGATAAATAAAATGTGGTACATATACATCATAGATTACTACACAGCCATAAGAAAGAACAAAATCATGTCCTTTTCAACAACAGGGAGGTAGCTGGAGGCCATTATCCTCTGCAAATTAATGTAGGACCAGAAAACCAAATACCACATGTTCTCACTCGTCAGTGGGAGCTAAACACTGAGCACACATTGACATAAACATGGGAACAAGAGACACTGGGACTTCTAGAGGGGGGCAGGAGGGAGGGGAGATGTGGGTTGAAAAACTACCTATTGGGTACTATGCTCATTATCTAAGTGACAGGATCTGCACCCAAACCTTAGCATCACACAATATACCCATGTAACAAACTTACACATGTAATCCTTGTAACTAAGACAAAAGTTAAAATTAAAATTTTTAAAAAGCAGAAGAAATAATAAAAATTTGAGCATAAATCAATGAATTTTAACACAAGAAAGCAATAGAGAAAAATCAATGAACCCAAAAGCTGGTTCTTTAGAAAGATCAATAATATTGCCAAACCTTTAGCCAGGCTAATCAAGATAAAAAGAAGTTACAAATTACTAACATTGGTAACTAAAAATAACTTAGATGAAATGGACTATTTCCTTGAAAGACAAAAACTATCAAAATTTACACAAGAAATAAATCATCTGAATAGAGCTGTATCCACCAATGAAACTGAATCAATAATTAATTAACATTCAAAAATCAAAGTGCCAGGCCTAAATGGTTTTACTAGTGAATTTTACCATGTCCTCCAGGAAAACAGAAGCAGAAGAAAAATTTCCTGGCTCATTTTGTGAGCATTACTCTATTACCAAAACCAGACAAAGACATACAAAAAAAGAAAGCCAAAATCCAATATCTCTCATGAATATAGATACAAAATAGTCTCAATATAATATTAGCAAATCAATCCAATGATGTGTAAAAGGAGTTATATGCCACAACCAAATAGGTTCTACTCCAGGTATACAAGGTTGGTTCAACATTAAAAAATCAATCAATCAATGTAATCTATTACATCAACAGATTAAATAAAAACAAT
Organism: Cebus imitator; assembly: GCF_001604975.1. Lineage (NCBI taxonomy): Eukaryota > Metazoa > Chordata > Mammalia > Primates > Cebidae > Cebus > Cebus imitator. Next base: position 4,950,960 of record NW_016107478.1, on the reverse strand, counting down.
TATATAATCACATTAATAAATGCAGGAAAAGCATCTGAAAAAATCTAACAATCATTTTTGATTGTGATTAAAAATTAAACATTCCCAGCAAACTACAAATATAGAGGATTTTCCTCACCTCAATAAAGAACATGTATAAAAAACTCCACAGCTATTATTATACTTGATGGAAAACTGGATGCTTTCCCACTAAGATCAAGAACAAAGCAAGAATGTCCTTTCTCATCACTCCTATTCAAGATTGTCCTAGAAGTCTTAGCTAGTGCGAAAAGACCAAGAAAGAAATGAAAAGGCATACATAATGAAAAGGAAGAAATAAAACTCTATTTATTCTCAGATGACATGAATATCTATGTGGAAAATCACAAAGAATGAACAAATCAAATAACCAACCCAATGACAACACCAAATCCTGGAACTAATAAGCAAATAAGTAAGAGTATAGAATATAGGTTTAATACACAAAAGTCAATTTCTTTCTAGCAATTTGATTTAGAAAATACCACTTACAATAGCATGCTGCAAAAAAGCCCCACAAAACACTTAGGTATAAATCTAATAAAGGTGCATATAGAATATATGTGTGGAAAATTACAAAACTCTGATGAAATAAATTAACAATCTAAATAAGTAGAGATAGTCTATATTCATGGATTAGAAAACTCAGTACTGTTTAGATGACAAATTTTCCTAATGTGTTTGATAGATTTGGTATAATATAAATTGAATTCTCAGCAAACTATTTTGTAAGTATCCATAAAATGATTCTAAAATTTTTACGGAAAGGCAAAAGATCTATAATAGTCAACATAATACTAAAGAAAAAGAACAAAATCAATGAATTGATACTACCCAACTTCATGACTTAGTATAAAACTACAATAATTAAGACAGTGTTCAGTAGGGGAAAGAAAAGACAAATAGATCATTGAAACCAAGGAGAGAACCCAGAAAGAGACATAAATATAGTCAACTGATTTCTTTTCCAACTCCTTTAACAAAGGAACAAAGTCAATTCAAATGATATAGTATAATCTTTTCAACAAATCATGTTTGAAAAATTGAATGTCCACATGCAAAACAATGGATCTAGACAATGACATTATACATTTTGCAAAAATTAACTCAAAGCGGATCACAGACATAATTGTAAAACACAAAAGTATAAAAGATCTAGAAAATAACAGGAAAAAAATCTAGGTGACCTTGGGTTAGGCGGTAAGTTTAGATATAAAACCAAAAGCATAATCCATGAAAAAAATTGATCAGCTGGATCACTAAAATTCTAAAGCCACTCTGCAACAGACACTTTTAACAGAATGGAGACAAGCCATAAACTCGAAGAAAACACTTATCTGATAAAGAACTTGTATCCAAAATATACAAAGAAGTCTTAAAATTCAACAGTAAGTAAACAAGCAATGCAGTGAAAAAGTGAGCAAAATATATGAACATGTAGTTCACCAAAGAAGATATATAGATGGCACATAATATATATAAAGATACTTGACATCATTTGCCATTAAAAATTGCATATTAAAACAGCAGTGATATTCATCTGTAAACCTATTAGAATAGCTAAAATTAAAAAAAAAGAAACTATGACAAATACTAAAAAGAAAATGTGGAGCAAGATTCTAATTATGTGACATTCTGGAAAAGGTAGAAATATAGAGGCAATAAAAAGATCAGTGATTGCCAAGGGCTTGGGAAAAACAGGAAGGAAAGTTAAAGAGGCAAAACACAGGAGATTTTTTACTTTTATTTTTAAAATTGAGATGGAGTCTCACTCTGTTGCCCAGGCTAGAGTGCAGTGGTGTGCTCTTGGCTCACTACAAACTCTACTACCTGGTTTCAAGAGAGTCTCCTGCCTCAGCCTCCCTAGTAGCTGGGATTACAGGTGCCTGCCACCATATCCAGCTAATTTTTGTATTTTTAGTAGAGTAGAGACAGGGTTTTACCATGTTGGCCAGGCTGGTCTTGAACTCCTGACCTCTGGTGATCCACCTGCCTTGGCCTCCCAAAGTGCTGGGATTACAGGCATGAACCACCATGCCTGGGCAAGATTTTTAATTTTTAGGGTGCTAAAACTATTCTATATGATATTATAATTGAATATGCATTGACATTAGGCATTTCTCAAAACCACTGAATGTTAGAGCACAAAAAGTAAACCTTAATGTATGTAAATTTTAAAAATTCAGGAGTTAGGGGGATCCCATGATAGAATGCAATATGTGAAAAACAATGTAACTGTGTTACCAGTGTATGAAATAATCTCACTGGGAGTGGTGGGTGTTAAAGGTGCTGACCTAGGTAACTTCAGAAATTAGTAGAGTCTGAAAAACTAAAGATAACAAAACACAAAAACCCAAAAAACAAACAAAAAACCCAAGAAAACTGTACATAAGTACCGTCTTCTAGTTAATAAGTTGTATTCTACAAGGGTACAGGTTAACAATTCTGGTATTTCTATACATGTATATTGAAATTGAACAATTAAGTAAATGGATGACAGATTGTGGGAGCTAGATTTCTCACTATTTGAGGTGGAAATTAAATATAGGCAAGGGGAAAGAGCTAGAATGATCCATATGACAATAGATTACACCAGGAAACCGGTATAAATTCATGTTTAGCTTAATATAGAAAAGATGATTACATAGAGAAACACTTATAGATATGAGTATATACATGGGTTAGGGTACACGCACGTTTCCTTGCTCTTTCAGCTGGGAGGGCCAAGAAGCAACAATAGCCCAAGATCAATGAGCACACTTACTGCCCAAATCTTGGTTTCTAACACTAGTCTTCAATAACAAGAATCAGGCTCTTTGGAGAAATAGCTAATTCCACAACTGGAGCAGGAAATAAGCAAAATGAGCCTGGAGCATTTTGTAGTGTCATTAAGTAAGAACATAATAATTTTGAAAACCCTCACAAGACACACAATTATGGGATTATGTCAAAGGGTCATCATAGGAGCCAACTGAGGAGCTGCCAATGGCTAAAAATAGAACAACTGAGTATCAAAACAGAGTAGTACTGGATTATAACCCAAAATATAAATATCTACGAGCTATCAGATGCATGAATGAATTCATAAATAAATGAGAAGGCACAAATCTCCAAAGCAGAAGAATTCCAAATTTATGTAGATATTTCTCCCATGAGGAGGTGGAGCAGAACTTACTACCCACTCACTCCTTAAGTTTGAGCTATGCATAGTGACTTCTTTCCAAGTAGTACAGTATAAAAAGGAAGGAGAAAAAGTAATTTTATAGTGGAGAAGCCTGACAAACATTACCTTAAGTCAGGTGACCAGGCCAACGTCAACAGTGATAAGTTACACTGATAGTATCCTTGATATGGTATGATATGATAAGAATGGTACTTTGTCTGTCTTCTGTTTTCTCCCAAAAGACCAAAACTCCAACCATGAAACAAATATCAGACAAATGTCAATTGAAGGACATATTACAAAGTATCTGACCAGTACTTCCCAAAAAATGTCAAGGTCATCAAAAGCTGGAAGAACTTAAGGAGACATGATGACTAAACGTAATATGGTGTCCTAGAAGGGATCCTAGAACAGAAAAGCGATATTAGGCAAAATTTAAGGAAATCTGCACAAAATATGTGCTTTAATTAACAATGGTCTTGCTTTGCTTCTATTACTGTCCTCACAGAAGTAAACACTATTGGATATTGCTGTCATCAGGGAATCTGCAGAAGTCTGTGAATACTGATACAAGTTGGTTAATCCTGGGCCCAGTTAACAGCTTCAGTTACCTGCCAGGTGTCTTTCACTGTGTTTAAAAATACATTGCAGGTTGGGCGTGGTGGCTCACGCCTGTAATCCTAGCACTTTGGGAGGCCGAGGTGGGTGGATCATCCGAGGTCAGGAGTTCAAGACCAGCCTGGCCAACATAGTGAAACTCTGTCCCTACCAAAAATACAAAAAAATTAGCTGGGTGTGGTGGCAGGCACCTGTTATCCCAGCTACTTGGGAGGCTGAGGTAGGAGAATTGCTAGAACCCTGGGTCAAAGGCTGCAGTGCTGATATTGCACCATTGCACTCCAGTCTGGGTGACAAGGTGAGATTCTGTCTCAAAAAATAAAAATAAAAATACATTGCATTCCAAAGTGGTAAACAAAATAATAATACTGTACCAATATTGATTCATTAATTATAACAAATGTACCACACTCATGTAAGATGTTGATAATAAAGATAACTAGGTATGTGGTTTAGAAAAACTCTCTGTATCGGCTGGGTGTGGCGGCTGACACCTGTAATCCCAGCACATTGGGAGGTCAAGGGAGCTGGATCACTTGAGGTCAGGAGTTCGAGACCAGCGTGACCAACATGGTGAAACCCTGTCTCTACTAAAAATGCAAAATTAGCCAGGTGTGGTGGTATGCACCTATAATCCCAGTTGCTAGGGAGGCTGAAGCAGGAGAATCACTCCACCACCAGGAGGTGGAGGTTGCAATGAGCCAAGATAATGTCACTGTACTCCAGCCTGAGTGACAGAGTGAGACTGTCTCAGAAAAAAGAAAAACAAAAACAGAAACAACAACAAAAAAAACCCTCTCCGTATCATCTTCACAATTTTTCTGTAAATACAAAACTCTTCTAAAAATAAAGTTTATTAAAATAAAATATATGATCATGTTTATCAAAGTAATACATATGTTCAAGCATATATATATATATATATGTGATATATATATATATATATATATCACAGATGGCGGTAAGTACTAGGGAGAAAAAACATCAAGTAGGGCAAGGGGGATAGAGAATGGTAGGTGTAGAGCAGGCAGTTTGTATAGAGTGATTAGGAATGGCATCTCTCTGAAAAAATGACATTTGAGCAGAGATAGAAGGGAATGAGGGAGTGAACAATGAAAAAAATCAATGGAAAGATGATTCTACACCAAGAGAACTGTCAGCTTGAAAGCCCTGAGTTGGGATCGTGCTCAGTGAGTGGAAAGAGAGCAACAAGGCCAGACCTGCTGGAGCAGTTTGGGCAAGTGGCAGAAGAGCAGGAGATGAAATTAGAAAGGGAGTGAGCACCAGGACAGGTGGGCTTTGCAGGTCCTGGAAAGGACTAAATAAATGAATGAATGAATAGTATGAGTGGAAACTTCCTCTTAAAAGTTTATTCGAAGTATTCCAGTCTTTTTTTTTAAGTCACCATTCATAATATACCTCTCTCCCCCAGGCATGCACATGTACTCTACCGTAACAATAACAAAATCAATCTTAGCTGCAATTGTTGCAACAAGACTCTCTAGTCTCCTGAAAGATGCCTAAGGCATTGTCATCTGCTTTCCGAAACAAAATTTGAGTCTGTTTCTAGACAGGCAAAGTAAAAAAAAGGCTAGAGGCCAATTTTTCACATAATTTAATACATACATATATAAAACTTACATATGCCTGAAATCTTTAGATAATGGAAAGAAAAGTGGATTTTCCTTTCTTCATTATTAAAGTAATTGGCTCAAACTCTCATTTCATTTTACACATGTAGACACAACCCAGTCTGTAATTAGTTTCAAACCACCAAAGTAGAAACAGAATAAAACCTCAGCTAACTGAAGGACCTTTTTTTCCCCCTAACATACTTGGTTTTCAAGGGCTACAGGCATAAGGCATGAATCCGAAAGCAAGATCATGACTGGGACTTGCTTAAAAAACAAAATTAACTTGCAAATCATGCATTGGGTGAGTTCACTATGAGCCCCTTACCTGTTGCCTTTTCTATCGCTATTTTCAGTCCCACATAATGAGAGAAGGTATCCTGAATGATGATGAAATCCCCAGTAATAAAAGGAGAAATCCCAGGCTCATTGCTGACATGCTCACAAAGGCACAGAACACTCACTTCTTACAGAGATTTTTTACCAATGAGGATGAAACCAAAAGCACTTTGCTCTGACCTTGACTTTAACCAGAAAGTTATATAAAGGCATTCTATTGCATGAACATGAGAATAAATTGTGGATCTCTCAATAGTGGGGACTTGAACTTAAAATATTTTGGTTTATTTAAGGGTGGTGGATGCCACACACAATCACAGGACATGTCTTTTTGGGGATAACCTCTCTGAACCTCAGTTTTTTCATCTCTAAAATGATAAGTATAATTTCTGCCTGCTTGCAAAGCCTTTATCAATATTAAGTGAAGTAATACTCCTAAATGCCTAGAGCAGTGTCTGGTCTATAATAAGTGATTAACATGGATCGCCTCTTTTTATAAATGTAATTATACATCCCATATTTTCACTTGGCATGGATCTGGAAAACCGCAGGCTCTCGATAAATGTTTGTTGAATAAATAACTGAATGACATATCTCCAGAAAGTCTTAAAAGCTACTTTAATAATATTTAATATAATACTGATAATGACTATCATTTACTGAGCACCTATTGCTTGTCACATGCAGTGACATATGCTCACATACATCATTTCACAGAATTCTCATGACTACCTAGTAAAGTAGGCCTTTTTTTTTTTTAGCTCCATTTTACAAATGAGGAACCGAGGTTGAGAAAGGTTAAGTAATTTCCCTAGGATGACACAGCTAGCAAGTGGCAGAACTGGATTTTTAACTCACATCCTTCTGATTTCAGAGGCCACGCTCTTAACTGCTGTAGCATCCTGCACAGATTTTAAAACACTTTAAAAAAAAAGCTTCTGTTGACTTGTTTGTTAAGAAAGACTCAACTAGGGTGAAGAGGTCTTCTTGCTTCTTCCCAGAATAGCCTCATCTTGTTTGATTATCAGCTACAAGGCTAGGAACAGGTGGAACCAGTAAAACTGCCAGGGAAAAGCCCTTGAGAAGGTAGCTGAACAAACTGTCCAGTCCCTTTCCAAGTCTAGTGCGGATGGCTCTCACACAGGCTGGCGGGTGGATCCTGGGTGTTGAGCTGGGATGCCACCTTGAACAAACGAGATATAAGTACCCCAGGGGCAATAGTCAATTGTTCTGAGAGGGAAGCCAGTGAAGTGGTACTGGGTGCCAGGGAAGCCAGTGAAATGGTCCTGGGTGCCAGTTGTATGGGGGTCAGGAAGCTAAAGCCACAGACACTGGGAGTGGCCGTGAGTTCAGGAAACCAGGGGCTGAGAGTCTGCGGGGAAGTAGTGAAAGCCTCAGACAGGCTGTAAGCAATTCCAGGCTTGGCAAGGAGTCTTTGTATGCTGACCCCATGGTATAGAGGGGAAATCTCAATGTGTAGGTAAAATGGTGGTATGGGACAAATTCAACCTCAGACTGCTTCTCTGGGTAAACTAACTTTAGAAGAGAGGCAGGTAGGTGACAAGCTTACAAAGAACCAGCATCATATCACCATCCCAGGTGATTATTTATTTAGTTGTCTGATCTTTAGTCAAATCCCTTATGCACTTGGACCCAGAGTTTCATCATAAGTAAAACTGGCCTCGTAACAACTACTCTGTTTTCTCCTGAGACGTAATGTGACAGTAAGTAAGAGCACGTACTCAAGGGCCAAACTGCCTGGGTTCAAAGTATAGTTTCTCTACATACCAGAAGTGTGACGATAGGTGTGTTACTTTAACCTTTTCTGTGCCTCGGTCTCCCTGGCTATACAAAGGAGATGATATCCCCAATCTTACAGGATTTCTCTGAAGATTAAATTAGTTAATATATGTTAAGTAATTAGAACAGAAATTGGAAAGTGCTAGCACACAGAAATATTTAAGTGCTATTGATGGGAAGATAAAATATGTTACATAACTCAATCAGCATATAATTCTTGCCTTTTCTCTCCTTCTTCACATAGTACCAGTAGCAGTAAGGCCAGGACTTGAGCCTAAATCTCCATACTTCAAGTCCTATGTTACTCAACCATGGCTAAGTGGTAAGACCTAAGCAGTGCTGTTCATGGCCCTGTCAATCTACATGTGTGCCTTCTCTTCTTGGCATGTGTTCTTCAGCCATCCCAAACCCACACTCCAGGTGTTCATTCCCAGATTGCCTCTCTGTCGTGTATCACTCTTCTGGGTTCATACTATTTCCTCCTCCCTGTCTTCCCCATCCAGCCTGACTTTGAGAAATAATTGATCATTTTCATTATGACATCCTGTGCTCTAAACCATGCTATAGCTCCCCATTGCCTGTAGTGGGAGATATCAGACTGGTGCAGGTAGTGTAAGGTCTTCAATTCATGGCACTTTCCATCTGAGTCCATGAGCAATTGATTATAGATAACAGTATTAGAACAAGCAGAACCTATGATTATATGATATGGGTTTATAGGATATATGGATTACCCTATAAAATCTCAATGACAAGGTTGGGCACGGTGGCTCATGCCTGTAATCCCAGCACTTTGGGAGGCTGAGGTGGACAGATCACGAGGTCAGCAGTTCAAGATCAGCCTGACCAACATGTTGAAACCCCATTTCTACTAAAAATACAAAAATTAGCTGGGCGTGATGGTGTGCACCTGTAACCCCAGCTAATCAGGAGGCTGAAGCAAAAGAATCACTTGAACTTGGGAGGCAGAGATTGCAGTGAGCCAGGATCGCTACCCTGCACTCCAGCCTGGGAGACAGAGTGAGACTCCATCTCAAAAAAAAAAAAAAAAAATCTCAAAGACAAGCACATGTACCCAAGGAAGAGGGTAACAACACAAAAGCCCTGCACTATTGAACTAAGTAAGCACTGTGGAATATCTCTAAATTTCTCATCAACTTTTGATTGGGATTGCTACAGTCTAAGCCTTAATTTTCATATCTGTAAAACAGGATGATACTTACATCACAGAATGGACAGGGAGGGTTAAGGGTGAGGCTATGTTTAATGTGTGTGGTCAGCAATCCTGCACCTATGTGTTACAATGATCACTGTTATTAATCTAAAACCCAGGTACTCTCTCTGGCCTTCAAAATCCTGTACAGTCTGTCCCCACATTATTTACCCATTCTGACTTTCCACAATTCCCAGGGATTTGCTGATCCTGTTCCTCTGAGAGCTCTCACTTCCATTTCTGCAGCTTCCCTCTGTGGTTCCTTTTCCTACTTCCATTCATGCCTGAATCTGAGCCTCTGCTTTTTAAATTTGGTCTGTCATTCAAGGCACAGTTCACATTTGACCAGGAAACTTGAGAGCCCTCCCCTCCCCTGTCCACTCTCTTGTTCCCAGCTCTCTGAATTCACACCCACTTAAAATCTGTACTAAATAACTTACTCTAAAATGCCTGCTGTTGTCTCAGTATTTTGGTTTTCTCTCTGTAATTAGGTTGTAATCCTTTCTCAAGCAGCCACTGAAATTTTTTTTTCTCTAATGCTAGTTTGCCGCATAAAACAAATGTTCAAAAAGTCCCTAGCAATGTTTCCTCTGAGGTTCCCCAAATAGAGTGCAAAGATTCCTGGGAGCTGAGAGATCAAGTAGTTTCTTCATCTTTTAAATGAAAATAATGATACCAACCTCATAGAGTTGTTGGATAGGCTGAGATCATGGACATAAAATTCACCAAAAATATGCTGAACTGAAATATCTGGCAGAAGAGAAGGAAAAGGTAACTGGAATTGATAGGAACCTGGGAAAGGAGGAAAAAGGGAAGGGAATACCATGGGAGAATGCAGAGGATTGCTAATAACACAGATTTATTAAATATCTCCTGTGTGCTAGGTACTGTGCTAAGCATTTTATATATATTATATGTAAGATACTGGTGACTAACACAAGGTCTGGAATCAGGCTGTTTGATTCAAATCCTACCAGCTTTGCGGCCCCAGCTAACCTACTTAAAATAAGTTTTAATACCTTTGTCTTATTTCCTCCATCTTTAAATTGAGACAATTTAAAGCAGAGGCAAGCTCTTTTCCATAAAGGGCCAGATAGTAAGTGTTTTAGGTTTTATAGGTCATTTGGTCACTGTTACAATTATTGAACTCTGCAGTTGTAGCACAATAGCAGCCATAGAGTCTATGTGAATGAATGGATGTGACTGTGTCTCAAAACTTTATTTGCAAAAACAGGCAGTAGGCAAAATTTGGCCTGTGGGGAGTAGTTTGCCAACCTCTATTATAGAATCTATTTCCTAAGGTCTGTATGAGGATTTAAAAGTTAACATAGACTATGCTCTTAGCACAGTGCTCTGCACATAGTAATTACTCAACAGGTTTTGGCTGCTGTTTTTGTAATGGACCCATGGATTAGGTGTTAGTATGCCCTTTTACAGGGAAGCAAACTAAAGCTCAGAAGTAACTAAATAGTTTCTCCACGATCTGACACCTCATAGTGGCAGAGTCAGACTTAGAGCACAGGCTTGATTGACTCTAAAGCCAGTAGTTTTCTCACAGCCATTTTTGTCTACTTAAAGTTCATATTAGAACCAAGACCATATTTCATTGACTCAAGGGGAACCAAGTGTTTTGGGACTTGACTCAGCCACTGGCAACTTATCAACTGATTACGTCGGGCTGGGGATCCCAATGAATGTTGCTGGAAAGTGCACAACTTGTTGCCTTTGAATCCTGATTCCAGTCAGTAGGGAACAGGTGTGGAATTCATGTTCACCACCCTCTTAGGGTGCTCACAGTGTTAGCCTTCTTTGGCCTCAGCACTGGTTTCTTATGGCACCAATGGATCAGTGCCTTGGTGAGCTCTAATTAAGTGCACAAATAGGGCAAGCTTCCCAAATCCCACATTAGTTCTGCTTTAGAATGCCAGAACTTTTCTACCATGGAAAAATGCTTCATGCCCTGACTCTTAGCAAATCCAGCAAGTTCAAATGCATTTCTGGGAGGGACAAGAATCTCAAGCTGTTATGTGAGAAGGCAACGAAAGGAAGGGCTTTCTTGAAAGGGGGAAACAAAGGGCATCCAGAAATGTCACTAAAATGCCCTGCAAACTCTCAAGCTTGCTCCAAGTTGTTCTTTGTTTGTAGGCCTCAGAAGTATGATGCATGTAACTCTTTCCTGGGTCAAGGATAGCACACTTAAACCTGACCATCTAAAGCCAGTATCAGCAAAGATTTCTTTCCATATGTCAAATACAAGGAATAAAAAAGAAAAATAACTCAGGCTAAATGGTACAGACTTTGTTTCAAAACTCTTCACCTATCTGACTTGTTATTTCTCTCTCTTCTTCCTCTTTTCCTCCTTTTCTTTCTTCTCCTCCTATTCTTTTCTACACTTACTCCAAAGTCCAGTCTAATAAGCACTTGATTCTCTGGTTCTGTAGCTGAGAAGACACAGTAATGGTAGGTTTTATGCATGTGAATTTAACAGCAATTAGCTGTTTGTTTTATATTTAATTCCACATGTGCTGGAGTAAAACCATTTAGGCTATAATCCCTAAAAGGCACCACATGTCTGTGTGTTCCCAGAGTTCAGTGGACCATTGTGTTGATATATTTGCCCTCATCAAAGGAAAGAAACTAGCTTGGCCTTCAACCTGATGCTCCCAGAGACAACGCATTGATGGAAGCCACAACGATTCATCCACCACTAGGTCTTTGAAGTCCTGGATCCAAGTGGATCCAACAGGCTTCACTCTGGCACCCAACCCAGGCCTCTGGCAAGTGTGAGACATGATCCTTCCAATGGTCATCGTGGCTTCCTGTTCAAAGAGAAAACAGGCTCTTTGGGATTTGCTGGCTCAGGAGAGCTGAAGGGGCCTTTAGTTAAGGTGACCATAGGTTATCATCCCAATGAACTCACCTTTCAGTCCTAGACACTTTTCAGAAGGAAAGGCGATGTTGTTATTAATAATTATGCCAAGATATAAGACATTATGTATGTCTGTCCTGAATGTGTTATTACCCTTCTACTTCATTTCCAAGGAGCTGTTGATGGTTTAGAGAAATGATTGTCATTGGGCACTTCTCTCTTAATGACAGTAAGAAACAGAAGTTTCAGACTTCAAATTTTGATTTTAATGCCTCTATTCTGTGTTGCTTCTTCTGAAAGACTCTACCAGACATTTTAGACTTCCAAGAAGCAAAGATGTACCTAGAAAATATGGAAGTATGCAACAAATACTAATTGTATCCAGGGCAGAAGCCTTTCTGATGATGGTGACAGGGAAGAGGTTCCAGCCCCACATGTGGGAAGGGCTGTCTTCTTGGAAGGCCTAGAGCAGGAGTTCTCAAACTTTGGACTAATAAAATATCCAAACTTTTTGGAGACCTACAACATAATTGTCAGCTTTTTATTTGATTATATAAGGACTTTAAACAAAGCAACTGCTCAACATTTACTCTCACCATTATTTCATAACAAAAAGGAGATTTTAACACCAAAAATATGGTTATGATATCAGAATAAAGGAAAATCATTTAAATAGTCTACATTTAGTTTTGTTAAAATCTCAAAACCCTGTCGCTATTGTTCCATTTCTCATGGACTAGTGAAATTTTGTGAAGGACCTGTGGTGGGGACCAGCTGCACATGTATGTTACCCAGTAAACCGGTATTAATAGAGTTGGGTGTTGCTGAAAAGATACCCAAAAATGTGGAAGCAACTTTGGAACTGGGTAATAGGCAGAGGTTCGAACATTTTGAGGGGGGCTCAGAAGAAGACAGGAAAATGTGGGAAAGTTTGGAACTTCCTAGAGACTTGTTGAATAGCTTTGACAAAAATGCTGACAGTGATACGAACAAGAAGATCTAGGCTGAGGTGGTCTCCGATGGACATGAGGAGCTTGCTGGGAACTGGAGCAAAGGTGATTCTTGTTATGTTTTAGAAAAGAGACTGGTGTCATTTTGCCCCTGTCCTAGAGATTTGTGAAACTTTGAACTTGAGAGAGATGATTTAGGGTTTCTGGTGAAAGAAATTTCTAAGGACCAAAGCATTTGAAATGTTACCTGGGTGCTGTAAAAGGCATTCCGTTTCAAAAGGAAAACAGAGCATAAAAGTTTGCAAAATTTGCAACCTGACAATGCAAGAGAAAGGAAAATCCCATTTTCTGAGGAGAAATTCAAGCTGGCTGCAGAAATTTGCATAAGTAACGAGGAGCCAAATATTAATTCCCAAGATAATGAGGAAAATATCTCTAGGTCATGTCACAGGTCTTCATGGCAGCCCCTCTCATCTCAGGCATGGACACCTAGGAGGAGAAAGTAGCATTGTGGGCTGGGCCCTGGGTTCCCATGCTGTGTGCAGCTTAGGGACCTGGTGCCCTGTGTCCCAGCCACTCCAGCTGTGGCTGAAAGGGGACAACGTAGAGCTTGGCTTCAGAGGGTGCAAGCCTCAAGCCTTGGCAGCTTCCACATAGTGCTGAGCCTGTGAGTGCACAGAAGTCAAGAACTGAGGTTTGGGAACCTCTGCCTAGATTTTAGAAGATGTATGGAAATGTCTGGATGCCGAGGCAGAAGTTTGCTGTAGGGGCGGGGTCCTCTTGGAGAACCTCTGCTAGGGCAGTATGGAAGAGAAATGTGGGATCAGAACCCCAACACAGAGTCCCTACTCGGGCATTGACTAGTGGAGCTGAGAGAAGAGGCCCACTGACCTCCAGATTCCAGAATGGTAGATCCACTGACGGCTTGAATTGTGCACCTGAAAAAGCTGCAGACACTCAACACCAGCTCCTGAGGGCAGCTGGGAGAGAGGCTGTACCGTGCAAAGTCACAGGGGTGGAGCTGCCCGAGACTATGGGGACCTACATCTTGTATCCAAGGAGATCATTTTGTAGCTTTAAGGTTTGACTGCCTTGCTGGATTCTGGACATGCATGGGGCCTGTAGCCCCTTTGTTTTGGCCAATTTTTTCCATTTGGAATGGCTGTATTTACCCAATGCCTATACCCTCATTGTATCTAGAAAGTAAATAATTTGCTTTTGATTTTACAGGCTTATAGGCAGAAGGGACTTGCCTTGTCTCAGATGAGATGTTGGGCTGTGGACTTTTTAGTTAATGATGAAATGAATAAAGAGTTTGGGGGACTGTTGGGAAGGCATGATTAGTTTTGAAATGTGAGGACATGAGATTTGGGAAGGGCCAGGGTGGAATGATATGGTTTGGCTGTATCCCCACCCAAATCTCATCTTGAATTCCCCCATGTTGTAGGAGGGACCTGGTGGGAGGTTGAATCATGGAGGCAGGTCTTTCCTGTGCTCTTCTCATGATAGTGAATGAATGTGACTTGATCCTTCTTGCTTTAGGCCTCTCCAGCTATAAGGAACTGTAAATCCAATTAAACCTCTTTCTTCTGTAAATTGCCCAGTCTTGGGTATGTCTTTATCCAGCATCATGACAACAGACTAATACACCGTTGCAAGGCACATAGCTCTATCCAGAAAGGGCCCAAGCTGGGGGTTTAATCATTTGCAGTCAATTTCTTTCAATTCCTTTTTTGAAATATACTTTAAGTTCTGGGATACATGGGCAGAATATGCAGGTTTGTTACATAGGTATACATGTGCCATGGTGGTTTGCTGCACCCATCAACCCATGATCTACATTAGGTATTTCTCCTAATGCTATTCCTCCCCTTGCTCCCCACCCCCTGACAGGCCCCAGTGTGTGATGTTCCCTTCCCTATGGCCATATGTTCTCACTGCTGAACTCTTAATTATGAGTGAGAACATACAGTGTCTGGTTTTCTGTTCTTGAGTTATTTTGTTGAGAATGATGGTGTCCAGCTTCATCCATGTCCCTGCAAAGGACATAAACTCATCCTTTTTATGGCAGCATAGTATTCCATGGTGTATATGTGCCACATTTTCTTTATCCAGTCTATCATTGATGGGTATTTGGATTGGTTCCACGTCTTTGCTATTGTGAATAGTGCTGCAATAAATATACGTGTGCATGTGTCTTTATAGTAGAATGATTTATAATCCTTTGCGTATATGTCCAGTAATGGGATTGTCTATCAAATGGTATTTCTAGTTCTAGATACTTGAGGAATCACCACATTGTCTTCCACAATGGTTGAACTAATTTATACTCCCACCAACAATATGAAAGCATTCCTGTTTCTCCACACCTCTCCAGCATCTGTTGTTTCCTCACTTTTTAATCATTGCCATTCTAACTGGCATGAGATGGTATCTCATTGTGGTTTTGATTTGCATTTCTCTAATGACCAGTAATGATGAACTTTTTTTCATAAGCTTATTGGCCACATAGATGTCTTCTTTTGAGAAGTGTCTGTTCATATCCTTTGCCCACTTTTTGATGGGGTTGTTTTTTTCTTGTAAATTTGTTTAAGGTCCTTGTAGATTCTGGATATTAGCCCTTTGTCAGATGGATAGATTGCAATTATTTTCTGCCATTCTGTAGGTTGCCTGTTCACAGTGATGATAGTTTATTTTGCTGTGCAGAAGCTCTTTAGTTTAATTAGATCCCATTTGTCAATTTTGGCTTTTGTTGCCATTGCTTTTGGTGTTTTAGTCATGAAGTCTTTGCCCATGCCTATGTCCTGAATGGTATATCCTAGATTTTCTTCTAGGGTTTTTATGGTCTTATGTTTAAGTCTTTAATCCATCTGGAGTTAATTTTTGCATAAGGTGTAAGGAAAGGGTCCAGTTTCAGTTTTCTGCATATGGCTAGCCAGTTTTCCCAATACCATTTATTAAATAGGGACTCCTTTTTTATCTTTGAATTTGTGTTTTATTAGTGAAAATTTATGGAAAAATGGGGCTGCTCTCCAGGGCCAATTCTTGGCTATCCACTCCCTGTCTTCTGCTGCCCCACCCCACTGCTGACCATGTACCTGTGCATTGCTGCAAGGTTACATGGCTAGGGGTGGGGGCATATTTTGCTCTTACCCTTCTCATAGAGATGAGCACAGGTGTGGAAAGAGTAGGCCAGACATTGAGCCTCCTGTGTTTCAGGGTGGGTCAAGGCACTAACCCCAGCTGCCCACCACTGCCATGGAGTATCAGGCTGGCAACATGCAGAGGGGTTCCATGTAGAATTTGGAAAGCCTTTGAAGTCACCTGTTAGCCATGGGTTGAGGCACGAGGCCTGTTGGAATGGGTGATTTTCCTAACCCTGGTCAGGGACCAACATTTTTATTTGCACTGGGTCCCCCAAAGTGTGGGATATACAAATTGTAGCCAGCCCTGCCTGCAGTGACATTTGAGAACTACTGACCTAGCTGATAGATCCTTGCCTCTAAATATCTCCTCCACTCCTCTCACTTGTAAGTAGATTCTTTGGATGATGGCTGTGGCATGTTGACAGCCACTTCATTCTTGGCCTGGACTGGGTGGCTAATTGTCCATCTGTGGGCAGCATTTCAGAGTTTGGAAAGCGCTCTTCCACTGTGTGTGTGTGTGTGTGTGTGTGTGTGTGTGTGTGTGTGTGTGTGAGAAATAGTTTCATTCTTTGTCTCTTTGCATGATGGCTGTGGCATGTTGACAGCCACTTCATTCTTGGCCTGCACTGGGTGGCTAATTGTCCACCTGTGGGCAGCATTTCACAGTTTGGAAAGCACTCTTCCATTGTGTGTGTGTGGCGAGGGGGTGGGGGGCGGATATAGTTTCATTCTGTGTCTGTACCTAAATCTAATCCCCACATATTGAGGGAGGAATCTGGTAGGAAGTGATTGGATCATGGGGGTGGTTACCCCATGCTATTCTGGTGATAGTGAGTGAATTCTTATGAGACCTGACAGTTTAAAAGTGGCAGTTTCCCCTGTGCTCACCCTCTTTCCTGCTGTCTTGTGAAGACTGTACCTGCTTCCCCTTTACTTTCCACCATGATTGTAAGTTTCCTGAGGCCTCCCCAGCCTTGTGGAACTGTGAGTCAATTAAACCTCTTTTGTTTATAAACTATCCAGTCTCAGGTAGTATCTTTACAGCAGTCTGAAAATGGACTAATACAGAATGAAAGTGTATTGTGTATGTGTGTGTCTGTGCATGTATGTACACATATATTCATCTCACTTTCTCTAGCTTGGCAATCTTGAAGCAGCTTAAACAGGTTTAGTTTAACAGATTGAGCCCTTATCCAAAATTCTAGGAATCAGAAGTGTTTTGAATTTTGGATTTTTTAAAATTTGCATTATATAATTATTGGTTGAGCATCCCCAATCCAAAACTGGAAATGCTCCAATGAGCATTTCCTTTGAGCATGACCTTTAGGTGTCATATCAGTGCTCAAAAAGTTTCCGATTTTGAAGCATTTTGGATTTAGATTTTCAAATTAGTGCTACTCAACCTGTACTTTGGATTTTCAGACAAATCTAGGTACAAGTCCCAACTCTCTCCATTTCTGACTCCATGGTTTTGAGAATGTGAATTACCTTTCTGTACATCTAGTTCCTCATCTGCAAATGAAGATAATAATATCTACCTACCTCACATAACCTCCTTTAAAGATTAAATATTGTTACATAATTAGAGTTCAGCAGGAATCAGGTGATCAGTTACTATTTGTCCCTTTCCTCTTTCTCACCTGCACCTTAGAAGTTGAGAATTGACACTAGGGGGCAATGTCTTAACCAAGAATACCTGTTTAATAGGGGCCAAGCCTGGCATTCCTCTGGTCAGGGTCCCTTCCATTGTTCAAAAGGCAGCCAGATCGCAATAGGGAAAAGCCCTGAAATAGATAAATAGCGGTAACTCTGGAAATCTGGTAGTCTGATTCTTAGGGAGTGAAAATTGAGCACATGAGACTGTTCAGTTCTGACAGACGAGAAAAAAAAAAACACTGAAATGGGAGAAAAAGAATAGATGGGGAAGGTAGAAAGCACCAAGGGCAAACATAACCTCTTTCCCATTTCTAACACATTGCAGTCCCTCCCTTTAGAGAAGCCCACAGACTTTTTGTCACCATGTCAGCTGCATTCACAAAAGCAGAATCAGGCATGTTTTAGACTAAGAATCAGGAGACCTGGATTTCATCTCAGATTCTCTCTATATAACCTCATGACAGTCACGTCCTACTCTGGAACCAAATGTCCCCATCTTTTAAATGCATTGGACTAGATGACTTGTTAAAGTCCTGTCTAGCTTTGATACCATTTTTTAATTAGAAAAAGTATAGGTATACAAATATATTCTGTAAAAAGTGGGTAAACACCCATTCAAATAGACTGGGTCCCTTCAAAGCAGGGGCTTTGGGAAGGCCTGCTTTGTATGAAGTCCATGGATGCCGATTCCATGGGCAAAGCCATTTGCTGGGAGTCTATGATGGCTGATCATCTGCTCATTCTTGTATCTCTATTCACATCCAAGGAGGCTTCACTCGAATAGGCTGTGGCTGGACTTCATGAACAGTAACAGACTCAGCCATTTTCATGCATGGTGTTTCAACATTCATCTCCAAACAGAAGGAATACAGTGGGCTGTTGTGATGAAAATTCTGTGGAGAACTATTTATGGCTGTGTTTTGGTTTACCCTCAGCCTAGTACACAGGGTACAGTTGAAAACAGCCTCAGCTGAAAACACTCTCTTGTCTTTCAGGGCAAAATTTCCAAATTTTTACGTGAAGGCCTGTCAGCTCCAGGCCTATTGCCCCTGTGGCTGCCTACTCTGCTCACCCTGAGAAACACAGTCATCCCTCTCTCCTCCTCCTCCTCCAGTTTGGCCTCTGAGTCATTCCTAGCAGAGGCAAGGCATGTATATGTATTAAAAGCACATAATTAGGGATTTAGAGTTGGACAGACTTGGGCTCAAATCCCAGTTTTTCTACTTTTTGCTATCTGACCTTAGGCGAGTCACTTAACCTTTCCAGTTCTCAGTTTCACCAGGTGAAACTGGAAATAATTGTACCTTTCCAACAAAACTGTTTTCAGAATTAAAATGAGACATATTGCTGCAGATAAATCCTGATAGATATCCTTCGTTGTGTTTCTCTCTGTCTCATTCTCAATCATTTTGGCCTGATCCATAGAAACCAGGCTTTGATCTCAATTTCCCTTCTTTAGATTTGATCCTCTTTCTTACCCTGTGCTACGGACTCCCCAGAGTTGGGGGTGGGTGGGTGCAGGGCTCTGCCTGTGCTGTCATCACTTCTGCCCAGGGACCTCTGACTGCAAACAGGAATCTTCCCTTAAATGGACAGGAAATACAGGTAATGATAATTAATTTTATTAGGCACTTTCTATGAACTCAATTAATTATTATTCCTTCTTCATAATGAACCTAGAGGTAGGCACCATTATCAATTTAATTTTACAGATCAGGAAACTGAATGTTGAGGAGGTTAGGTCCAAAGTCACAGGGCTAAGAGTGTGGAGGCCACATTCTACCCTAGTGTTTGACTACAGAGCTTTCTTTTAACCCAATCTCTTGGCTATTGAGAATTAGGATATTCTCTGTATATTCATTCCTGTCTTTTTTGATACTCATCACCAGAGTAGCTACCATTTCTTGAGTACCTATAATCATTACATAAATTATCCCGTTAGACTTGCCCTGCAATCCCATGAAGTAGATATTTTCATACTCATTTTATAAATGAGAGAGTTGAGGTTGGAGTAAGCACATTATCCAAAGTCAATAGGCTGTCAAATGAAAAGCCCCAAATTCAGACACCATATATGATTTATTAGTAGTTCCCTGAATACTGTCCTATTATATTTGTCAAGTACTTACAAACAGTGGCCCATGTAACAACTCTATGAGGTAGATAATATTAACACTCTCATCTCATAGCCAGGGAAACAGGGGCAGAGAATAATTAAGAAACTTGCTCCAGGCCTCACAAGTAGAGTGACAGAGCTGGGTTATAACTCCAGGCAGTCTGGCTCAAGAGGCTGGGCATTCAGCCTCTAGTGCTGTGTTGCCTTAAGATGAGAAGGATGCCAAGCTGAGGTGAGGAGAAGAGGGGATGATCTCAAAGGCATGGGGAATTTACTCCTGTATAGGCAGGAGGCTCAGTGAGTTTATGAACTACCAATGCTCTGAAGAAAGAACTCTCCACTCATGTAGACAGGAGCCATCCCCCAGAGCCCTGGCTTCCCTCCTCCGAAAGGGGTTGGCCACCGTGGAGAATTTTCCAGAATTGAGCAATGGTGTAGGTGTTTCGTTTCCTTTAGGTCCACTGAGATGTATCATCAGGAAATTGCCTCAGACTCTCAAGCTAGATGTGCCTTCACCATTTGGCTACAAAAATCCTCAGAAGAGATGGAAGTCAGCAGTTTTAGATGACTAGTTGCATTCAAAGGTCCAGGGGAAAAAAAGATCTTTAACCAGAAAAGGCAAAACAAACATGTACTAAGCAGATACCAAGTGCTGAAACATGGGAAATGTGAAACCTCACAATATCCCTTTGAAGTTGTGATTAGCTCCATTCTACAGAGAAATAAACTAAGGCTCAGAGCAGCAAAGTTAAACCTCAAAGTCAAGTGGTAAGTAGAGGAAGCTGGGTATGATCCAATGCTCAGATGACTTCAGGTTACATGCTTAGTATCTAGCTCCTTGCTTGCCTGTGGCTGATCCTGAGGGAGTTTTAGAATTTCCCCATAATTAATGATGAAATTACTAAGAATGTCTTCAACAAACACAGAGACCTGCCAGCCTGGTGTATTCTGATCAAAGCTTTGCCTTGGGTAAAACACTTACCTCCTCAGTCCTTAGTTTACTCCTGGGCACATAAAAGTCTAAAATATTTTCATTCCGAAAAACACAGCTTCAAGAAAAGAAATAGTTTCAAGGGAACATTTCCAAGAAATCCTGATGTCATAAAGGAAGAAATTCACAGATGAAAGTTTATGAAGATTTAAAACTTCTGTATATCGTAAGCAAAGGTAGATGAGAAGGGACATACTATAAGAATGTCTTCAATATGTAATGACAGAAAAAGAATTGGTATGTAGAGTAGATAAAGAAGTCCTCTAAATCAATGAGGAAAAGACAAACAATCCTATAGGAAAATGAAGAAAAGATATTAAAAGGCCATTAACAGAAAAGTGTTTGATGCGTATAAAGAGAATGTTCATTCTTACTAGTAATGGGGAAAGGCAAAGAACAATGAGCAGTCATTTTCTGCCCCAAAATTGGCAAAAGTATTAAACAACTGACAATATCCAGCACTGGCAAAGGCACAGGGACATCATTGGCAGGAATACAAATTGGGACAGCTTTTTTGGAGGACATTTTGGCCACAGTTAACAAAATTTTAAATGCACAAATCCTTCCACTAGACATTCCACTTTTTTTTTTGTATTTTTCCAAAAGAAATTCTCATATTTGTATATAAAGAACCACACCAACAATGATTTTTGTGTCTCTGTAATAGCTAAACACTAGAAACTACCTAAAGGTCTATCAACAAGACATTGGTTAAACAGTTTTCTACATATGCAGATTCTGGAATTATTGTCAGTATGTAATAGACATGGGGCAGCTTTATATGTATTAATATACTCCAAAGTATCTTGTAGATTAAAAAAAAGCTCATCTCTTTTTCATCCTCTACTATTTGAATAGTACAGTATTCTATTATACAATCTCTGCTATATGATCTATATATATGTATATATATATGTGTCTGTGAATACACCAAAAAGATAAGACAGACATATAAAATGCAAAATAGTGATTACTTTTGGGATCAAGAGAGGTTTGTGCCTTTCACTTTTACTCTATATTCCTACATTGTTCATGTTTTTACAAAGTGAGTATATTCCTGTCATTTTTCAATTATCTAAAGAAAAGCAAGCTTGCAACAGAGACAGAAACACTTGCTTTGTGCTTGGGGTTATCTGCTGTTCACCCAGGATTGAGAAATCCTCTGACCCAGTCCCAGGACTGGGCTCGCTCTTCTGCTGATAGGAATAGTAAAGATGCTCAGCTGGAATCCATCTTACCCTCATTTTCTCCAGTTTCTGTAAGTGCTCGCACATCTGAACATGTGTGCACATAAACACATTCCTGTCTAGCACACATACTCAGAGAAACTACCGCGTAGGCTAGTTCAACAGCCTGAGAGCTTTTGAATCATGAACCAGAGCAATTCTTGTCATCTTGATAAAACACGTACACAATCACACTCCAATACAACTACAACAAAAATAACAAATTGTCAGGCTCCATAAGCAGAAGCCTTGATTTAAACCATAGAGTCCAATGGGCACACATTGGACGTGAAGCTCCTTAAATAATGGCTCTGCTAGCCTAAAACATATCAGATGTTCCTTTAGCCTTAGCTCGCCCAAGACATAAACTATGTGTTCAGGGGAAAGCAAAGTCAAATGACTCATGACAGAGTTTGTTTTTAGTATGAATTATTTTTTCTGGCTCCTTGCTTTTAAAGACAGATCCTTTTCAGATGGGCTGAAGCAAGGACTGCTGGGAGCTAGGCTCATGAGACTAGCCTTCCTATTCTTCTGCAAGTTGGAAGGAGATGCCCAGGGAAGGAGGGTTTATTTCCCATTATCTGACTCCCATGATGCACTTTGCTGCTTCTTTTTTCTTTCAAAACCGTGCAATGGCAGCTAGCTGGGTGAAATGGTGGAAAGAACCCTGGAGTCTGAGACTGGAGCTCCAATTGCCACTTTGCCATTTACTAATTGTTTGATGCTGGGAATGTCACATCACTTTTCTGTTCTGGGTTACACTTTCCTTAAAGAGGAAATGGGAATAGTAAGTATTGCAAGGGATTGTGGTGGGGGCTCAATGATTTAGTCTAAGCAAAGTGCCAGGCACATGGAAGGCACTTAGTAAGTAGTACTGGACAGAACCCCTCAGGACAGAGATGGTATCCTATTTACCTTGGTATCCCTTGGACTTGTTGGAGAACCAGACAGAAAATATCTGAGGAAGAAAGGCAGCAATGAAGGGCTGCAGGAAAAATCATAACAGTAACATTCTTTGTATTTATCATGTGTCAGGTACTGTTCTAGCTGCTTTACATGAATCTCATTAATTATTACAAACAGCCCTCTGAGCAGAGGCTCCCTATGTGGAATATAAGGAAAGGCAACATCTGGAATAGCCAACTTCTCAGATCACTTTAAAATAACAGACGTAAGTGGGGAAGAATATGCAGTGTGTTCAACATAGGTGGTGAAGAGCCAGAACCCTCCTAGGCATGTGGTAGATTAGGGCAGCTTCTTAAGGTACTGTGGAGGAGTGAGTGCCCCAAGGACAGAGAGCTGCCCAGCCAATGCCCATATACATTCAATACCTCTCCCTCGTCAGCAGTCATAACTAAGAGAACACAAAATTCTAGAGTTGGTAGAGACTAAATTTAGACACTGCCTGGCATAGTTCCACTTTACAGGTTTGAGGATGGCTAGTTGTTCAAGGTCACACCACAGGTAAGTGGTACAGTGGAAACTATAATCTGGTCCCTACTTTCCAAGCCAGCTCTCCACCTCTGGCATCTAGACCACACTAACAGCTTCTCTCTCATCTATGTATATCCTTGACATTTTGACTTATTTTTTCATTCGTTTATCCCGTAGCTCTCACCTAAGCAACGTTCAGGATAAAAAGAAATATTTGTCATCAGCTATGTACGGTTCCATTGAAAAAACCATCCCTAGAATAAGATGAATGCCTAGCCTTTTCTCCTAATAAATCACTGACTAATCTACTTGGCAAGCAAATTTATGATAAAGATATAGGTCTCCATATGAGTCTGCCTAGATGGAAATAATGGGCAGAATTTGGAATAGTGATTTCCTAGGGTTAGTTAATAAAAATGTCTTTTGGCTTTTTACCTCTGATATAGTTTGGCTCTGTCTCTCCACCCAAACCTCATTTTGAAATGTGATCCTCACGTGTTAAGGAAGGAACCTGGTGAGGGGTGATTGGCTCATGGGGGCTGTTTCCACTATTCTGTTGTCATGATGGTGAGGGAGTTCTCACGAGAGCTGATGGTTTTAAAGTCGCAGTTCCCCCCTTCTCTCTTTCTCCTGCTGCCTTGTGAAAAAGGGGCCTGCTTCCCCTTCACCCTCCACCATAACTATAAGTTTCCTGAGGCCTCATCAGCCACGTAGAACAGTGATTCAGTTAAACCTCTTTTGTTTCTAAACTACCCAGTCTCAGGTAGTATCTTTATAGCAATGTGAAAACAGACTAATACAACCTCCATTTCATGAGTTGCTTCTGTAACATATGTGGGAAAAAATCACTCACTAATTCATTCATTTATACATTCATGTACTCATTCATTCACATTGTCATCCAGTACACAGTTGAGTTCACCTCTGAGTTCATGAATCCTTTGTCCCCAGGTTTAAAATTCTACACACACTCTTTCCCATCTCAGCCCCTCCACACATACATACAACACATGCACACACACGCACATACACAGACACACAGGCACACAGACACACACACACACACACACACACACACACACACACACACAGAGATTTGCCTTTATTTGCACCTCCAAGTCCTGACTGGACTCAACTGTCACTTCCTTTGGAACATTTTCCCTGCATCCCCAGAGCTGAAGCATCACACACTGTACTATACTATACTATTTTATGGTATTACTCTTCTGCAATACTGTTGAAAACTTGAGAGCAGGGGCTGTGTCTTTCTTGCTCAGAATCATATCTGTGAATAGAGAGATGGGCCTAGTACGAGTGGTTGGCACATAGATGGCACTCAAGAAGTATCTATCGATAAAATGAATGGAAGAAAGAAAAATAACTGACGAATGATTATGATCTAAGGTCTGTCCTCAGTCAATTTCCAGTGTAGTGGAGAGGCAGACATTAAAAAAAGAGTCACCATACTTGTGTGAAGCATGATATCTGAGGTCTGTTCTGTGCTGTGGAGCACTGAGGATGCACTGTGCTGGGATTCCACTTCTGTCTTATGTTCATCTTACCTGACTTTAAGAAAAAAACGTATGGGGCTATGGGTATATATGGAAGATACTCAGGGTATAACCTTTCTTAGGCTAATTATCTTGCTGTGTCCCCCGATACCCAACATTCCCGGTGGATGACATCTCAGGACTTTGCCATTCCAAATCATTTCTTTGAATTCAGAGCCTAAGACAGAAAATACAAGAGTGTTGGGGAGCAGAGGAAGAAAAAAGACAGAAGCCCCACAGTATCCTTCTTACTCAAAACATTCTAGCCTCCCTGCTCTTTTTGCTCTTCTTCACACATGTTCAATTCATTCCTGCCCCAGGGCCTTTGCACTTGCTGTCCTCTCTGTCATTCAGGGCTCATCACAAACATCCCTTCCTCAGGAGAGCCTCTCTTCCACTCACACAGCCAGCCCTTCATACCCAGTCTGCCATTCGATTTTGCTCTCTGGTATCACTTTTCTTTCTTTTATAACATTTCTTGCAACTTGAAATCAATATTACTTGTTGTTCTGCTGTTTCTTAGGATCTTCCCAACTAGAACGTAAGTTCTATGAGGGCAGGTATTGCTGGACAAAACTGGACACACTCAGTGAAGAAAGGAGACAGGTGTCAGACAGAAAAGGAGAGGTGCACACTCCAAAGGGAGAGAAAGCTAATGAGGCTAAGAAAAGTGACTTTGACTCCCATGCAGTTTAAGGAAGAATTAATAATAGAAACTTATTGCACACTATCTATGATAAGCTCATGTCCTACTTTGTTGAAGTTTCCTTTTTGGAACACATAAGTGTTCTGTTAATGTGTGTGAAATTGGGATAATAACAGCTCCTGTCCTATGGTGACTGAGTTAATTCATGCAAGTGGTTAGAACAGTGCTTCACATATAAAAACATCATAAATGTTGCCTGCTATCATTGTCATCATCATCATCTATACAGAGATAGGACAGATAGGTAAAACAGGTCTATAAGAATTATGTGCATTGCAAATAATTATGTGCAAGAAAATACACTGTATTTGCTTATTCTTTTCGAAATGATGCTTAGAATTTCTACAGTGTACAAAGTTAAACATGTGCCATCTATTTTGAACTTAATGTAGTACAAAAGCAGTTTTACAAGAATTGTTTATCAGTGTTTATGTAATCAAAGAATTTTAATGTGTTTGTAATAGACACATTTACGATTGTTTTGATCAAGAATTTAAAAGTTTCAAGACATATAAACATGGAGAAGCATGTAAGGACTCTGAGAAGCTATAAGAAATAATGGTATCAGTGGAGAGAACAAATAGGCTAAAAGTCTGAATGACAACTTCATAAGGGTGAATATGGATATAGATATTGAACAAGGAAAACAGAAGAAATGGAGATGTGAGAAGCAAGACATTAGCACAAGTACAACAAGTCTAAGCTCTGCCTGCAGTCATCACTTCTCTGCAATCACTGCGGGAAATGCCTGTTACAAAGGCAGGAACAGCAGGCAAACTGCTGCAAATAAGAACCATAATTAAACATAAGAGTAAATATGTTGTTTTATTAATAACTTAAAAAATCTGCTAGAATTCTGTATGTTACTCCAAGTTTGGCTAGTTCTTAATTTTTTTAAAAACCCTCTTTTTATTTACCTCCTTTTTAATGTTTGCAGATCAGAAGCCTGGTAAATAAAACTGGAAACCTGCCTCGCCCAAGGTACCATTTGCCTTCTTTCTCCATTAGCCCCAATGACCCACAAATACTTTGTCTATCCATGTGAAAGAGCAGAGGGATTGTTTTTGAAAGATATTTAGCAGCCCATGTAATGTTCCCTGAAGCCCCTAGGTGTCACTATTGCAAAACTAACAGAAGCCTGAACCGTCAAAAAGAAAAAGTACCTTTAATATAAAACACTTTCAATAACTATACATAAGGCAGACATCATTTAACACAGAAGCTACAAACAATTTAGTATCTCTAAGAGAATTTTTAATTTCCTTTTAAACTCAAAGGCTCACCCCAAGAAGAAGAAAAATATCATTTTTTTTTGTCAGAAAAAAATCTCTGCAGTTTTTTCTCCTAACATTTACACTGAGGGTCTCAGCTGAAACTCACGATACTGAGAGTTTGTGGTATAACTTGTTTTATACTCAAGATTAGCTTGATAGCACAAAAGAACTAGCTTTCAGAGTAAAAATATAAGAGAGTGAATGGGGGCTAGCTGGAAGGAAAAATGCAGCTATGTTAGTTTGATATTCAACCAAAAGCTTTAATCTTATTAAACATATTTAAAGATGGTTTTCATTTAGATCTGGCAGCTTGATTAATGGGGATGTATTAAATAATACCTGGCTGCTAAGAGTATATTTAGGAATCAGTGCCACATAAAACATACAACATGTACAATTCGGTTTCATTATTATTTAAGGTTCTCTGTTCTCTTGGCTGTGGGCACACACATTAAAAATTAAGTACACATACTCAGTGTATGCTCAGTGCTTTTAAAAGGCTTTCTCTTTAGACAGAAACATGAAATGGAAAATGAACTCAACTCTGGTGAAAGGTAATGGATTCATACCTTTGGGGACAGCTGTCCTGTTTATCAAAAGAAAAGAGAGAGGTGGGTCAGAAGTGGAAAAAAAAAAATTCCCAAGTGGTCAGCAAAGACAGATGCCCAACTTCAGAGAGGAGCTGAAATCAGTTTCTATATCCAGGCTTACTTCTTTGTCACAGTTGAGAGGTCGAATGAATGGTATGTTTAACCATGAGGCCATGGCGGAATTGAGATGCTGACTAATTCCCAGTGCATTATAGAAACATTTTGGTAATGAGGAGTTGAGGATGGGTGGGAGAGGTTGGGGGCAGGGGTGGGAAAAAGCATCTATAGTTTTTCTGGGCATAATGCTAGGTACTGATCAAGGGGTGAGAACTGAGGGGAGGGCATGGTTCTGACTAGCTGGGAAGATAGAAAATTACGAGGTAAAGAACCAAGTACCATAATAGAGTTCTACCCCGTGTTTTTGATGAAAAAAAAATGATACATATGACATGCAGAATCTTATCAATAAACTACCTTTCTCTCCTTTCAAAGGACATGAGGTTCCCTAATAATCTTTGCGCCAGACATCTTAGAGTGGCCAAAATATCATATATCACATTACATTTGTAAACAACCCAATGGGACAGGTAATAGTGTTAACATTTTAACTTTGGAAACTATGCTGAAATCCAGAAAAATACAGAAAGCATCTCAGCACTCAGAAGAAAAAAAAAGCACACTTTTTTGATAAAAGCATTATTGTCTCTATGTACAGATTACAGAACTGAGGCTCAGAGAGTTTAATCACATTACCCAAGATTACATAGTAAGTTTCAGAGGTAGGACTGGAACCCAAGGCTATCTTATTTGAAAACCCACTTTTAAAATCTTCGACTCTCATTGCTTCTCTGTGATTGACTGAAGACTTGGGCAGAAGAAACAAAGAAAATTGGGGGTGATGTGGAGGGGCACAGCAGTTCTATTTATCTCCCGTGTCACCCATTTGTAAAAGACTGGAAGACAAGGGTCTGATTTCTTCTCAAACACTGTTTCCCATTGCTGCTACCATCCACAACTGAGCTATCTATTTCCACCACTGGAAAGAAGTCACAAAAATGTTAAGCACACCAAAGACTTCCCAGTGATGATGGTTATAATCAGCAGACCACAGAGAATAAGCTATGTTGCATTAAGAATACAACCAAGAAGGAAGGAAATTCTGACACATGCTACAGCATGGATAAACCTCGAGAACATTATGCTAAATGCAATCAGCCAGTCAACAAAAGGCAAATGTTGTATGATTCCACTTATATGAGGTATTTAGAGAGTAGTTAAATTCAGAGACAGAAAGTAGAATGGTGGTTGCCAGGGGCTTTGGGAGGGGCAATACAGAGTTATTGTTTAATGGGTACAGTTTCAGTTCTGCAAGATGAAACGAGTTCTGGAGATGACGGTAGTGACGGTTGCACAATAATGTGAATGAACATAACACCACCAAACTGTACACTTAAAAATGGTTAAGAGGATAAATTTTATGTTATGTATATTTAAAATAAACAAACGAATACAACCAGGACCACCTTCTCCAAGGGTCATTTACAATTATTTACAATGTTCTCTTGCCTGGCACAATATGAAGCATGACTTTTAACATTTTCAAATTTTTGGAAGTAAAGGTATTTTTGTGGTACTTTCTTGCCACTTTTCTGGAAAGCAGGCTATCTGGAGGTAAAGGTTGTTTTTTTCTTTATGTAATTTTATATTTGCATGTTTCATATGGATGCTTGTCCTGGTTTGATCAGCAATGAACTGTCTGGCCATGCACAAAGCACTTCCCCTCTCCGGGTCTCAATTTCCTCATCTGCAAAACGAGGGTTTGTGTAGGATGATCTCTAAGGGCCCTTCCCATTTTCAGTTCAGATTCCTATTTTTTCCAAATGCTAATAGTGTCTACACTCTTAGGTATACATTGCTTATTATTTACACTTATCAGATCCTTTTGGCGAGCCACTCATTTCAGAAATACCTCCACTTGCTGCACTTTTCCTGGGGGCTGGACAGAGAGAGGAAGGACACAGTGTGAGGTAGGCAGAGAGAAAGCAGACAAGTGAAGGGTGTCTTGGAAGGAGCACTGGACTAGGAGTCTGATGCTGTAAGGTTTGGTCCTGGGCCCTTGCCACTTGCTCGCCACGTGAATCAGGAAGAAAGAAAGCATTTACTGGGGTCTTTTATGCATGAGGCACTTTTGTATATACTATCGTACTATTTCACACATTTTAGTGACTCTGGTCCTATCTTCCCAATTATTTTCTTTTCCCAAGTACTACCTGTAGTATTTATTAGTCATAAAATATTTTTCTAAATTCTGGAAAGAAAAAAAAACCTTTTCTTTCTTTTTAAAAGTGTCTCAATCTAGGTAAAAATGTTTATAAAACCCAGGTTTAATGTTAGTTACATTTTCTCTAATATCTATTAAAATGAATATTTAACCACTAGAAAAAGTGTGTCTACAGACTGGGTGCCGGGACTAATGCCTGTTAATCCCAGCACTTTAGGAGGCCGAGACGGGTGGATTACAAGGTCAGGAGTTCGAGACCAGTCTGGCCAACATAGTGAAACCCCATCTCTACTAAAAATACAAAAAAATTAGCTGGGTGTGGTGGTGTGTGCCTGCAATCCCAGCTACTTGGGAGGCTGAGGCAGGAGAATTGTGTGAACCTGGGAGGCAGAGGTTGCAGTGAGCTGAGATCGCGCCATTGCACTCCAGCCTGGGCGACAGTGCAAGACTCTGTCTCAAAAAAAAAGAAAGAAAAGGAATGTTACAAACTAGTATGTAGAATGCCTGAATGTCACTGGTGGTATGTGTGTGCATTTTGGAAGATGCCACTGCATCTTAACTTGGTCTCCATTTTTGGCTGCTAGTGCCCATGGAATTTACCAATTCACCCAATTCTGAACCAGCAGAACTCACAGCAATCTGCTGGTTCTTATATCTCTCATCTTTAGAATGAATATGTTCTAGAAAGTTACATAAACAGAACTTCCAAGATTTTTAGATTTCATACAATGGTAACACTTCCAAAATGACTTTGGAGACTAACTTTACAGTGTTAGAAAGTTTAATTTTGCCAAAAAAAAGCTTGAAGTTTTCTCTGACAAGATATATACATATGTGTGTGTGTGTGTGTGTGTATACACATACATATATAATGTATATGTGTGTATGTGTATATATATATAACCCACAGGACTTCCTACATCAAACAGTTGGGAGGGGGACGTCTCAGGATAATATAAGTCATTTAAGAAGAAAAAAATTAGCTTAAGGAAGAGCTCAACATTCTGTTTACTCCTCTGCATTTCTGACTAGTAAAAACTTTGTCATGGACCAGCCACTGTCCGGGCCCAGCACTGGCTGACCACAGTTTAATGGGCTTTGGAGTCAGGCAGATCTGAAAGTCCTGGTTTTGTACTAACTACATGTACAGCATTGGAAATCCACTTAACTCCTGTGAGCCTCAACTTCTCATTTGTAAACTGAGGATATTACTTATTGCCGTCAAGATTAAATACATTTGTAAGATGCCTAGCACAGTGCCTGACTCATTGTGTAGGAACTCATTAGGTGGTAATGACCACCTAATAACTTTTACCACTCTCATTGCATCTAGCAAGAAAGGCTGCTATGAGGATACAGGTATTGATCGACTTACGACCTATGCAACTTACGACCATTCGACTTTACGACCACAATCGCTAGCCACGACTGCTCTGCGTCTGGCAGCGCAAACGTTGCCCAGCTGGGCGTATAACAGTGCAGACCAGCTTCCGGCAGCACTACCATCTCCATGTGCACCATTTCAACTGTTATCCCAGACTCGGTACAGCAATTTGTGTTTTGTGTCTTGGATATTTTTCATCAAACCCCTCCCAATAAACTTCTTATACATTTCGATGCAATGGACCCAAACATCGAACAATTTGCAAGGATTGAACGGACGGCGCACGATGTGTTTCGTCCGTATCGTGAAATTTATGAAGAAAAAAAGAAACATACAATTCAGACAAAGCTCACCATGTTTATGAAAAAACCAACTCCAGTAACCCCAACTGCTGCCTCAGATGATGACATCAATGATCCGCAGCCAAGCACCAGCGGCCAATAAAATGTTTCGTACATGTTTATATATTTTGATATGATTTGCAATTGGGAAAATGTTTCCTATGGTATTTTTTACACCTGTATTTTGTATTTTTGTATGCACCTATATTTTGTAATTTTGTAAGTTTTGCAAATATTAAACCAGTTGCACTGGTAATGCAGTGTTTTACTTAAACCTGATGAATGTAAAAATAAGAAACAAAATGGTGTAGAGATGATACAAATGGCATAAAATGAACAAAGAAAATTATGATATATAACAATAATGAAAGAAAATTATGATAAAATATGACTTAAAGATTTTTATAACATCATTTCACAGTACTGTACATATAGCCTACTCAACTTATGACCAAATCGTGTTACGACTGGTCTGTCAGAACCAATCATGGTCGTTAAGTCGAGCACTAGCTGTACAACATGGAATGCATGGGCGAGTGTGCCACAAACTCCTATGTGTCGTGCAGCTATAACTCCTCCTTTGGGTCTCTGCTTAGAAGCTACTTTCCCAAGGAAACTTTCCTTGACCCACCAGGTTGGGTAAGAAGCCTCTGTCCCTGGTATCACGGCACCTGTCCTCTCCATCTTTTCCTTTGTCACTACAATAAAACTGCTGGCCAACTTTTTTCTCTCCCCAGTAGCCCCATCAGAACTCCGAGAGGGCAGGGAATATACCAATCTTGCTTGTCACTGTTTCTCCACTACCTAGCACATAGTCACTGCCACATACAGAACTCTTTTAATTTGTTAAATAGATATATGAATTGATGAAAGGATTAGCAGGAGTTTTCAAACCTGTTTTGAGGTACTGCGCTTAATGCCTGATTATCTTGGCTATGGGCTTACATCAGCATTTTTCCAATTTTGGTAGTTGAAACTTTAGCAAAGTAAGATGCTCCATGAAAAACTAATTCTTTGATCAAGTAAATTTGGGAAACACCATATTCTACATGCTTACCCAACTTAAGAGATTCAAGATGGATGTTTACATTTTAGTCTTAATAGACGTGTTGCTATAAAGACACCTAGTTGGAGCTGGGTGCTGTGAAGTGCACCTATAGTCCCAGCTATCTGGAAAATGAAGAGGGAGGATTTCTTGAGCACAGGAGTTACAGTCCAGCCTGGGAAAC
The DNA here is from genome assembly GCF_001604975.1 of Cebus imitator. Lineage (NCBI taxonomy): Eukaryota > Metazoa > Chordata > Mammalia > Primates > Cebidae > Cebus > Cebus imitator. The sequence goes on along the minus strand of NW_016107478.1, from coordinate 4,918,435 downwards.
ATAGTGAGACCTCATCTCTTTAAATAAGACATCTAGTTATCTTGAACATCTTAGCATTTTTCAAACTAATTCTTTCCAGAAATACTTTTTAATACGTCAAAGAAGACTCTGAGAAATCCTGGCCCGTAGAGGGCTTGGTCTCTGATAAAATATTTCTCATGACTTCTATCAGTTATTTGTCCCGGTTCTCCCTTCCCACTGAAAACTTCATAGCCAAGGATCAAAGGTGGCATGCATACTGGGCTTGACAAAAAGGCTATGTAGACAATATAAAGTTTGAGAAAACTGATAGATATGTGAACCAGTCCAGGAACTGACCAAATGTGTTTTGACATTGACTATGGAGGTCCTCACTTATATCACATGGAGCTTCCACAGTTCTTTTTTATTTTTATTTTTTTGAGACAGGTTCTCACTCTGTTGTCCAGGCTGGAGTGCAGTGGCATAATATTGGCTCATTGCAACGTCTGCCTCCCGGGTTCAAGCAATCCTCCCACCTAAGCCTCCCAAGTAGCTGAGGCTACAGGCACACACCACCACATTCATCTAATTTTTGTATTTTTTGTAGAGACAGGTTTTCACTATGTTGCCCAGGCTGGTCTCAAACTCCTGGGCTCAAGCAATTCACCCACCTCAGCCTCCCAAAGTGTTGGGATTACAGGCGTGAGCCACCGAGCCCAGCCAGCTTTCACAGTTCTATGCACGTACATGATTTCAATTGCTCTTCCTCCTCTTCCTTCTGCTTTTTCTCCTTCCTCTTCTCCTTCTCCACCACCACTACCATTACCACCATTAATATGGATAACACACTGCCTATGCCAGGCACTGTTCTAAATGTTCTCTCTATATTAACTTATTTAATCCTCACAACAATCTTATGAGGGAGGTGCTGATGCCACCTCCATTTTACAGAGGGGTAACTGAAGTGTAGAGAGGTTAATTAAGCCACAAGTTTGTAAGATGAGTAGAACATTTTACCGATTTATACTAAGAAATTTTACTGACAGAAAACTGAGACTGAGCATGTAAGCGATGTGTCCAGACGAAGCAGTCTGTAAACAGTCATGTCTGTCTTATTCCATTGCAAGCTCTTTCTACCACATCAAGCTGTCTCTTGGTGTTAATAGTATATTTGTGAATTACTTTATAGTTTACTAAGCACTTCCACATCTTTTATTTCATTTAAACCTTCTGACAATGCTTACACAAATATCTATCTTTTAGATTGTGAGACTGAATCTGAGAGAGTTCCCATTACTGGTAATAATAATGATGATAAAATTAATAACTGTCTTCTACTTTTGATGAACTGACTTGCTTAGGGCAACAGAGCTCAGCACGGGCAGATATGGGGCTCAGACTCAAGTCTTCTGATGCCAAGTCCAGAGTTTGTTCCACCCTTGGAAGATGGGTCTCTCCAATATGACCATAGCACGATTAGCCTAGCTGAGGCAGAGGAGAGAGGTTTACAGCATCAGCTTGGCATTCAGTTGGTGTGGCTTTTAAAATGACTCAACATCTGCCATCAATTAGACTTCCTGTTGCCACGGTGATAGTTTATTATTGCTAGGCTGATAAGACGGCCAATGCAAGAAGACTATCTTCCTCTTTTTCCCTCCAACTCTACAGCAAAGTTTCTCCCTAATCTTTTTTTTTTTTTTTTTTTTTTTGGAGTTTCGCTCTTGTTATTCATTTTTTTTTGCTTTTTTTTTATTTTTTTTTTTTTCTTTTTTTTGTCCTCTCATCTAACATAGTGGACCTTCTGCCATATGATAATGATACAGTAGTTCCCAAACTGGGAACCCTGTTGGACTCCTGACGATAATCTTTGGAGTTAATGAGAGTTTTTTTCCTTTTGCTTAAAACAGAGGATGTGTCAGACCAACTTTGGTTCAATTCATCTCTGACACTCATTAGCCCTCTGATCATGAACAAATTACATAATTATCTTCCCTGGACCTTATTTTTTCATTTGGAATAAGTGATAAGGAAACCTAACTGGTAGGGTAATTTTGACAATTTTCTGTAATAAATACAAAGATGTCAGCAATGTAGTGGGTAATCAAGAAATGACATAAGTTGTGATAATTAAAATAATAGCAGTTATTATTTACAAAGAGGTGAGATGAGACAGATTTAGAGTTGGGAGTTGGGGTCATTTACTTCTGTTCATGTACCAATAATTCTAATTTTTCCTTCCATTGAACCTGTTCTTTTCCTTTACAGCATTTAACCCAAGATATATTTATTTGTACTCTTTTTAACTGTCTCTTCCAGTCAACTGCAGACACGTTAAGGATTAGGACCATAGTTATTTTGCTTATCATTATACCTACGGGGGTATTTGTTGAATGAACGAACACATATTTACCAAGCAGCTACTCTATGTCAGGCTCCGTGTTAGCCTTTGGAGATGCAAAAATCACTTGAGCAAGATTCTTACTCTTGAGGCATTTGCATAAGGGGTCTGTGAAAATAACAAAAATAAAGTAACTGAGGCATTCATCTTTGAATCCAAAAGGGTTTTTTTTACAAATCCAATGACATAAATGGAATTAAATCTTCAGTAATCTTCTAGCATGAAGGACTGATGTCGGGGTGGTATGGATTATCTCAAGGCTCTAAGTACCAAGAAGAATTCAAACTGGTGGTGTTAAGTCCCCAAAGTAATCAGACTTTCCCTTTGAAACATACAGTTAAAAAAAAAAAAAAGAACAAAAAAGAAAGGGAAGGCTTTTCTGAGGGCCAGCTCATTGACTCCTCCCAGAACAGTCTGATCCCCTCTGCTAGTGAAGCAAGAGGTCAGATCCCCAGACGGAAAATCAATCTCCAAGAGTGGCTGGATAGAATTTCTAATTCTCCAGTGCCACGACACACAGTCTGTTTCCAGCCAAGGAGAATGGGGCCCAGAGGCGTTACCTTCCCCAACCCACTGTACATTATCAGGTTAAGCTGACACCCCTCCCTGCCTGGAGCACACAATGTCTGACAGTCGCACACACACAGGCACAGCGATCCCATGGTGAGGCCTTCCAACCTGCTTTTCTCAAGGTAGGCTAGGCTATTTTGAAGTGACTTTATTATTGAATTATTAAGTATCATTACTAAACATTTTAAACATTTTGGGTTATTTCCTTTGAAAAGATCTAGTCCAGTGCTTATGTTCAGCAGAGACCCCCCAAGGCTGCCAGGCAGTGGGGAAAGGGGGTGTGATAAATAAGCCAGAAGCAGCGTTCACCTTCTGTTTTATTTTTGAAAACCGGAGCCTGATTCTTTCAGTTTAAAGATGAGGAAACTGTGTCCCAAAGATGTAGACCTCTTGTTCCAGGTCATACACTGAGTTACTAGTAATGGAACAGACTCTAATGACAGAGGAATCAGTCTTTGAAAAATTAGAGCAAGTGAGAATCATTAAGGAGCAATTTAGAGTCAGAGCTAATGTGCACAAGTAAAGTTGTTTCTGGAGACACAGATCAGATTTTACCTGCTAGGAACTTTAAAACTCAGTTCATCCCCAGCAGTGCCACTGCTTTAAGTGGCTGCCTTTCTGTGTAACTAGTCATAGGTGGCTGCCTTCTTAGCCAGCTTCAGGGAGATTACAAAGTCTTTGTAAAACTTCATCTCCAGTCTGCTACAACACAAACGTACCCAGCACCGACTACCTGCTAAGGATGAGTAAGACTTGGATTCCTATCTGGAAGCTCACACTTGAGTAAGGTCAGCAAACACGGCAACATCTAACGCCAGAGCGAGAGATGCGCATATAGGGGTAGGGCTGTATAGAGATGGGCCTCACCAAGATGAGTTTCCCAGAGGAACTTTACAGAGATGGGTTTCAGTATTTCACAGTGAACTGACCACAGAGAAAATTTGGGTTCGTATCTGAGCTTCACCTCTCACTAGCTATCTAACCTTGGGGAAGCACTTGCTGTCTTTGTGATTCAGGTTCCTCGTGTGCAAAGTACAACTAATATCAGAATCCTATGGGATCGTTGTGAGGACTAAGTGAGTGAATAACCAAAAAGTGCTTAAATGGCAGCTGGCACACACTAAATGAATCCCCTCTCTCACTTTTAGGGGCCCCTTGAAGACAAGAGTCCCAGCGCCCCACCATACTATAATATGCTGGAACCTCACAAAGGCCTGTTGTTTCCTAGCCATTGAAACACTTGCTTCAATCTCCATTTTAGGATTTTCTATAAATTTCTCCTCCAGCCTCTGTAGCGGTTAGTCAGTTTACTGAGACGAAGACAACTGCAGTAGTCCAATTATCCAAACCAGTCTGGTTTGCCAAGATCTCTCTTCATCAGAGACGCTAACAGGTGAAAATGACAGAGCCAACTTGGTAGGAATTTCACTGCCATCAACTCCATCTAACACACAGGCTCCTCTAGGGCTAGATGTCAGGGAGGGGGTTGGGGGAGGGAGGAGAGTATAGATTTTGAGCTGGTACAAAGTGGCTTGCTCCCCATCTCTCAATGACATTGCTTCAGAAGGTGCCTTCTCCATCCTGAAATTCTCAAATGTCTTATTTTATAACACCCTGTACGCAAATGAACTGTAGTGAAAGAGGATAGCATTCTAGGGACATTTAAACAGTATTCCCCTTCTATTTCAGAGACTCTTCAAAACTGTTAGAGATAAGTAATAAACTTTTATTATTACTCACAGGTTGATTTTTTTACAAGCTATTTTTCTGAAGCAGAAAGCAGTATTTTCTAAGAAGCACTTAATGTTGTTAATTTTTTTAAAAGTGAGACTATTAGCTTGCAACATTTTTTTAAGACAGTTAAAGGATGAGGGAATGCTGAGCAAAGGGTACGCCCAAGACTGCTGATCAGATTCCTAATTGATCTGTTTGTGGTTAACAACCCCCACCTGTAATCAACTGTGGTCCTATCTATCCAACTTTCTCTTTCACTACTCCTGAACTAGGACGTTTCACAGGAGTCACTGTTGATCTCCGTTCTGTCTGCATCTCTTCCTTTGCTCTCACCAGCAACTCTATCTAAAGGGCCCTCTTCCTGCTGGTTTTCTGCCTTTTCTAAGTTAATGTTTCCACTCCAGCCCATTTCAAGCCCCATTTCTTACAAAAAGCCAGGCTTCTCTTTCCTGCTGGTAGTCACTACCAGAGAGTAGATTATGCAATGGCGCTCTCTGGTTTCAGGTCACTTTATATATACTTCTCTAACCCAACTGTCTGTTCTTGGAAGATGGGGAACCTGGCCTTGCTCCCCAACCTTTAAAAAAATTCTAAGCTGGGTGGGGTGGTTCATACCTGTAATTCCAGCACTTTGGAAGGCCAAGGCGGGTGGATCACCTGAGGTCAGGAGTTTGAGGCCAGCCTGGCCAACATGGTGAAACTCCGTCTCTATTAAAAATATAAAAATTACTCGGTGTGGTGGGGGCACCTGTAATCCCAGCTACTCGGGAGGCTGAGGTAGGATAATCATTTGAACTCAGGAGGCAGAGGTTGCAGTCAGCCAAGATCATGCCACTGCACTCCAGCCTGGGCAACAGAGTGAGACTCCGTCTCAAAAAAAAAAAAAAAAAATCCTAAAAAACACTTGGTCTTATACCACATATAGTCCAGTTCTTGTATGTCACCAAGTGGAAAGAACATATGCTTGGGGACAGAAAATCCTGCATTCAAATTCTGGATTTAATATAAACATTCAGTGTGAACTTGGGTAAGTTCCTTTACTTTTTTGAGTCTGCTTTCTCATCTGTAAAAAATGAACACAATAAACTTTCCACATAAACCTGTTCTGAGAATTAGGTGAATAAGGTTGAATATTGTTTCTGTAAGGTCATTTCTACAATACCAGGGTAATATGAATTATGTGTGCAGTTTTCTTACTATCTGCTTTAAAACTGACAAAAAGCTTAGAAAACTCTGAGGAACAGATATAAGTTCAATAAACATAGGTTCCCGGATATATAAATGTAAGTTGCTAAGACTACTTCTTAATAGCAGTGTGACTCTGGGAAAATCACTTGCCCTCTCTGAGCCTCCATTTCCTTATTTGGGGTATGAGAATAATCACATACCTATTATAGCGACTTACCTAGAATAGTGAATGGTCCAGGGCTCTGGCTCAAGAAAGAGGAGTTCCTATTCCTTCTGACCAGACACTACCTTGTACTGTGCTTGGATACAACTTGTACTCGAGTCTTGTCTCCTCGGAGAGGAGGTAAGCTACCTGAGGTTCCGGGCCTCAATGCCAAACTCAGTATTGGCAGTATTCATCAAAGATGCATAGGTCAATTTCTTGTCTTTTGAGCTTTAGTTAGTACTTCTCTCTGTGATAACCAGCCATCCCTTCTCCAGTTGTCTTGGCTCATTCCAACATGGAGAGGAGAAGAAGTGAATTCTCTGTAAGGACTATTATCTCTTTTAGTATTTAAAAGCAGTGATAGCAGTCAGAGTCCAGTCAGGGTAGCTGAAACTACTTTAGGTCTTTCAACAGCAGGAATTAAATATAAGAAATTAGTTTCACTGGTGACATAAGAAACCTAGAAGCCAAACAGGTTGTTGAAGCCACACAGAGGTTACCAACAGCAGAAAGCTGCTACCCCTCTTAGGAATCAAGGGATGATAGGAGGCAGTGATGGGACCAGAGCCAGGAGCAGGGAATGTCAGCCTAGAATGGAAACCAAAGAAAAGCTGAGTGGCCAGGACTGGGACCTGAGAGAGTCTGGGAGCTGGAATCAGACAGAAGATGCAGCTGCTGCTGTAGCAGTGGAGAAATGACCTAACTTCTGCCTGCATGTCATTCTCCTACCAGTATCTCCCCTTGGCCAAACCTACCCAGAGGTCGGGTGCAAGAGAACCTACGAAGTGTAATACACAGCAGAGCAGGGGAAGAGGCACTCGCCGAGAGCAAACAGGCAAAGGACCAGCCCGGCTATCTTCCAGTAATGTATGTAAAGCATTAATACAGCATGTAATTTATAGTCAGCTAATAGTAATGATAGTTATCATCATAAATATTACTATAACTTTGTATACCTCTCATTGAGAGTTTATTCATGTGAGTAACTGTGCCAAATGCTTTATACATATCATCTAATTTTCACAACAATTGCATGAGGTATGTGCCCTTAATAGTCTTATTTTTATACATGAGTAAGTAGGCTTAGAGAGGTAAAAGGACTGATCCAGTGCACAGCTACAGGATTTGAAATATGGCCCAATTTATTACTTATAATATGAATCATACTGCTAATAGTAAAAGACAGGGTACTAGATAAGCTGAACATGAAACTCCTCTCAATTACTGGAGACCTGTATTTCCAGGGCTGAGAGCCTAGAACACTCTGTGAGCCTTAAGTTTGCCCTTAAAAAAAATAGAGATTAAAAAAAAAATAGAGCATAGCAGACCATCTCTCAGGCAAAATATTTCATAGGGTAGCAGTTGTCCAAATGAAAAAAAAAATGTATCACTTAATGTGGTTTATAAAAGTCCACAGCATACTCTCTTAAAGGCAACAGGGTATTTTTGCTATGAGGATGCCAAGTTCAGCAGTCTCTGTGGGCTTGCTGTTTACTGATATTTGATATGCTTCAACATCTGTTGCCCTTCTCGATTGATGGGTGCTTCATTTTAGCACTCATCTGATGCCAGGCTGGTAAAAAGCTTTAGTATTGAGGTCCTGTGAGATACTCCTAGGTCAGTAACACAGCTTTGTTTGCAAAGCGGGCCAAGGGAAGAAATATTCATGGAAAAAAGGTGAAAGGACATGCTATCTATCTACCAAACCGGGTATTCTTGGTAATATCCCTAGGACAAGTGACATCTCCAAAAAGCTATAAACCCAGGCTATCCTAGACACGAAGTCAGGTTTCAAGTTATGATCTGGGCTCTGGCAAGGTGGTATATAATGAATTCTTCTGCCTTCTTCTGTAAGAATTCCATGGAAGGATTTATAAGTTCATTTTTAAAGAGATAATAATGTTAGAATTTGGCATAAGGAAAAATGTGGTCTCTTTTAAAGAACAGGTATACTTCCTTGACTCCATATGACTTGACATATTTCCCAGTTTTGCCTTGGTTGCTTGAAGTTCAAAGTAATCCCTTAGAGGATTGCTTGAACAGGTGTTCGAGGCTGCAGTGAGCCATGATTATGCCTCTGCACTTCAGTCTGGGCAATAGAGCGAGATCCCATTAAAAAATAACAAGAAGAACTGCCTAGTCCAGGTCAGAGACCCATAGATATGCCAGATCTGTCCCATAGGTATTTGGTGTAACACTCACCAATCCAGAGTTAAAACAACCTGAATTTCAACATCCCGTGGCAGTACTTTGAATACAAATATTAGTAATAACACTTTTCTAGTACTTTTTTCTTACCTAACACAGAATCAAATCACCTTGTCCTTTGCTGGTATCTTCCCAAGTTTGTATGGCCTGAGTGGCCCCTTAAGGCATTTGAGTTAGAGGATGCCCCCCCTAGTATAAGGGATTGGTGTATCTTCCTCTTTTTACATTGTTTCTAACTTGTGAGTTTTATTCCAGTAGCCTACTTAGTCACTTTTTGTATGCTTTCTTAAATCCTTTGTGGAAGCAGAGTACGAATAATAAACAAATAAACTGTTTAGTTCCCTAAGCAAAACTGCCAAGATCAGTGCAGCAGCTGCATTTCTACTGCATCCTAGGGCTAATGCTCCCTGGCGAGTCACTTGCTTCTGCTCTACCTGCCCCACCTGTCAAAGGGTCACCACAGCTATAGGCTCTGCCCCATCATTCCCTCAAGCAGAAAGAAAGAACTTCTTCCTCAGTAGTGAGTGAGAGGTCTGGACATATTGAGGAGTATCTACCCTGTGACATGCAAATCTAGCACGTGACACACAAATCTAGCTATAGGTGCCCTCCAAAGCATGGGACTGTGGGGGATATGCAGAGGGCAGGGCTGGAGCCAGACCACTTAAGTTTAAAACCATTTTTCTGCCACTAACCATCTGGGTAAACTTAGGCAAGCTTTTCAATAACTTGGTGCCTCAATTTCTTGCTTAATAGAGATACCACCTACCCCTTATGGCTGTGGTGAAGATCAAGTGAACACAGGGAATGATAAAAGTACTTTTCTGCTGAAAAGGATTGTGCTAAATGTGCTTTCATTCACAGAACACTAGCAGAAACTCAATGGGGTCAGTTAATATGGAACTGAGCTCAGAGAAATTAAGTAGCTTGCCCAGCCAGGATTGTTCACACAGCCAGTAAGTTGAGGAGATGCCATCACCATGGGGTTCAGCAACGTGACTTAGAGAACTACTTTCTGCTGCTCCATTTGATTTCCTCTTACCCTGCCTGTGACGGACTCAGCTCACTTACTCTTTCCACTCCTCTCCCCACATACTTGGCAGGTAGTTGCCACAATATCACAAGACTGAGGATCCAGCAGTTATTACTAATATTTACTATGTTGAGCTGAAATGGAGAGAGATTTGTCCCGAGTTGAGGCCCAAGCTCCTTCCTCTGCTTTCAGAGGAGTCACTTTGCAGCAAAGATGAAAAGCATAGGCCTGGGGGTCCCACAGCACCCTGAATTCTAGCTCTATCACCAGCTAATCCTCCAAGGCCCAGTTCAAAAGTTGCCTCCTTTGGAAGACTTTCCCAGCCCTCTTAAGACAGTGGAAGACACTTCTCAAATGCTCCATCATTCCATTGTAGAGTAATTGCAATTTAAACCAAAATAGCCAACATTAATAAGACTATTTTGCTTTATGTATAGTCACATTTACTCCTTACAATATGAGTTATGAGATAATATATCTCTGCTGTTATCTTTTACAGGTGAGGCCTCTGAGGCATAGAGAAGCTAAGTAACTCACCCAAGGTAAGTGGTAGAGCCAAGATTTGAGTCCAAGCAAATAGTCTTTGCCATTACACCTTAGAATTTTTCATAACTGTATCCATCTGTTCCAACCTCCCCGCAACCTGTAGAATGGAAATTCCTTGGGTACCAACATTGTGTCTAATTCTTTGATGTCCTGCTACTGTCTAAGGCTGCTCCTGTCACATGTAGGCTTGTGCTGATGAGCCTTGGCTTAAAAAATGAAACAGCCATCCTCATCACCTACTTTGAATCAAGGCCCCCACACACGACTTTTCCAGATCTAGTCCACCGTCATCTGTCAGCCCAGCTATCACAGCCCACCCAACCTCCAGCAGCGGAGGAGAGCAGAAAATGCATCCTGGTATTACAGGAAGGACCTGAGTAAAAGGTACATTAATAGGGGCAAAAACAAGCCAGTGGAGTGATTAATTTGGCTTCCCCTTCAATATTCTGTTTACACAAGTTCATTATATAGCACTTAATTACTAATTTGCCCTACTTAAACCAAGAGTGTTTTTAATTTTTAATGACATAAGGGAAGAAAATGCCTTTACTTAGTAAGGAGCAGCTATTTTATTTCCTTCTCTTGTTTTGCCCAGCCAATTAATAACATTTCTAAGGAAATGCATCCTTCTCATGAATTCTTTCTCCCTATCTTCTTCCTGACTTCCCAGGCTTAAAAAGAGATGGCAACAGACAACAACCACTTAGAAACAAACCGGATTCATCTCTGACCTGGCTAGCTGGGCTGGGCAAGGCCTTGTAACATGGAGTAACATGGTATACATAAACAGTGCTATCTGACTGGGGGGAACTGGGTTGTATCTATTCCCAGGAATCATGATTAGCATATGTATGAGGAACACAGTCATAGGTCTCCATATAAGGCAATCCGCCCAACAACCCTGCTTCATTTCTTGGTGTTAATGTCAGATAATTTTAAACACAGTCCTGGGATAGCTTACAAACAGAGAGGGGCATGGATTTTGGAGTCAGATCTGAATTTGATTGCTGGCTCTGTCACTTGCTAGCTGTTAGACCACAGGCACATTACTTAAACTTTTTGAGCCTGTTTCTTGCCTGTAAAGATGAAGTGAATAATCTAACTTGCAAGAATTGAATGTCATCTAAAGTACCTTAGCACAGTGCCAGGCTCAGATTAGGTACAGACAAATATTCGTTTTCTTCTTTTTAGTAGAATGTAAGGTAGGAAAATCCAAGCAGGGAAAGGGACTCCAGTGTGTTTATCATTAACTACAGAGCAAGGAATCTCAGTGCTATTCAAAGGCCCGTCTGTAATGGTGAAAGGAGTTGGCCCCAGGATGTAAGCCAGCACACCGATTCCTTCATTGAGAACATCTTGCTGCGAATAAAATGACAGCTGAACTAAACAGTACACTTGGTGACATAGTTGATTTACATTCTGATGCAAGTTCCTTGTTTCACAGCAAATCTGAACAAACCATTTAGAGACTGGCCTCTAGTCTGCAGACCGCTCTAAATAGTCCAGGCTGGGTGACTCAGTTGGATGTCTCCAAGTGCTTCTGAAGATCCCTCCCACCCTCCTCTGAGCTTAGAGATGTGGCCTTATACAGAATATATCAACAGGCTCCCTTGCTCTCTGATTCTGATTCCAGCCAACGGTGAGGCTGGCAGGAGATTAGAGAGAGGGAGAATAGGGTTAACAGTGCAGCCCTTTTCTTCCAGGGTCACTGTGCAGTCTCCACACAGCCCTGTTCTGGGCTTCCAGTAACTGCACTGTTTCCTTGCCTCTGCAGGCCCAGCCGTTCCAAACTCCAGGCTACCACATTCTCCCTGTGATTCCTCTATGTCTCTATGCCTGCAATTTTGTAAATAGTTCCTCTTTTAAACCCTCTCAAATTGCTCCAATTTGAGGGTGCTCTCTGTTTACCGGTGAGGACACTAACATTTACCAAAGAGATATTTTAATATACATTTAAATTCTTGTCATCTATTTCTGATACTAGTTTTTAAACTAATGGTAATCACTTAGCCGCATAAGAGTCCATTTCCACTTTTGGCTGGCTCTGTTACTATCTAGCCATTGGCTTTGGTGACTCACTTAACCTCTCCAACCCTGTTACCTCATTTGTCTTTATATACAACTTGGAATATGGCATAACTTTTTTAAATGTTCAAATTTCTTTGAAATGCATACAATTAAAGACATGTTATTCAAGATTGTGATCCCATGATAGTTTCTTATGGTTCATTGCAGAGGATCAAATACCTCTGTTAGGAAACTATAATTATGATTTCTTTCTTTTTCCTTCTGCATGTTCTTGATCATTTGCCTAAATGCTTCAACTGAAACTCTTTTAAGACACTGTACCTTCCACGCTCTGAATTGAACATCAAATTTTTCTAGTAGTATGTATGTGTTTGTGTGTGTGTGTGTGTGTGTGTGTGTGTGTGTGTGTGTGTGTGTGTGTGTGTAGTTATTTTTCAAGGCAACTTTTCCAATCACAGAATATTCCTGATTTAACTAAAAGCCTTGTCTTTCCTGATCTCTTATTTGAATCCATAGCTTAATTTACTGTGTTGCATACTATACAGCATGGACTTCCCTGCTATTCATGAGTTATTTTAGTGTAAAGAAAGAATAACCTATTTCTAATTTATTCTAACAAGAAAGTTCATAATAAAAAGTAAAGGCATAAATAGTAATTAGAGTGAAGAATTAATTACTTACAAACACTTCCTTCTATGAGATAATCTTATACTTTTTTTAGGTTTACATCAGTATGAAATGCCATCTTGAACAAAATCAAGTCAAATAGGCAAAGCTTATGATAGAAAGAGAGTTCTGTAATCCTTCAAAGTTTCTAAGAACTTAGTAGATATTTAGCCATTGTCTGCTTTTATAAAAGCTCAATTCTCATATTCCTGAATAAAAATTGTGGGTGGGGAGGTGAGAGAGATATTTGGGAAAATATGTTTGGTTAGCGTAAATCTTTGTGTTAATAACAACAATAAAGTATGTTTTAATTCAAGTTCTTTTAATCTAACACTGTATTCCTTAATCTATTGTACTTCTTTATTAAAGTATCATTTAATTCATGTTCTTAAAGTGCTTTTTATTTCTACTAAAGTGCTTTTTTAAATCTACCTTTTTTATATCTATAAAAAGTAAACAGGCATATATTATAATTAAAAGCAAATAAGTAGAGCAAAATAACACTGGTGAGTATGATCATTCTCTAATGCATTAGAATATTTTAATACCAAAGAGAGCACTCTTTTTATTTTTATTTCTATGTTGGACACTCAACCAAGCAATGATGACAAATGTGTGATGCTATTTTTATAAACCATACCACCTTGTGAGAGGTAGCTGAGTTGCCATAGTGCACTTCCCTAGCAGTGTATATATATTTATAGGATATGGTCTGATGGAATACAAAGAGCATGGGCTTTGTATTAAGCAAGTTATACAACATTTCTATGCTTCAGAGTCCTCATCTGCGCAAAGGTCACTGCTAACAATCCTGAGTTGCTTCAAGGATTCTATGAATGACAATGGATGGAAAGTAAGAGATCCTGCTCTTGGATCACTCTGTGAAGAAGAGGAGAGTCAAATGATGTGTATCTTCTATTGAAATAATTTCCTTAAAAAATTATAATTTTGAGCTAATGTTTTGACTTTTATATCCATGGTATCATTCTGCAAGCTGGATTGGAACCAGAAATTTTATAATTAATCAGAACCTGATCTATTTTTGTTTTATTCTTTTTTTTTTTTTTTTCTGGAGGGGTAGAGAAAACTCTTTAAAAAATGTATTGTTAACCAGGTATGGCAATAAGGATAATGAATGTTAGAGCCAACATCATATTCTTAATTGAATTCTTCTTTTGACTATTAATTATTATACCATTCTAAAGTTTTCTGTTGACTTTCTGAGGGACTTTGACATATGGGACAGGATACTCAGAAAATTCAATCAGTAATCTGAATCTATTTAATTAGGAATGAGAATCTCATCCAGAAACACATGCTTAAATAGCAAAGGGCAAAAGGCTACTAAAAAAGCTGATAATATCAGGACCATATGCGAAATGAGTAGGATTATAAGAGGCCTGGGGATGAAAGCTAAATAGAACTAAAATGGAACTAAAATCCATGGCAAGAGATTCCTTATACACAAGAAACATAAACCCTGAGTTTTCACATACTATTGATGGGAGTATTTCTATACTATGTATCAGAACTCTAAATGCTAGGCACACGTTTTGCATGCCTCCAATTTTATTTTACTGATATAATTTAGGATATGTGAAAACATTTAGTTACAGAGATATCAGTTGCAGCATTCTTTAAAAACAATGGAGAAAACCTAAATATTCAAGTCTGGAGGACTGGCAAAATAAGTTAAAATATATTCTGGCCAGGCAAGATGGCTCACGCCTATAATCCCAGCACTTTGTGAGGCCGAGGTGAGTAGATCACGAGGTCAGGAGATGGAGACCATCCTGGGTAACACAGTGAAACCCCGTCTCTACTAAAAATACTAAAAATCAGCTGGGCTTGGTGGCATGTGCCTGTAGTCCCAGCTACTCAGGAGGCTGAGGCAGGAGAATTACTTGAACTCGGGAGGTGGAAGTTGCAGTGAGCCGAGATCTCTCCACTGCACTCCAGCCTGGGCAACAGAGTGAGACTCAGTCTCAAAAAAAAAAAAAAAAAAAATATATATATATATATACACACACACACACACACACACATTCTATCAGGTAGAAAATTATGCAGCCTACAAAAATGATAAATAAAGAGGTTTACTATATATTCTGGGGTATAGGAAAAGGTCTATAAAGGTAAAACTTTATGCATTGTATGAATTTTAATTAAAAAGTTTAAAATGATTTTAAAATATGTACAAAAAGACTAACAGCATAGAAAGCATAATATTAAATAGTTAATAATTAAATAATTTAAAATAGTTATTTTAGGATAACAAGATCAGTTTTCATATTTTCTTTCATCTTAATTAAATTTTTTTTATTTTTGTCCCCAAAGAACATGAATTATTGTTTGCATTCCAGAAAAAGAAAAAAAAAATGCAAGCAAACTAAATTGAATGCACCAAGAAATGGGATGGTTTCATTCTTCTGAATATCTACAATGTTTCAGTCCTTCCTAATCTCTAGAAATTAAAATAATGATAATCAGCTTTTATTTTGCAAATAGCAAAACTGGTATTTATGGTGAGAGAAAGCCAAATAGAGCTAAAAAAATCACAGAAAGTTGAATTACAAAATAAAACAGAATGAGAGACATAGTATATATAAAAATCATTGGCTCTGAAATGCGTAACAGGTGATGAGTATAACTGGCTCTAAATGAAGTGAATTTCATGAAAAAGAACAGAAGGAGAGGCTTCGGCTAAGCAAGGAGGATGTTTGCAAGGACTGACCTCAAGGGTAGACCAATGTGGTCAGCATGGATGGTTTATCTTGTGGGTACCCATTACAGAAAGGGTGAGTAATCACAGCTCTCAACTGGCCACTTACATGTATTGGTCTTGAAGACACAGGAGTCTGTCTGGAACGTGACAGGGAAAGTTGATGGTGGGAGTGCATGGAGTCAGTGGTTTACAGGGGTGGCAACACTCACACAGTGGGAGGAAGGAAGGTTTGTGATTAATTGGCTGATTCCAAGGGCTTATTTTCTTTACAATGGTACTCCCCTTAAAATGACTGCTGAATGCATTTTGATCTCAACACTGTCTCCTTTTACTGATTTTTGCTTCAGATGCTTCCTCCATTCCTTTTTTTCAGGGGTAGGGGGTAGTTTTTCAAGTCAAATAGCACTGCTGGAATTACAGCTTGTTTTGTCTACATAGACTTGAATAAAAACTGCCCCTGAAGATAAGAAATTACAGAAAGCTAATGACATCTGCAGGGGGCCTGAAGGAAACAAAGTGAAGAGCCATTTCATATTGCTGTCTCTTTGCCATATGACAGTTTTCTCTCACAATGACTTGAAACTGCTTCTTGATTTATTTATCTGTCCTTGTATTTCTTAGAATCTTTTAACTGTCTGTGCTTAGAAAATGTAAGCATAGTGGTATTCCATAAATTTATTTTTTCCCATTTGTTGATTTTCCAGGACCTGGGAGCCTAGAAAAGTGTTATGGAACAATCTCAACTTCTAATTATTATTATTTGTTTTCCAAGATATTCAGAATTATAGAGCATCATTTTGTACTCTACTGATGATGGGGGAGGGATCAAGTAGAAAGGTCACAGAGGTCAAGACTATAGGGATTCCAAATTCTAAGAGTAAAGGAAGCGGAAATGGACTGCCTTCCTTGTGTCCCCTCCCATCTATTCAATAGCTAATCTTTTACCTTGAGAATAGCATATGTGTGGTTGATTCCATATTATTCACTAAGCTGCAGATATAAAGGTGATAATGATTTGCCGTCAAGAATACTTATCTTCAAGGAGATACTTTTTAGTGAAGACAAAGTTTTGAAAACTACTAAAAGGAAAATACCTTTTCTAAAGAGGGACAATTCTTTAAGATAGTATGAGTTGTTCTATCCTTTAGAATGAATGAATGGCTGTATCAGTATTCTCTGTGAGATCTGAATTTGGCAAAGAAATAGAAGGAAGACTTTAGATGTCTAAAGGGAGAGAGAGCAGGAAAGGACAGGGGAAGAGAGACAGAGAAAAACTAAGAGAAGGAGAATCTGAATGGATAGAAGAACAGAAAGAGGAAGCTGGGAACTGTCAGCATATTTCAAAATTTGCAATATCCGTAGATTTTGTTGTTGACCAATCTTTCATTAGGCCCCACCAGAAAATTCTATCCAGTCTCCCTTCCTCTGATGAAATTCTCCCAGAATTGAGATACACAGAGTCTACAATAGCTATAAATAAAATCTACAGCTGTGGATCCATTCTGATCCATTGGTATCACCCAAGAAAGGTATAAGGCTCTACCCCTGGCTGAAATCATCGATTAGGGGCCTACGAAATTCAGAAAATTTCAGAAACCCTGTCTCCTCAAGCACATCAAATTGTTCCCTACATCTACTATCTGGGTCCTCTGGATTCATCCTAGCCTTCCTAGCATCTGAATGAGATGACTCTGTCTGAGTCTACCAAAGTTGGCCTATCTAGATAAGAAGTGAAATCCTCCATCTAACCACAGATACGTAGTCCATGGAAAATAAAACATCTGGCTTGCTGGAATAGTTGAGATGCTGGAAGGACTTGCTCAACTTTCTTAAGGAGGGAAAGGCAGGCACCCTACAAACAAGCCAGGATCTTTGAAGTTCAAATAAAAGACTGTGTTGAAGTTCAGGATGAAAATATGAATCACAGAAAGAAAGCAATTCTGTTTTGCCTTACCTTGCCAGAATCTGGAGCTGGTCCCCAGGCCTGGGGCACACAGGTTGGCCCTTGTTCTTTGGAGGGGAGCAAATGATGCCAAGTCTATATGCATTTTCATTTCCAAAGCAGTACCAAACATAATCATTCTAATGACATTGATTATACCTGAGAGATCACTGGAACTTTAAAAGGCTCTTCATCTCAACAGTCTCATATGAGTGACAATTCTTATTAAAACATTTTTTTAAAAAATACATAAAACAGACAAACAAAACAAGCACCCAGAGAGAACAAGTGACATCGTCTGAGGACACACAAGCAAGCACAGAACTCCAGACTACGGGATTCCGTCAAGTAAGTGATGACAGATAAGACCTCAGGCCTCTTCTCAGCGAGGGGATCCCTTTACTAGCTCGTGTCTCCTGAAAATGATCAGGACAGGCACATACATCCTTGGGCTGAATAGGAGACATGAGCTCATCTTTACAATGCTGTGAGCCTTGTAGCTGCTACAAAAGTCATCAGTTCCAAATCTTATCTACCATATCTTAGATTCTGTTCCAGAAGACTAACAGCAACTCTCACGTAGCCAGGATGTCAGTGTGGAATTAAGCTGAGTTTCTCACTAGGGGAAAAAATGAGTGGAATTCCTTTGGAGCTGGAGATCCCAGTTTTGAATATCAATGAAGTGGCTGGACAGTGGCTCACTCCTGTAATCACAGCACTATGGGAAGCCGAGGCGGGCAGATCACAAGGTCAAGATATGGAGACCATCCTGGCCAACATGGTGAAACCCCATCTCTACTAAAACTACAAAAATTCGCTGGGCGTGGTGCTGTGTGCCTGTAGTCCCAGCTACTCAGGAGGCTGAGGCAGGAGAATCACTTGAACCCAGGAGGTGGAGGCTGCAGTGAGCTGAGACTGCGCCATTGCACTCCAGCCTGGTAATAGATTGAGACTCTGTCTCAAAAAAAAAAAAAACAAACAAAAGATATCAATGAAGCCATAAGTCATGGTATGAAGTATCTGGAAGTATCTGACAGAGCAGCCTCATCTTGACACTATCTCTGTTTGAGCTACAGACTATCTCCTGATTTGTGACCTCTGGCATTTCTTTTCAGAAAATACATCACTGAACACTCAAGAAGCCAGGAAATATTTTTAAAGAAAAAACAAATGGAACAAATTAGAAAAAGAATGACAATCAGGATAAGATATAGACCCAGAGAGACCTTCATTTCAATTCTGCTTCTGCCCTTTCTGTGTAGCCTTGGGGAAATTACTTAAAACATCTCTGAAGCTTGGTTTCCTATCACAGAAGGATAAAAACATACATTCTGCAAGCAGGAAGACTGTCAAGATTAAATGAGGTGTCTTAGCTCAGGCTACTATAACAAAATACCATAGACTGGGTACTTAAACAACAGAAATCTATGTTCTCACAGTTCTTGAGGCTCAAAGTCTGAGATCAGGGTGCCAGCAAGGTCAGGGTCTGCTGGGAGCCCTCTTTTGGCTTGTAAACAATGGTCTTCTTGCTGTGTCCTCACATGGCAGAGAGAACAAGCAGGCTCTCTGGTGTCTTTGTATAGGGGCCCATCAGACCATCATAACCCGTCAGACCAGGCTCCTTCCCTCATGATTTCATCTAACCCTAATTATCTGCCAAAGACACACCTCCACATACCATCACATTGAGTGTCTAGGCAAATTTTGCAGGAATACAAAATATTCAGTTCACAGGGTAACCTCTGCAGAACCGTAGTAAAAGCATCCCTCCTGTTTTAACTATTATAATTTGTTGCTGGAAGGATAAGATATCTAGTTGTGAGAACATCTCTGTCAGCTGACACATTAAAAGAATAAGTGACAATTCATTGTTATTTCAACAACAAATATCTCCATGTGCTATTTTTGAGAAAGGACCAGGCTATCCAGAAAAAAGTCAAGAATTGAACCATACCATCTTTGTTTAAAGACTCACTTAGAACCGGCAAGTATTCATGAGTGGATTTAATTCCTTGTGAGGGAGATTTCACAGTCATTAGTTTCAGAGGCTTGGACAGTGTGTAGTGTGCCACATTTTCCAAAATGCAGTACAAACAGCATCACAGTTTTACATCTGTCTGTTCCTAACAGTGTACCCTTAAGTTTTTTAAGCTTTCTGAATCTCTGTTGCCCAATCTCTGTGGCTCATGAGCATTGTTATAGGTATTAGGAAAATTATCCAAAAAGCATCTAGGACAGTGTCTAGCACATAAGAGGCTCACAATAAATGAAGCTCTAATTACTGAGCTACTAGTGAAAAACCTGGCTTGTAGTCCTAACCTTGAAACCATAGGCAAGTCATTTGGGCACTCTGCTTCTTAGCTGAACAAATATCTCTCAAACATTCAGTTAAGAAATGGGAGCCAGACTTCTTGTTTCTGGCATTTACTAGCTGTTTCATTTAGGCCAAGTTATTTGACTTCTTTAGGCC
Source organism: Cebus imitator (assembly GCF_001604975.1). Lineage (NCBI taxonomy): Eukaryota > Metazoa > Chordata > Mammalia > Primates > Cebidae > Cebus > Cebus imitator. Next base: position 4,898,761 of record NW_016107478.1, on the reverse strand, counting down.
TCAGGTTCCTCAGCTATCAAATGGGGATAACAGCTGTTGCAGGGACTAAATGAGCATGCTTGACACACAGAAAGAACTCATGATGTGCTGTGAATTACTATTATGAATAAAGAAGTGGAGGTGCAGAGAAGAGGGTTTAGGCCACAAGGGATGGTGGATAGTCAAGCTAGGATTTGTGCCCAGATGGTCTAATGCTAGAACCTGTATGCTCTTAGCCTCTGCATCACATTTGTTCTTTACCTTTTTGTATTATTTTAGCACTCAAAACCTCTCCACAAAGCCCGATGTGTGCAAAGTCTTTCGCAATCTGGTGGGAGGAAAAGTTTTGTCTTTCACCAGAAACTAGTATGTTTCCTCTTTTTGAAAATACGAATTATGCAATTTATCATGTGTTCTTTTTTGTATTGGCTGCCAGGAAGCTCAGAGCCAAATTATGTGTTTAATCACAGCCACCAAATCGTTTCCTTCTTCCTATATGTATCTCTGTTCCTTATTTACCTTTTTAATTCCTTTTTTATTTAATACTAACATTTTCTTTCTTTTTTTTCTTTTGAGACACGTCGATCTTGTTGCCCAGGCTGGAGTGCAATGGCGCAGTCTCCGCTCACTGCAACCTCCGGCTCCTGGGTTTAAGCGATTCTCCTGCCTCAGTCTCCCTAGTAGCTGGGATTACAGGCACCTGCCACCATGCCCAGCTAAATTTTTATATTTTAGTAGAGAAGGGGTTTCTCTATGTGGGCCAGGCTGGTCTGGAACTCCTGACCTCAGGCAATCCACCTGCCCCAGCCTCCCAAAGTGCTGGGATTACAGTCATGAGCCACCATACCTGGCTTAATACAAATATTTTCATTTTTGTCTCTTGTTGATAGAGGCCATAATGGTATTTGAAAAATGGTGGGGTTGACATAGGCAAACAAAAATCTGAAATACACATGAAAAGCTGAAAGTTTTGAGCCTTACCTGTTTCATGTGCTCAAAGAAAAGTGGTCAAGGGGAAATTTAAAATGAATACTTTATGTTAAAGAAGAAAGAAAAAAAAAAACCAACTGAAAAACAAAACAACCAACACGAACTAAGGCCAAGTCGATGCAATAAATATGTCTGAGGCTAGAAGTGTTTGTGCTTTCCCTGGCTGGAACCTATCATTTCTTAATTATATCTTGTATGTGTTTTGTAAAATGTGAGCTGCTGTCAAGAGGAAGGATGGCCTCAGACAGGGGAGGAGCCACACCCCATCCCCTGGTCCTCACATACCTGTACAGAAGCGAAATCCCCTGAGGCACAGGCACCCAGAATAGCAGCACCCACAAGAACAGACTCCACCTCTTGCGACAGGACCACAGGCATGCCTGCACAGGATAAGGCCACACCTTGGTTAGGGAGCAGAGCCAGGGGGGTGTGAGGAGCCAGCAAGCAGCCACAGTGGCAAAAACACCTGACATCAGAGCAGTGGCAGGCCCTCCTCCCAACTCCCCGCAGTCCTCCCTTCCTTGTTCCTTGGGATTACTTGGTTCTAAAAGATTTCACTGCCTGTGCCTGCTGGTGCAGTAGCCAAAGGCCCAAGGGAGCCAATACCATGTATATCAACTCACCAGACCTCAGTACCCAGGTTTTTCAGGCTCCTGCAAGCTGCTACCTGCCATTTGGTTCAAGTTCAGATCCATAGATGTTTATTAACTGCTTTGCTGGCCTAGGGAATGCTGAGATGAATTGGACTGTGCCCTTCTATTTAGGTTTCAGAGGGAGATGGATGAAAAAGATGAAGGCTATGGAGAGCCTGGTTCTCTAACTGAGATGTGCTAAGGGAAGGGAGGTAGCAAGAGAGGGTGTGATTCATTCCTCCAGGGGCTTCTCCCCTCTCGCAGGGTACATGCCATAGCCCTTACGGTGGCTGACAAGGGGCCCTCCCTCCCGGATCTGGCCCTACTTCTCCTACTCTGATCTCCTTGTCTCCTCCCAGCCACGTAGTCCTGGCCTCCGTGCTGCGTCCTGAGTATGCTTTGGGGCCCTTGACCATGCTGTTCCCTGTCTGGAACACTTCCTCTCAGATGCCTACATGGTAACTGCTGGCTCCTCCCTCAAGTGTCTCTGCAAACATCACCTTCCTACTGAGCCTTCCCTGGCCATCAGATTTAAAATTACACTTCCCTCAACACTCCTTACCCCTTAACAGCTTCATCCTCACCTTCCAACATTGTATTTTACTTACTTATCTTGTTTAATGTATGTCTCCTCTGCAAGAACTTAAGCTACATGAGGGTAGAAACTCTGTTTTGTCTATGGCTGCATCCCTGGCATCTAGAGCAGTATCTAGCACATGGTAAGCAACTGAATGATGAGAGAACACATTTCTGGGGTAGCGTTCATCACTGATCACCGTGGAGATGAGGCTTAAACAGGCATCTGAAGGGGGAGCAGGGGTCCACCAGGCAGGGAGGAGCCCTCTGAATGCCAATGCCCAGAGGTTGAGGGTTCATGGTAGGTTTAAGATTAATAGAAATAATTTAGGATTCTTAGGTCTATAATGTATAGATTGATCTACTAATCAGGAGATGGTAGCAAACTTCACAGAGATTTTGCTATGAAACCTTTTTCTACTCAAGCCATAGGAGTTATTTTCCCAAAGCCTAGATTTCTTTTCCTATCTTGTCTGAGAAGATTTCCCGAGGCACTCTCTCTGCATCCCATTACCTCCTCACTCAGATCTTTCCTCCAGCTACCCAGACAACGAGGGCTGGGAACTAAATTCCCATAGACACCTCAGAGAATTTAGAAATACCAGGCCCCAGCTGGGCCAGGGTTTGAGACGTTGCCAACATGGTGTCAGGTGGGGTGGGAATGCTGGGAGAAGCTCAGACCTGAGTTTGTTTCCTGGTTCCACTAGCCCAGTGTCCAGCCAGTCACTTACACTCCTTTAGCCTTGGTTTCCCCAAATGTAAAATGGGGATGGTGACAAGATGTACTGCACAGATGTGTTGTGAGGCTTAATGAGAGGGCACACACTTGGTGCTTAGCACATTTCCTGATCTTCAGTAAGCCCTGGAGAAATGATGGCTGCTACTATTAGAATTCAGATGGACGGCAAGTGAAGCCTCTCCACATGTACAAGACCTGGGCTAAACACTGGGTAAGTGGGGAAGGGACAGGAAAGGTTCCCATCAATCATCCAGAGGGGAAGGACAGATACCTGGCCACACTGAAGGGCTGTGCTGACCCCAGCAGGAGAGAGCAATGCAAGCCTTTGAAGAATCCTAGGAATGGTACAGATAGGTGTGTGACTGTGACCACCCAGGCTTCCCTATGGACCTGGGATGTTTTAGAAGACAGTGCCTCCAAACATCATTTACTTCCCAAGCCTTCCTTACCCTGCCAAAAGCTTCCCCAGTTGTAAGCCGGGAGGAACTACTCACAGGCCCTTTTCCTTGGGAACCAGAGACCTGAGTGAACCTGGTGAATCCCCTATCAGCTCTCAAGTTGCTGTCCAAAGTGCTCTGAACCCAGACTGCCAGGGATTGAATCCTGGCTTCCCCACTGACTTAGCTGTGTGATTCAGGCAAGTTACCTAACCTTTCTGTGCCTCAGCTTTCTCATCTGAAAAATGGGGTTACAATTCCACCTATCTCAGAGTCGCTGTGAGAATTAAAACTGCTATTATAATGAGGCTCTTAAAATGGTGCTTGGCTTAGAGAAAGCACTAAATTAGCATTAGCCGTTATTCTTAAAGTTTATCTTACTTCTGAAGTTTCTCCTCACACCTGTCACCCAGGGTGGAACCAACCCACTGCTTCCTTTGCCTCTCAGACCAATCCTACCTCTTCCCTTCCTCCTTCCACCTATTCTGAGCCTGGAAGACTGGCCAGTGGGGATCACAGCTGTGGCCCCCTGCCCTCTGGTTCCATCCTTGACTAAGCTCCTGTGGGGATGCCCTTTTCAGACATTCTCCCCAGGCTCAGATTGGGCACTGCTCCCTGCCCCCACCCTTGCAAGTCTGGGGTGGAAACACTGCTGGCATCCTAGGGTACTTCTTGGTTGTCTGGACTTCCAGTACCCTGCCCGCAGCTCTGCACACTGACTCTTTATTCAACTTCCCTCCAGTTAACCTAATGGAGTGTGTATCTGTTCCCTGCCTGGACCGGACTGACACTAACACATTTTGTCCTCTGGGTCCCTAGTTTACTCATTCTGGATATTGATCATAGGACCAAGGGCACTTTTTCTGTGTTTTATAAAGAACCTCTTGGCAGGACATTACTGTTCTTCTTAGCATCCCTGTGCCAACATCAGGGCTTGGCACACTGGTGTGCTCAGAGAATGCTTTTGAGTGAATAAATGAATGAAGAAATAATTAAAATAATGAGTAAGACAGGGAGAGGGAAACCCCCACTGAAACTGTCAGTACTAAAAAAATAAAATTTAGAAGAGGGAACATTTAGTCCCAAGTCAGTGGGGGAAACTTAAAATTACTTAGTACACACCAAGTATTTCTTGAAACCACACTTAATCAAATGACCAGGGTACAAGGAGGTTCTTCCTCCCCATGTAGACAACACTTCCCAAGCTGGCAAGGCTCCACTTTCCCTGCTTATACAGAGCAGGCTGTTCTCAATATGGCAAAGATTCACTTTCAAAATAATAAGCTGCTTTTTTTCCTCAAATGTCCCTCTTCCTTTTTGGCATGGGCCTTCCTGGAGGAAATAAGAGAACTAACATTTATTGATCACCTACTTGGCTAGGCACAGAGCCTGGGGCTTACAAACTCGTGAGCATTTATTCCTCAGTGGTGATCTACATGATGGAGACAATAACTTTTTTGTTTGTTGGTTTCAGAAGAGGGAACTGAGGCTCAGAGAGGTAAAGTAACTTGCCCAAAGTCACAGAGCTGATCTCTTGCTTTTTCCACTACTCCACACTAGCTCCAAAAAAGCCTCCCAAATTCCAGTGTGTTTTTCACATGCATTTCTGAGAATCATGTGCCAGGTCGACAGTCTTCTAACTGTCTTTGTAGGAAAACTAGAGCAATACAATGTTTAAGGGCACCAAAGACAGTACCTCTTTACTGGCTACTTGTGTACGTGCCTTTTATGGGGACAAATGCAAATGTGTTCTTTTCTCTGAGTGCTGGGTGAAGGAGAGGAAGAGGGCGGCTCGCCTGGAATGTGAACTATTTTATCTGATGCATTAATGAGTTTAGCAGAACCCAAAGCATTCAAAGGCAGATGCACTTTGCCATCACTTGTCAGTCACAGGCTTCCAAAGGCAGAGGAATTCCAGGCTAAAGAAAAGGTCCCTTTGTCTGGAACTGTAACTGGTCCATAGTTAGAGACAAAAGGTCCAGTTTCAATCAGAATCCAAATAACGATTAACAGCCTTTTCATTCAACAGCCTGGAGGAGAACAGTTTCCAAAGCAGAACTTTCTGTGAAGCCGCTGCACTCCCCCTTGCTTCTGAGTCAGCCCAGAGATGTAGGGCCTGGAAGATGACCCATTTTCACAAAGTCCAGGCTGCAGCGCTGAGTCAGTGCCGGGGTCACTCCCAGCTGCCCTGCTCTGGGGGGTGGGCCCTGCTTCCCATTTTCAAGAGTACCGTGTTGTTCAAAGCTGACTTTCATCTTTCCTCTTGCATCTAGGTAGGAAGTTTTTTGGCTATCAGAAGGCTGGAAATTGGGGCCAGACACAGTTGCTCATGCCTGTAATCCGAGCACTTTGAGAGGCCAAGGCAGGTGGATCACTTGAGGTCAGGAGTTCAAGACCAGCCTAGCCAACATGGTGAAACCCTGTCTCTACTAAAAAACACACACAAACAAAAAAGGCTAGAATTTGGAATGTCACAAATCAAATTTTAAGCTTCAATGTTATCTGAACCAGCGAGATGACTTTTAGATAAAATGTTATAGTTTTTCTCCTGAGGACAATTATAAGGCAATATGGGCTCTTTTTATGTCTTTCCTCCTTCTGCTTTAAAATAGCCCACTTCTATAGGGTTTTGGACACCTCAGGAAAGAGGGGTTATCATTTAAATAGTTACAAACTTGGCAGAAAAGTGGAGAAACCTGGGTCAGCAGTACAGTATAAAGGGACAGTGGGCCCAGACACACCATGGTTACAATATTGGTCCTGCCCCGTACTGGCCGTTTGACTTTAGATAGCCAATTTAATTCACCTACCCACTCCTCAGTTTGCTTGTCTATAAGATGGGGCACCAATTTCTACCCTTCGGTGGTATGGGAGGATTAAGTGTCTACAATGTGATTCACACTGACCCATAGTAGGTGCTTGGTTAATGGTAGTACTTTCTATACTTCACATCCTGATAGTTCTACCCTTATGCTTTTCTCACTGTCATCAGACTTGTGCCTCAGTCTACTTGTCTCTAAGTTGGGAAGAGGTGACTTGCATCATTTCATCTCCTGATGTGCAGAGATCAGTGATGTCCATCATGTTAGACAAGGCTCTCATCCGCAGGAATCTGTATGGCTTGGAGGGGGAAGGGGGAGATGATGGGGTAGAGACTTTGACCTGCCCACCAGTCAGAGGTAAGAAAGCGGGGGACAAGGGAGAGCAAAGGATCATAATAAATGGAGGTAGGGTAAAATGGGCTCTTATCAGTCTGGAGTTGGGACTATAGGCAGGGTGCAGTCCTATCCCACCTTCGGTCTCTGCTAAGGATCCTGCTCCTCTACTATATGCTGATATCATGAAGAGCTCTGTCCATTATTTGTGATTCCCTGCATCTCTCTCATGATTCCTGATTGTAATGAGCTGAGAAGGAATCATGGCATCTCAGGGTCTTAGGGCTCAAATTCCCAGTCTGCAACCAGACTCACAGATCCTATAGCACCCAGCCTCTGCATTCTTTCTTCAAGACAGCTTTCTCATCCCTTCTTCTATCCCACATGACCTGAGCTGACATCAGGCCTGAAACTGGATGAGGTGCCCCACTATGTTTCCATGAAAAAGTACCCTGTACTTTTCTAATTCGGAGCTTTTGCCATACATGCCTGTTTGCTATCTCCCTTCCTCAGTAGACCCTGAATTCCTGGGTCGTGGGGAGCAAGAATCATGCCTTATTCATCCTCATATCTTCAATATCTTCCACAACGTGTGGATCAAAAGAGGTCTCAAAACTGTTGTGTAAACGCTTGACTTAAGATCTAGTCCTGGCCAACTTCTGTCGTGTTATTTCTCACCATTAATTCAACAGTTGAATATATGTAGAAGTCACTTTCTCCATCATGAATATAAAGACTTCAAGTTTATTTCAATAATCTGGCATAACAGGTATATCTCCCTATTCTCACCTCACCCAGAACTTGGCCATGCCTATTTGCTGCCAAGCCAAAAATGACCTTCTCTCCTCCTTCCCAGACTTACCAGTAATGTCTGCATGCATTTGTACAAAAAGGGGATTCTTGCTGAGGCCTCCACACAGGAAAAGAGTACTGATCGAGTGCCCTGCTGCCTCCATGGCTTCTTTAATGAAGCGAGTCCCCAACTGGAAAGGAAAAGCAGAAGATAGCATCCGTGTAGTTACAAAAGTAAACATTAGGGAACACTTCTTAAATGTTTACACAGCGCTAGACACTGCACTAAGAGCTTCACATACACTATCTCAGAAAGCTCAGACTCACAGAGATTATGCTGTCTATGATCACACAGTTAATTAAATTGCAGAGTGGGAGTTTCAACTTGGACCTGACTGATTCCAAAACCTTCTTAATTACACCATTTGCTTCCATCAGTTACACAACACTGACAAAAACAGTTGACAATGTTAACACAGTTAATGGTAACACAGTTCATTCAAACAGATATTTAACGAGTGTCTACCAAAGCCCAGGCCCTGTATTGGGTACTATCAATCTGAGTGATTGCAATACTACTCTGAAACACAGTCAATGGTACTTTGGTCGGTCTTCCTTTACGAATTGGGAACTAAAGCCTTTTCCTTAGAAAAAGCACCAAAAATTCCAGCAGCAGAATCGTGGAAAGAGGGCTCTAATGGCATAAAGAAGGTGAGATCCAAGACTTCAGGGCGGCTAACGGCTAAAATTACCTTTGCTATTGCCTGAAACCAGGTGGCGGTTCTCTAAAAAGAGGCTTTTGAGCCAAAATCCATTCCCTGGTTGTTTCAGGGCTTCACTATATTTTCAGTTCAGCCTTGTTTCTCAGTCCTTGTGTGTTAATATCTTCCTAAAATGCATTATCCTCATCCTTGTCTTGCTAAGTTCATTAAATTCAGTAAAAACCGTCATTGTTTGAGAGGAGGACACTGCCTTAGAGTTACAGAAATGAATTTTAATGTAGAATTCTTTAGTTTTAGATAGGATATTTAAACATCTGAAAAATCTTAATTTACTTGAGAGTTCAAAAACTAGAGTTCAAAAATCAAATTTTGTTTCTTATTTTGAGACGGAGTTCTGCTCTGTTGCCCAGGCTGGAGTGCAGTGGCGCGATCTTGGCTCACTGCAACCTCCACCTCCTGGTTTCAAGCAGTTCTCCTGCCTCAGCCTCCCATGTACCTGGGATTATAGGTGTGTGCCACCACACCCAGCTAATTGTTTTGTATTTTTAGTACAGATGGGATTTCACCATGTTTGCCAGGCTGGTTTCAAACTTCTGATCTCAAGTGATCTGCCCACCTCGACCTCCCAAAGTGCTAGGATTACAGGCGTGAATCACTGCACCTGGCCACAAATCAAAATTTATTTGGGATAAGGACTAAAAACAAAAAGATGAACTGTGATGTGGCCTTAAGGAAGCAGCCACATGGTGATGTTTGAGGAAGGGGCTCCAGAAAGAATTGAGAAAGAGGATTTTTTGGTGGGTAGCAAGTCTTTGAAATGTTTAGAGATTGGGCAATGTGGGGTGATGTCAAAGTCCTAGTTGTAGACCTGGGAGTGAATTGCTCAAGTGGAGGGAAGTCAGAAGAGATAAGGAAGCCAAGGATCTGGGAGGCCAATGTGTCTCCACAGCTGGCGTAGCCACCAAGAAGAAGGCATGAGCCAATATCTTGGTTTTTAGTGAAAGTGTGACAGTGTTGTTCAGGTTGGAACCTAGGAATGTAGTGAGGGAGAGAAGGTATTTTAGCTGAGGGCAAGAATAATCAGAAGTTTGGCCAAGGTAAGGAATAGGGTTTTGGAAGTCAGCAGGATGCTGCCCTGACTTCAGGTCCTGGGGGTTGAGGGGTATAGGGGAAATGAAGCCTCCTTTGAAAAGGCTGTCTGGGGAGCTGTCGCTCTAGGGGACAGGGGTACCTGAGGACAGGAGTGGTCAGAGAGTGAGCTGGAAACCTTAGGACATGAAATCCTAATTGCTTTGGCATAAATCATGAGGGACAGGGGCAGTTCAGGAGCAAATGGCACAGCAGTTCTAGCTCAGAGGTCTTTAGGGTTTGTTGAAGCTATTCATGAATCTGGTAAAAATATGGATTTGGTAAAACCTGGGCCTCCAAGAATAATTCACAGATGTAATGTGTTTAAAAAAATTAAAACATGTTGTGCCATATAAGGCCAGATCCTACATACTAACTAGGGCTGATTATTCCCAGATGTTCTTTGTTAAGCTTTTTTGGGGGTCATGAACCCCCTTGAGACTATGCCAAAACCTATTGACCTCCCCAGAAAAAAAAATCACATACAAAATAGTACTATAAATAATTTCAGGAGGTCTACAGATGCTCTGAAGTCTACCATGGATCATTTGATGCCTGTGGATTCCGGGCAACCCCAGTCTGCTCTAATGGCATGAATCTGTATTAGCTAAGAGCATGAGTTCTGAATTCAAAAAAACCAGGCTGGCATTTAGGCATTTCATATATTTCTTGTATCTTAACCTTTCTATAACTCAATTGTCATTTTTTTTTTTGCCATGGGAATAATAGTATCACACTCATTTAGTTAAAAATTCTATAGACTGTCAGAAATGTCAACATGAAAAAAATTTAAAATGTGGTTTTAGACTTGATGAAATCTAGTAATACCTACCTTACAAGGCTGCTGCTACAGGCAGCATAGGTAAAACTTGCATGTGAGTGTCCAGCTCACGAAAGGTGTGTACAAGGAGAGCTCTTCTGATATGCTAGGCACTCTGCTATGCACTTTTATGGCACCTCTAATCTTAAGGCAAATATGAAACCTGCATATTGTTATCCCCACTTAGGAGATACATAATTTGACTAAGCAATACAGTTTGTATGGGATGGGAGAATAGCTGTCTCCTAATTTGCATGGAAATGTCAGGCAAAATTGGTATATTTGATATTTCTAAAACCAGAGACCTAAGGGCACGTGATTAGCAGACCTACGACAAGAACAAAACAAAGCACATTTCCTGGGAAAAGGAAAGAAATGATCTGAATAAGAGGCACTCCCTCAAGAGGGTCTGTGACAGACAGCCTGTCTCTCCCCTATGTGGTATTGTTGGCTGGAATTTCCCATTCAGTCTGGCGGTTCCTTAGAGGACATTCCCTTTTGGTGCCCCAGACTCCAATCTGTGTAATACTCCACCCTACTGAAATGCTCCACCAAAGGGCTTTGTGTGAAAATGATTTTGTGCTCACCTTTCTGGAAAAAATGTTTTCACAGAGAAATTGAAATTAAAATTAGGCTATTCCACTGGGAATGTACAGAACCAAATGCAAATCAAGAGACTTCAAATGCAAATAGCACCTTTTAAGGGTCTTTTCTGCAAAGAAAACTATAGATGAACAGGCTATAGATAAACTGGGTGGTTGACAGGTCTTTCAATTAAGCATAATCAAGACAGAATTTTACTTCATGGAGGGTTTTGCACAGTCCCAAGTTAACTTCATTACAATCTTCTTTAATTTCATTTCATTTCTACAAAATAGCATGCAAAGATATGACTATATATAGAGAGAAATTTGTTTAACTTTCACTTGACCAACAGCAAATAAATGCTCGGGCAATACGCAGGGCTAATGAAACAAAAAAATTTTTCCCAAGTGGAACATTATGGGAAAATATCTGTTATCAGAATACCTCATTAAAATGCACATTTTTTTTGCCTAAAAGATCAGCACACCCAGATACATTTGCAAAACAGACTGAACTCTTCCACAATTCACTTGACTCCACAAAAAGAGCCTTATCGAAAAAAAATCCCTGTCTTAAAATGCCTTCCTTTCATGGTATTATAAAGGTCATTAAACAATGGACAGAATAAATATGATAGCTTTTAATACATGTACAGCCCATTAAATACAAGATTGATTTTCCAAGTGTGTGGTACTTGAGAAAATGTAGCTGGCTTTTTTTTTCCCCCTCTCCCTCCTGCATTAAGTTTAACCTCATTTATACATTTCTGGACTTCTGGACTACCTTCCTTAGCAGGAAAGAGACCTCTGTGAGACAAGCCTGGCCAAATTAATGATATTTTCTAATATGTATTAAGTAAAAACTATTCTTAGGAATGTCTAAAAGCTTATTTCACCCACGTAGCTTTCACAAGCAGATCAAAGAGAAATGCAGCATGGTAAAGTGGAAAGAGCAGGAGCCTGGAGTGAGACGGGGAGAAAGGTTCAGATTCCAACTACCATACACTACCTGTTTGACCTTGGCAAATGGTCCTCCCTCTGTCTGTAAAATGAGGACAATCCCATCTACTTGCAGGGTTACGGTATTAAGCGACTATTAGGCAAGTCACCCTGCTTGGTGCCTGGCATACAGTCATGTCTGGTGAAAAGTAACGGTCATGACCACTATGTGATAGTGCCCTTTGGTCCATCCTATTTGGCCTCATCCTTCGTGTCCTCCTCTTTGTGTTCAAAGGGGAAGCATCAAACCGCTCTGATTTTCCAAGATTATTTATATCAATATAGGCTATGCATTCCACTACATGACTCTTTCATACAATAATATTAACAAATCAGAAAATATAATTTCCCCGATACAGTCATGTGTCCTTTCACCATGGGAAAACATTGTGAGAAATGTATTGTTAAGGCGTTCTTGTCATGCAAACATCACAGAGTGTACTTCCACAAACCTGGATGGTACAGCCTACTACATACCTAGGCTATATATAGTATGGCCTATTGCTCCTAGGCTACAAACCTATACCACGTCCTACTGTACTGAATACTGTAGGCAACCGTACCACAATGGTAGGTATTTGTGTATCTGAACATATCTAAACATAGAAAAGGTACAGTAAAAATACAGTCTCATAGTCTTATAGGGCCACCGTCATATATGAAGTCCCTCATTAACCAAAAGATTATGTAGCACATGACTGTACTTCACATGTCTAGTTTTGTTTTAGAATGCTGGGGGTTCAAATCCTGCCTCTGCCAAAAGCTATAAAGCCCTTTACAAGTTAATTAATCACACAGAGACGTAGGTTTCTAGTCTGTCGAATAGGCATTATAATATCTGCCTAATAAGGTTAAATCAGATAATGTGTGTAATGTATCTAGTACAGTGCTTGGCACATATAAAATATCTCTTAAGTCATCATCATCATCATCATCATCATCATATCATAAAACAGAACAGCTAAATATGTTTACTACTGATGCACACTTTTTTCTCCATATTTATCTTACTATTCATTTCCTCCATATTTATAGATGTCAGAATTGTTTGCTTTCGACCAAGTTTCCATGCATAAAGATGTTTAACTGATTTCACTGAATTGGCCAAACTATTAGACCAATGAGAAAGCTGTTTCAGGAAGATATAGTAAAACTAGTATATAATCCAAAAGGGCTGTTCAATCATGCTGGCTGATTCCATATTTCTATTCAGTTGCATTAAATAAGGTATATTTCTTGAGTATTAGTATTATGATGATTCGGGAGGTTCCATTCTTTATTGCACACACATGGTGCCTGGACAAATCTGAGCATTAAAAAATCATCTCTGTTGGTGATACGAATAAATAGACATACAGTTCTATTATTTAAAGGAATAAAGTTATGAAAACAGTTGTGTGAAGAAACAGAATAATTGACTATCACATATGTACATATAGCATTAACAAACATATTTTCTTAAACAGGTGTAACTGAAAAATAAATTTTGAATCAAAATTAGATAAACTGATTTTTCCTTTTTGTTAATTCCTGTTCTCTTTTCAGAAGTGGCTAAGCGTCACTGGATTAACTTAATTTCGGGTACATGCCTGCTGTGAGATCCTGAAAGCCATGATCTACTCTCCTAAAATACCACTTTGTAACATATGCACAAACACAACCTTCTGTATGTGATTTCAGGTTCTTGTAGACCACCCATAGCCACCTCTAGATAAAAATATTCCTTAGACAATGGTTAAGCTTTTAGGATTTGACTTCCATTTTTGATTGATCTTTAGTTTAGAAACTCCTAACATTTTAGATTTAAATTTCCCTCTTCCTCCCTAATCATCTTAACCTCACTTAAGCAGCAAATTATCTAAAACCAAACACTTTCATGTTCTAAGGAAGCTTACTATTTAAAAGAATCCTATTATGAACCCATTTTGAAAAGTGAACAATATCATGTATTTTATAAATCATACATCCTTAACAACTTTTCTTTTTTTTTTTTTTGAGACGGAGTTTCGCTCCTTGTTACCCAGGCTGGAGTGCAATGGCACGATCTCGGCTCACCGCAACCTCCGCCTCCNTCCTGCCTCAGCCTCCTGAGTAGCTGGGATTACAGGCACGCACCACCATGCCCAGCTAATTTTTTGTAGTTTTAATAGAGACGGGGTTTCACCATGTTGACCAGGATGCTCTTGATCTCTTGACCTCGTGATCCACCTGCCTCGGCCTCCCAAAGTGCTGGGATTACAGGCTTGAGCCACCGCGCCCGGCCCCAACAACTTTTCTTAATGCAAGCATACGTAGCATCTGCTTGCTTGCTTCTATTTAATTAAATTTAGAAGACAAATTAGACAAATGACAAGTGTAGTGTTCACAGATTTTTACTCCTTTCAGCTTTCAGTTATGTGAGGTTATTAGCTCAAGCATGTGAGGCCCTTCATCAACATCTCCTTCCAGACATACAAGAATCTCTTTTTTGCAAATAATCTTTAAGAATTACTGTCACAAAAACATATGCTGTATCTTGGGGAGCATGTGGCCTAGTGTACTCTGATGGCTCTAAGTCTCTTTAAAAATGGCATTACAGTATCTTACAGCAATGGCTTGAACTGTGGCCAGGTAGAGAATGGCAAGATCATCGAGGTCCTGAGACAGTGTCAATCCGGTGACCTGCAGGGATGAAGGGAAGAAAAGAAGAAGATGGTCAAAAGAAGCTGCCATGGATATAGACAGTTCCCATGAAATACATTCAGATGTGTTTTCTTGCCAAAACAAGTTCATATGCAAATCCCCTTTTTGTGAGCAGAACGTGAAATGCCTACTAAATTGTTTAATCTCCAGACCTGGGAAAAACTATCCCTTCCTCAAAGAAAATACCTTGACCTTAGATTAAACAAAAACAAAACAAAATAAATACCACAGGAAGATTATGTTTGATATTTCTTAGACTATAATTAAATACCTTTTATTTTAAAACATTATTTTTTCTTACAAATACCTATTTTCTGTGGCTTACATGAAATCAACACATAACAGTGGCACTCTAGTACAAGATGATCTTGTTTTGAGTTCTGCTACTGTCAGAATTCAGTGTAACAGTGTTCAGTGTCCAATCCAGGGTAAAATAACGTGTCTCCTATAAATATTATACCTACTAGGGGATAACTTAGAATCTGTGGGTTGCAAGGGAATCCCATTAAAGTCAATCAGAATTAGAAGCTTATATGTAGTATGCCAATCTCTGAGACAGTCCAGAACTGAACAGGATGCCGGATTTGTATGCTATCAGGATTTGTTCACAGTCCTGCTTTCATATTCCCCACTCATCGAGGTGTTCTCTTGGGACATTTCTAGAGAGTGAGGGCTGCTGGTTTCTTAAAGCCTAGCCCAAATTGTGGGCATCAGCACTATAGTTCATTTTAGATGATCACATTATAAAATTAATTCATCAACACTCATTTACTTAGTTCTTATGGTGTGTGTTGTCTTGAGCTCAATCAGGTATGGATATGCAGTTTGCATCACAACAGGGAAGCTGAGTGGTCTACCTAGGTCCCTTCCTTCATCTTCTCTGGCCCCATTTAATTACTTTTTCCAGATTTCATCCTCAACCCCACTGCAACTGGCCTATCACAGGGCACAGGTACCATTCAGTTGTCCAAACCAGGAAACTCAAGAGCCCTCTTTTTTTTCTTTTTGAGACAGAGTCTCGCTCTGTTGCCCAGGCTGGAGTGCAGTGCTGCAACCTCGGTTTACTGCAACCTCCACCTCCCAGGTTCAATCAATTCTTCTGTCTCAGCCTCCCAAGTAGCTGGGATTACAGATGCGCACCACCACGCCCAGCTAGTTTTGTGTTTTTAGTAGACGGGGTTTCCCCATGTTGGCCAGGCTGGTCTTGAACTCCTAACCTCAGGTGATCCACCTGCCTCAGTCTCCCAAAATGCTGGGATTTTGAGGTGTGAGTCACCGCACCTGGCCTGGAGCCCTCTTTCTTGACTTCTCCCTATCTTCCCATATTTAGGCAGTCTCCAAGTCTTATAGGTTTGATCTCCCAAATCTCTTTTGAATGCATCTCCTTTTTTTCATCCTTACTGTCATTCACCTCCTTAATTCAAGCCACCATTATGTCCTTCCTAATTGCTGACAGAGGCCCTGAGCAAATCTCACTGTTTCTAATTGTGCTCCTTTCCACACTGAAGCTAAACTGACTGTTCTCAAATACAAATCTGATCGTGTTACTTCCTGCAAAAACTTCTCCCCATTGCCCTCATCTCACAGTAGAAACACCTTCACTGGTTTAGTGTGCTTCTTCCTGGGCTTGTCCTTATTTCTTCTCTGGTGTTTACTCTTGTCCTCCCTCACTCCATAGCCTGTGCTCCAGCTATGCTGAATTATTTATCTAAGTCTGTTGATGTGGGGATTCCTACATTCAGTAGAGCTACCTGCTGACAGTTTTTCTTGGCAAATAATTGGGCAATCAGATTAGAATCATGGCTTTCATTTTTAATAGACAAGAAGAGGAAAAATTTAAATGAGTGACTCGAGAAGCATTCTGGGGCTGTATCATCCTAAGCCATTAACTGTGAAAGAACATCCTGCACAAAAGTTTCTCAGAGACCTAAGCATATGGTAAGAATTCTGGAACTCAGAGAGAACGTGAACAATGTTGACATTATAGAACTTCATTTCACAGTGAGGAAATAAAATGCCTAAGAGAACACAGAGAACGGAAATCAGAATGTAATGGTCTTTGCTTGTCTTACCAAAGGAACTCCAGCGCCCAGTGTTGTGCCTGGAACATAGTAGGCACTAAGCTAGTATTTGCTGAGTGACAATTCACTCAGCACTGTGAACTAATGCTCCTTTTCTCCTTTTAGACACCACTCTCTCTCCTTATGTCCTATCCTTCTTTGTTAGATTCTACAACTATAGGTGGACAAAGTTTACTGCCTCAGCTCCTTGAACAATCAGAGAGGAAGGGACTATGCCCCAAGAGAAAAGAACGCTGGAATAACACCTTAAGCCACTCGCTCCATGCTCCCAGCTGCCCTCCCCATCCCTAAACTTATCCTTCCTCATCGGAGAAGTGGCTTTTATGAGAATAGGGTAAAAGGAAGGGTCCCTGTAGCTCATATAGAACCTTTGTGTGAGTTTGAAAAAGGCATCCCATCTGGAAGTAGGAATTATAAAAAGGTGCAGAGTAAGCAGGATTTCAGCCTGGTCATAGCCCCCTGAGCTGAACACTTTCTGCAAGCTGCCTGTGCTGTGGCATGTAGTGGTCCTGGTAATAATCACAAGTCATGAACACCAGTCACGCATGGTTTCTGTCTCTCCTGTACTGGCCTGACCTCAACAGTACCTCTGCTATTAGGTCTCCTGGGGAAGTTGCTGGGCCATGGCTTAGTGCACTGTTCTAGAGCCTGTCCAGGAGGCTGCCTCCCTTTGGCTTCCTCAATAGGAAGTAGATCAAGGCATGATCCTCTGTGTGGCTGACCCACTACTAGAGACCAGATTTGGATAATTTGTGCTGGGAGTGGTTGACTTTGTATATAAGATGTATTCCCCTAACAGTATTTATTAGGAACCCCAGTGCTTTGTATAATAATACTGATAATGTAATGGTTCTGATATTCTTCTCAATTAGTAAGAATCCATAAGAGAGAAACGGTGTGATATAGCCAGATTTAACTTGCTTAATCCGCAGCAGATATCCATGAGAGTTTTCAAAAAGCAATGGTATTTATGCAAAAAGATACCATGGATCCTTCTCTAAATTTCCAGTGCCTCCAGAGCTCAGAAATCATAGAGGAGAAAAGAGAGGATATTTTTTCCCCAGACACCGAGAATGAGATAATCAATGTAATTGAGCACTAAATTTAAATCCTGAGCTTGCTAGCAGCTATGGCAAAGAGGAACACATGATGGGTAAAATAGCTTTTCTTTTTCTGATAAATAAAACATAGCTATCCTTGAAGAAAGACAAAATTATTCCTGGGAAGAAATTCTAGAAGAGATTTATTGCATGGATCATAATATACACGGTATTTAGTATCAAAAGGGAAGCAGCAAACACAATTCTCACACAATCATTTCCAATATTCCCTCACCACTAACACTAGAGCCACCATACTGAAATGTGACTTAGTGAAAGATATTTATCTCTGAAGTACCAAGATGCTGTGGACTGAGGTCCCTGCTTGCTTGACATCTCATCTGATATGTAGATGATGATGAAGTCCATTTAATTTTCTCTCAAATACCAGGGACCTCAGCTCAGTCAGCCCATGACAGAACTTTGCAAGGAGTGCCATGTAGACTGCCTGAGAGGCCAGAGGACCCTCGGGGAGTTGTCTTGGAAGGGCAGTGATGACAGTGCCCTGGGAGTTCCAAAGAAGTCCTGGGGGAGACACAGCTTTGAAATGGCTGAGAAGGCTAGGAAAGGGGCCAGATGAACGGATTCCCTAGCTGAAGGCTGAATGGTTCCGTCAAGAGGAAGTGGAGAGAAAGCATGAGTAGAAGGAGTGTGTTTATTCATGTGCATGTGCCTATTTTGAATGTTTGGGCGAGACAGAGAAATGTGTGGGGAAGCCTGATGGGAGACTTGCAAGGGTAAGCACATTTTATTTATTTCAGCTATTGTATAATGAAGAGAACTGTAAGAGAAAGCTCTTATAATTTAAGATTTGGATGTGTGAAAGCTATATATAATGATAAAAAAATGCAAACAACTGCATTGCCTAATTTTAACATCCTAGATTATGAATATAAAGCACTTAAGTAAATATTGGGATTTTTGAGGTTAGAAGTGTATGCAAATTGAAAGAATGAGCTTTAGAGGAAGGCACCTGGGTTTAAATCTTGACATTTTCTCTACTTTAGCTGCATGACAATATATGAATTGTGTAATCTCTATGAGCTTAATTTTTTTCATCTGCAAAAAAGGGATAAGATCTCAAATTATTTTTGTGAAGATTACATGAGGTATCATTTACAAAGTGCATTACTTTTTTCAGTAAGCTATACTGAGTCTATAAGAGCTATACAATCCTGTAACTCTTATGGTGCCAACTGTGTACATAGGTGGCACTTAAGTGTTCATTTTCTTAATGTGGCATATATATACCATGGAATACTATGCAGCCATAAAAAAGAATGAGTTCATGTCCTTTGAAGAATCATGAATGAATCTGGAGACCATCATCCTTAGCAAACTAACACAGGAACAGAAAACCAAACACTACATGTTCTAACTCATGAGTGGGAGTTGAACAATGAGAACACATGGACACAGGGAGGGGAACATCACACACTGGGGTCTGTCAGGGGATGGTGGGCAAAAGGAGGGAGAGCATTAGGACAAACATCTATTCATGCAGAGTTTAAAACCTAGATGACGGGTTGATAGGTGCAGCAAACCACCATGGCACATGTATACTTACGTAACAAACTGGCACATTCTTCACATGTATCCCAGAACTTAAAGTAAAATAAAAAAAGTAAAATAAGAGTTCATTTTCTTTCCTTTTCTCTTAATAACTGTTCATTCTCTTTCTCTTGAACTGCATGAAGGGCTCACTCCCATTCATTTATTGGGATATGGCAATAACGTATCTCCTTCCCCATGCTATTGGTACTACTGAGGATATTAATGAGGGGCACTGGAGACTGGTGGCTGGCTGTTCAGTGTAGGGAAGCCAGGGCAGAAGCCGATCATCAGCACTGGCACCATAACATTAAAGGTACAGGAATGCAGGAGTATGGAGAAGCAATGTGCCTCTGAAGACACAGGCACAGAGAGAGGGGGACTCTTGCAAGAACTCCTTGAGGAAGCCTTAGTACATGTCAACCTACATACTTCCATTCACTGTAAAAAGAAGAGACAGATGGTTCCTCTCCACCCTGGACTTCAGCTTATATCTTGCAACTTAGTACCTAAACTTGGGAACCTTCTTTAATTCTTTCCTGGGATCCCAGTCGAACGTATGTTTCCTGGGATTCTACTCTAGATTTACTGAACCTTTGGTGTGGGTGCAGAAATTTGCATTTTACCATGGTCCTAATGCACAATAAATTGTGGAAATGATTGCTCTAAACCTTGGTATTATAAATTATAGGTTCATAGGTCCTAAAATAGTTGAGATTATTAATAAATGTATTCGCAATTAAATTTTTCCTTTCCTAGTTGTTAAGGGAATTGATTACATATTAGTAAGGAAAAAAAAGGGCTTAAAAATAGTTTCCCAAAGGATCTCTAAAGACTACAAAAGATAAGAAAATGGGATTCACAAGTCCTGAGATTTTTCTAGGGTCATCAGAGCTTGATGGGGGTAATCCAAGGCTTGGGGGAATTAGTTGAAAGCTTTCCAGAACACAATGGAGACGCAGAAATGCTCTGTTTGCTTAGTCAATAATGAAGGTGAGGCTGATGGACAAGGCAATGAGGAGAAGAGAAAGATTTATAGGAAGCCTCTGGAGAGAGGAGAGAGATTGGAAGGCAGGTCTAAGATAATCACCCGCTTGGAAGAGAAAGGGGGACAAATCTTTCCAACAATATTTAGAGGTTTCAGTAAGTGTCAGGAGTCTAGGTTAACACTTGGCGTTGCCTGAATCCCATCCACATTTGAGAAATGCAGATGACTGTGCTACCACAATGTGGTAAACAGAATCCTAAAGATGTCACCTGAAAATTCTCTACCCTGGTTATTCAAACACTAACTGAGGCCCTGCTGTAAAGGAACTGGGCAGATAGAATTATTTACTAGCCAGATAACCCTAAAATAGGTAGATTATCCTGGATTACCTGGTTGGGCTCAGGGTAATCACAAGAGCTCTTAAAAGCAGAATAGAAAGGCAGAGGAGTCAGTCAAGAGACACAGTAGAGAGGAAGACAGGAGAGATGAAGCAGAAATAGAAATTGGAATGGTTCAAAGCATAAGAAAGATTTGACCCATCATTGCTGGCTTAAAAGATGGTGGCAGGGGTGATGGGCCCAGGAATGCAGGAGGCCTCTGAAAGCTGAGTAGGACCACTGGCTGACCTTTAATATGGAAACAGGGACCTCAGTACTGTAACTGCATGGGACTACATTAGATCAACCACTTGAATGAATGTGGAAGCAGATTTTTCCCAGATCTTCCAATAAAAACCTTTGATTTTGGACTTGTAAAAAATTTCTCTGATTACAGAGAAACAAGTAGAACCAACCTAGATTTCTGACCTGCAGAACTGTGAGAGAATAAATTTAAGCCACTAGATTTGTGTAATTTATTATAGCAAGCAAAAAACAACTGATACACACAGTATGGCTAGATGATGGATGGACATTGCCCCTCATGGCCTTATTCTATTGGTGAATTCTACACCACACAGCACTAGTTTGTTTGCTGTTTACCCAAAGCACCAGGCCCTTCACCCTTTGTTTGCCTTGCTTCTGAGGGTTTAAGTCTAAGCCATTTTGATATGCTCACGCACTGTCTCTCAAAGCTGTTCTGTACAACTCTTCTGGCCTGTACTTGCTGTTATCTAACCCTGCCTTGGGTCTGCACACCGAGATTATACACATGGACTCTATCCTTGGTCCTCTGGCCTTAGTTCCTTTGCATTGTTTATGTCTTGGACCTTCCCAGCAGATTCCACCTGATTCGACCTCCGTCTTTTATCATGCCACATGGTTTTGGGAAACACTCCTGCCCATAGTCCATCCCCTGGTTTTACTTGTTGTTCAGTGTATATAGGAAAGACAAAGGAACAGTAAGAAAGGAAAATCTGACTCTGTGATAGAATTTAAAAGTCATTAAATGAAAAAGAAATATTGCAGTCACATTAAAAACAAAGCAGAAGCAATGAAAGCAACAATGACAAAGATCTAGTTTTTTCTTTTTGATTTCCCCAAAGAATGTCATTGACCCAGGTTTGAATTCACTGGTTCTGGTCCCACTGGAAGTATACCCTTTTCTCCACTGGATAAATTAAGTAAACTCTCTGAGCCTCAGTTTCTCTCTTCTTTTAAATGGGACAACATTATCTTGCAGAGCTGTTGTGAAGGTTGTTGATGATACATGTAAAGCATCTACCACAGTGCATCGTGCATCAGGTGCCTGAAAAATGGCACCCATTAAAAATCACAATGCAAACTGGCATATTAGTCACTTGAGTAAAATATATATTTTTTTCAGTAATATATATATTAAATAAAATATAAATATATTAAAATATATTTTTTCAGTAAAACATACATATTTTCAGTAAAATTTGTGACTAATTTGCCAGCTGGAATTGTGATTATATATATATATAAATATTATATATAAGATATATATAATATTTATATATATATTATATTAGATATATTATATATACATTATATATATAATATACATATAATATATTAGTTATTTCCCCGTCTGGGGAAGAAGGTCCGCTTTAAATGCAACATGGATGATACCATCGGGGACCTTAAGAAGCTGATTGCAGCCCAAAGTGTCACCCGTTGGAACAAGATTGTCCTGAAGAAGTGGTACATGATTTTTAAGGACCACGTGTCTCTGGGGGACTATGAAATCCATGGTGGGATGAATCTGGAGCTTTATTATCAATAGATGAGAATTCTCATCTTCCTGCTGCCCCACTCTCCTCTCCCATCCTCACATCCAACACTGGGATAGATGCTTGTTTGTAAAAACTCACCTTAATAAAAACTTAGATGTTGAAAAAAAAAAGTGTATATATATATGTGTGTGTGTGTGTATATATATATATATATATATACACACACACACACATATATATAATCAGTTAAAAGACACTGAGGATATTAAGCTTTATTATCAGATTTGATCTTTCATAAGCAAAATATGTAAAAACAAAAAAGAGGCTGAAAAAACTGGTGAAATAAAGTTTGGAGTTTGGTTCATAGCATTGTGCTGATGTTGAATTCTTAGTCTTGAAAAGTGTATCATGGAAATTTAAGTGTAAACAACCGGGAAAACTGAATGAGGAAGTGTATGGGAATTCTCTTTACATGCTTTGAAACTTTTCTGAAAATCTAAAATTATTTAAAAAAAAAAAAAAAAAAAAAAAAAAAACCCTTGAATAAATCAGTGTTAAATAAATAACAGCAAAACAGCCACAAAATCCTATCAAAGAGTCCATGTGTTTCTAAAGCTTATAAATACATCACTTGAAAGCTACTTCAATTAGCTCATGAGCTTCCAGGTCTATCATCCATCTCCCTATCAGAAAAGTCACAGGGGTGCAACCTCTGCTCTCTATTGAGCTCTTGCAGATACCCTGAGTTGCTGACTCCTTCCACATCTGGATCTGTTTAGCGATGCCTACCTCTAGCTGAGATTCGGTCCCTTGGGAACTGGCTAAGGTCTCCCAGTGTTTCCTCCCTGACTCCCTCCCAGTTTTCCACATACACACTTTCTCTGTGCTTGCTTTGAAGAGTTGTTTGAGCAGCACTCAATCTCTCCAGCAGTTTGAACAGCATATTCTCTGATGTTAGAAGTCACAGCTCTTCAAAGAAGCAAAAAATCACTTTTTGTTCTGGGTAGTACTACTAATCTGAAGCAGAGAAAACATGTTTCAACCAATGGTGAATATGGTGCATTAGGTGTGTTTTCAGGGACTGATATGTCTCCAAGGTCATTTGCTTTGTTGAGTGGTTGAGTAGTTATTTCAGGAGAATAATTTTTTAAAAATCTCAAACACTACAAAACAAAGGCCATGCCAATTTTTTCTGAATAGAAACTGCTCATACATACAAGAAGTCAAGGACTCTTCCAAAATTCCTACAATGCTAGCTATTCCATAGGTACATCAAATTTGAGTTTTCTGTTGTTATCGATGAGGAAACTGAAGGCCAAGGACTTGAACAAAGAAGATCACCCTCCAGAGCTGTATGAAACTGCTTTCTGTGAGGACCACGGGACTGGTGGGCTTCTCTGGCTGGCTGTTTGGACTGGTGAGTCTAGTCAGTTCTGGGGCTAAGGTGGGGGGCCTACAGCTGGCTGTTCTGGGTTCAAAAGCCACACAGAATCCTGCTGGCCATCTTGTAAACATGCAAGTAAAGGCCACCAAGCAGGAGCTGCCAATTCAAGGACATTGCTGTGCTGTCTGTCCATCGTGCCAGCCCCTGCCATCTGGCACTGACAGCAACCCTGCAAAGAAGCCTGGGCCACTCCTGCCTCCTCATGGGCAGATCAGCTGCACAGAGCTAATCTGTGAAAGGTCATACACTGGTATAACTTCAAGACATGTTCAAACCTAAGTCTAATTTCAAGACCTGGGTTCTCTTTACTGCTTTCAGTGGCAAAAACCATCCAACAAAACATTTAAAATAAAAACAACCACACATAAAAAATCCCTTAAACATGTAACTATTCCTGATGGTGAGTATCTTCATCTATCTTTATGTGAGACCATGTAATTTTCTATCTTTAAAAGTAAGCATTTGAGGGAGGGGGGTTGTCTCGTTTTTAATGAACCTAAAATCACCAGCGTTTATTGTTTTGAGACTGTTATTACCTAAGTTTCTGTTTCTTTTAAATAATCAAATGGGCAGCCCTCAACTTTCTGTGCTTCATTTATTAAGTGGAAAGGAGAAATATTTACGTAATGGGGTATTTAGTCCAGCCATGCTGTTAGGCTGCTCATCCCCCACCTCCTCCACCTCTCTTTAGTCCAGTGCTTTAGGTTGATATTGTATCACCAAAAGAAAAATGAAACAGCTAGTCACATGACAGGACAAAAATAAAATGATATTATCAAGCATAAGGAAGAGATTCCTGGGTTATGTCCTGTTCCTACTTATGAAGATACGCACCTGGAGTGGAAGACATTAGAACCAGGTCAAACCACGAGTGGCTATTATTTTTGAAATCTAAGTCAGTGAGGGTGGGAAGGAAACTAGTATCTTACCAAGAAGAGACACGGTCAGAGTTTAAATCCAAATACCATGGTTAGAGTAAAAGTGGAAGGATAAGTCACAAGGTTGGTGGTCAGAAGAACAGAGGGGCAAGGACTAGCTTAAGGAATGTGGTTCACTATGAAACCATCTATAATGGAAACTCCTTTTCTTAATAGTCCTCTGTGCGTTTTGCAAAGTCCAGAGTTTGCATTCTAAAAGGATGGTGTGTGCATCCTAAAAGGCAAGTTCTGCCACTTCTTGGCTTTGTGACCTTGGACAGGTCACTGTTCATTCCTCATTTGGCGAACAGTGATTGAAATAACTGTTTGACCATAAGGCAATTATTTGGTGCCAGCTTCTGACTTAAGAACTGTTGAGATTTAAAAAACTAAATAAGCCATAGCTCTTGGCCTCAAAATGTTTTTCCTATAGAGTAAATTTAAAACATATGTTATGTCTTATAACAGCTCTGATCATATTTTCTTCAGTGAAAATTATACTCCCTATTGCTTTCAATGTAGGTTTTAATTCCTTGATTGAATTTTTAGTTGTCTTGTGGTCTTTGCCATTTCCCCTTTCTTCTCATTCCCTTATTCTTTCATCTTAATCATTCTTTCCTAATAAGTTTCTGGCCTATTTCATAGAGATATGCCTTTAAACAAAAATTCTGGCTAGGAACAATGGTTCATGCTTATAATCTCAACACTTTGGGAGACCAAAGTGGGAAGACTGCTTGAGGCCAGGAGTTTGAGACCAGCCTTAGCAACACAATGGGACCCCATCTCTACAAAATTTTTTTTTTAATTAGCTGGGCATGGTGACATGTGCTTGTATAGTCTTAGCTACGTGGGAGGCTAAGGTGGAAGGACAGCTTGAGCTCAGAAGTTCAAGGTTACAGTGGGCTACAATTAGGCCACTGCACCACTGCATTCCAGCCTGAGTGACAGAGAGCAAGATCCTGTTTTTGAAGAAAAAAATTAAAAAGATTCTATTGAATATACTACAAAATTCTCTAACATTTTCATTTGGTTTCAGTAGTTAATAGTTTTCAAGAGGGCTTTCCTTTAAGTGCTCACAATGGTACTTCCTTTCCTTTGTATGTAATGGTTTTCCCATGGACTACAATTTTTAACATTTATTCTAACTAGACAGGTATACATGTTCAGTATTTCCAAGCATACAGTACACATGATTTGCTCTTATTCCCTACTCACTGCATACTTGAATTTGCTCTTCAGATCTATAGCTAAATGCCAATTCCCAGAATATAGCAGTTTTTGTTTTCTGCAGCTTTGTTGGACTGAGGTAGATCAGCAGTGCCTGGCTTTCCAAGCCTAGAACTAGTACTACGAACTACACCCTCCCTCCCAAGTTTACAGAACTACGAAGGCTTTTCCTATGTGGCCCCAGTAACAGATCCTTAGAATGCAAGCCATCACCATCCTCCTAATTCACACTTCCTGCTTGGGTGGATTCTTGGGCTGGCAGTTTTTTGGGAAAAGGGTCGTCAGGGGGATCCAGGAATTTAAACTCACTGGCTGCTTTCCAAAAACAAAACAAAAAACCCAACCGTCAGCAGTAAAGTAGAGGGATAGCTGCGTTGTTTTTAGGTTTAAAAGAACCTGTGCTTTTATGCTAGGGAGCAGAAGGTGGCAGGTCCAAACTCTTTCCATGGTGGGTCACACATTAACTTTGTTCTTATGTCATATATTATGTTATCAAACAAGTTGCATTCTTTATTTAGATACCAGAAAATCCTCCCCGATTTTCTTTGGGAATATCAATTCTAGTTTTCCTGTTGAACATCATCCTAATTCCTAAAGCCTGCATGAGTTCATGACTTTTTTGCATTTTTAAACATATTTTCAAGTGAAGCAGAAAAAGGCTGTATCAGGGCTTGCTAGCCCAATTCCATATAAAAACAATTCCAAAGTCGGAAACTTACTGAGCATCTCCTTCCGCTTGCGCTGATTATTACAGAGATCACACTGTAAAATGATTATATATACACACATATACACATGTACAATAATTACCTCCCCTACTTTTATGTGAACTTAGGACAGATACTTTTCTTTTTTCTTTGTATTACCTGGGCTTAGCACAGGAGGCCTGCACATAGCAGG
>NW_016107478.1:4833551-4872171 GCF_001604975.1 Cebus imitator | reverse complement strand
AAAAAAAAAAAAAAAAAAAAAACCACAGTGAATGGGTAAATGTTTAACAAAGCAAGAAAAGTGTCACCTGAGCAGAGAGCGGAGAAGTAGGAGAATCCAATGCTGCCGAAGCAGGAGTAAACGGATATTCAGCGGTTTTCCAAGAAAACATTTTCTTTTTTATTATTAAGATAAAATGCTAAAGGCAATCTACCATTGATTAGACAATGGCACAAGGAGCCAAAATTGTAGACATTCACATGCCATGCTCTCTTGCCTCTAGAATACTGCACATACTATGATTCCCTTAGCTTCAAACCCCTCCCAGCTTCACTCATTGTCAATATTACTTCCTGTATGGAGCCTTTCCTGACTGCTGGGACCAGGTTGGGAAATTGTCTTCCATGTGTCTGGAGAGCCTTGGGTGGAGAAGGGCATCTGGAGCTTAAAATCACCTTTCCATTCCCTGTTTATATATTCTGTCTACCTCTCAAAGATGGTGGTATTCCTGAGGGCTGGGATTGTGTCTGGTCACTCTTATACTCCCCACCAACTGTAACGGAGCCTGTATTTGTTTGATGAACAAGCATTCTCATAATTATGATTCAATGGGAGCTTATCTTAGTTTACTTGGATATTAATATTGGTATTAATGGATAGCAGGATTAAAGTATGGATAGTAAAGATTAAAGTTGCCATTTAATTCATTAGGTATAGTAAATTCTTCATATGTTTGTTTTATCTAAAGCAACAAATAACCTCTTTATTATCTCCATGTTGCCTATAAATTATAAATAAGTACATACTCAGCACTCACTATGTGTCCAGGGAAATGTTTTAGTAGCCAAAAGAAGAAATTGTGTATAGATCTTGCTTTATTGGAATTATCCCGCAATTCCAGTTGCTATTAACATTTTATCAAGCAGTCCCCCACCCCCAACCTTAAACATGCTGCATAAAGGTAGGTATTGTTGTACCTCACTTATATCTACAGCAGTGCTTGGCACACAATAGGGACCCAACTAGTATTTGCTGAGTGAGTGCTGGAGATAAGCTTCATTGTAGGTCCCAGCAAAAGGATACAACACGATAATAGAAGAATTTCAGGGTGATTATTTTGATGTTTTCTAAAACTGAACTGAAGGAAGGAGATTTGCAGTGAAGTATCTAGGTCAGAATTGCCTTTCTTCCATCTTATTTAGGTCATCTCCTCTTCCCAGTGTTGTGATGCAAGTTCATGGAGTGATAGCTATTCCATTGTAGCCTAACCCAAAGACAGTTATATAGGGAAATCATTGCCAAGAAATATCAAGTGATATATGAGGTATGTGAACAAATATACAACTTTTGAACAAAGTAAAAATACCTAGGATTTTTAGATACAACTGGGCACACGTCCCCATGTAAGAAGTCCCTTTTGGTGCGTACACACTTTCTTATGATATGAGAATTCTTCAAATCACTCCATTGATTTCTTTGGAATTACATTCTGCATTTGAGTCAATTTTACTAGAATAGCTCTGATGATAATTCTTAGGTCTTGGATGTCAGGATTGGTTTTAAGAAATGGATAAAACCTACTAGGAGACACGAAGCCTGACATGCTGGGTATTGAAGTTGGATATGACAGATGTTGGCTAGGGAAGGCCCCCAGGTCAGTTTTATCTAAAGCAACAAAGGACCTCCAGAGCAATGACCATTTTACTGTGCAACACTGCTTTGTTTCGGGGTCATTTAAAACACTGTCAAGCTTCTTCTTCAACATTTTAAGTATCTAACTGTATTTGGCTTCAGATATTTGTTTCTGATTAAGACACTTATTTCTGTACCCATATGAAATGTGTTCTTCCCCTACCCTCTGCTTACACACAGAATTGGTTATGTGAAAGCATGGCTTTCTAGCTGTGGCCTGTTGCCACATGGCCCTCTCTGGACATTCCTCTTCTGCCTCTATAAACAAGGACACCAAGCTCATGATTTGTTGTGAAGGCATGCTTCATGGACTCCAGATCAACACAACCTTTGCCATGTCTAATATTCTATTCTTTTCACCATGACTCCCTTTTAGTAAAAAATGTTGATTATGTCCATAGGTAATAAAAGTAAAGTTCAGGTCTACCTGTTGGCATCATAAAAGTATTTCAAATAATCTCAATAAAACTAACCACAAAATTGTAGTACTTTGAGTCTTAAATTCTTGACTCCTTCAGGCCTGCTTCACTGTTACGCAGCTTCCTTTGCATACAGCCTCTGTTCCGAACTCTCTGCCTTAACATACCTCACACCTTCTCAGCTTTATGACATTTTCCTGGTTCCTGCATTCATGGCTTATTTTCTTAGTTGTGGCCTCAGCTGGCCCCTCCTCTAGCTTTAACCTGCTTCATCACACCTCAAACATGATTCTCCTGGTATTAAAGATGTCATTATTTTATATCTCAACTATGGTGGTTGAGAGTTCTCCCACCAAGTTCATCTGGCTCCTCTAGCAGGGCCTAGAATATCCACAGAGGAAGTGATTCTAAAGGCCACTAAGAGCAGGATTTATTCTCCAACAAAAGTTACAAATTATACTTACTTATAACAAAGTTTAATCTGAAATCCTAACTATATTAGTGTAGACTCTGACCAGCCCTGACTCAGAGCCTAGGCAGATGTATGACTGTGGCCAGCAAGACCATGGGTGGTAATATTTACCACTGATTTACTGGGCAACCTAAAGTAGCAGTTGGAAAACATGACTTGACAAACCGATGTAAATGCCAAAATTACATAGGCGTGACTTTTAGCCACTCTACAGGACAAAGAGGCAGCAGTAGCTGAACATAGGAAATGCCGCTTTTAATGCTTTCAAGGTTGGCTCAGAAACAATGAGAACTTTCAGCAGCTCATCCCAGGGAGAGCAACCGCCTTCACAACAGCAATGCATCTGCACAAAGCCAGTGGACTGTTGGCCTGTTTTATTTTTCTCCTTTTCCTTTTTCCTCACTTTGCTTCTTCCAAACTTTGTAGCCCTTTGGCCTGCCTTCACCCACGTGCACGCACTAGCTGTTACTTACCATGCCCTTTAGTGTCAGATCTGCTAAGGGAGACCGGTTGCCATGGAAATCTGGCCAAACATGTAAATCAACAGTAAGGAAACCCACAGGCTGAGCCTTCTTAATCAGATCCAGGTGACTGTTCAAATATGCATATACACTCTGGCATCTGGAAGAGAAGTGAGTTTTATTTTTAAAAGGGGGGTAGGGTCAGGGAGCGAATCATCCTATAGAAAGAAACCATTTGTACTTCCATATCAGATCCAGGAAAGTAAGCAAGCTTCTAAAAGCTTCAGAGAAACTAGCAAACTGTACTCTAAATCACACTACACTATCACCAAAAAAAGTGCCACGTCCTAGCACAAAGGTTTGGAGTCAGAAGACTGGATCCAGGAATGGCTTTACTCTTAGTGGGTGTACGGCCATGAGAATGTTATTCAAACGTTCTGAACCACCCTCTTTTCAACTGTAGAAACAGATATCATAATGCCTGTCCAACTTACCTCATAGGGTTATTGTGAAGATCAAAGAAGATTATGTATGTGAAGGCACAGTATTTTGTAAACTGTATAATACTGTACATATGTCAATAATTTATTAAAATCAGTATTCCTAATTGTAATAATAATGATGAGTTGATAAATGAAGAGAAATATAAGTTTCCAGACTGAGGATAGGATTTTGCTAAGGAAAGTGACTGAATATTATGAATACAGTTAGGATCAGAATCAGAGAACTGATTTCCAACCTAAACCTACCAGATGACATTGACATTGTGTATGTTTTTCCCTCTTTTCTCACTCTCTCTTCTCTTTTTTTTTTTTTGGAGATGAGTTTCACTCTTGTTGCCCAGGCAGGAGTGCAATGGCACTATCTTGGTTCCATGAACCCCCTGCCTCCCGGATTCAAGCGATTCTCCTGCCTCAGCCTCCCCGCTTGGCTGATTTTTTGTATTTTTAGTAGAGATGGGGTTTCACCATGTTGGCCAGGCTGGTCTTGAACTCCTGATCTCAGGTGATCCACCCACCTTGGCCTCCCAAAGTGCTAGGATTACAGACATGAGCCACCACACCTGGCCTTTTTCTTCTTTTTAAGTCTTGGTTTCTTCATGCGTAAAATGAGGGAGTTAGACCAACTCCCTCATTCTTCACATGTTCAGGTGAAAAGAGGTGGAGTGAAGATGACGAGTTTGAGAGCTCTGCTCGGTTCAGATCTTGATACTACCTGTCTTAGCTCAGTAACATGGGCCAGTGACTTAACCTCTCCCGTTCATAACATAGTTTAGTAACACCTACCTTGCTGGGTTAAATCACACCACACGGCCCAAAGATTAAAGCTGGTCAGCCTTCCCCTCTTAAAAGGTACTGCCCTTCTAAAAGTTCTGAACCAATGATTTCAAAAGAAAGTGGGTATTCCAGCAGTTGGGCTCTGTGCTACTTCCCCCTGGGGCCCTTGGAAGTCTCTTTAAAGGTTAAAAACATGGCTTGTATAATGGCAGAAAAAAAAAAGTATAGGAAATCAATGTCCGAAGGAGGTTATCTAAGATACCTAAGGCATTATTTATGTTTTGCATTTTAAAAGTGTTTTAGAAGGAAGGCTCAGCGATTTCTAGCTCTAGTTTGTGATCAGGAGAGTGTCCCCATGGATCCCATGAAGTTGCCAAAAGTTTTCTAAACTTGGTGTAAGGAAACAAGCAAATGAGTAGAGCAGTAATTTTTAAACTCTCTTTATTTCCCCTTTATCAGTGGAACTCTTTTACTAAAAATTTTATGTGAATATTCAGTGTAAAAATACCAAAAAGCAAAGGTGCTCTGTGTGAGCATAAGTGTGTAAATGTGAATACATGTATATGTGTATGTGTGAGTGCATGTGATGTGTGCTAGGGTGGCGGTGAGGGCAGACCTATCGCCCTACCTACTAGCAGTTTATTTGCTTCTTGCCGTAATAGCTCATTCTCATCTGCAAAAATCTTCTTCCTTAGACCATATTAGGAGGAATAAGATATTACTGGGAAAAGGCTTAACAACCACAGCTGCCATTCCCTAAGCATACACCAGACCTTCCAGCACTGCCCAGTGGGGGAGGTATCACTAACATCTCTTTACAGGGGAGATGCTTGAAGGGGTGAAGAGACATGTCTGAGTCCAGATTTAAACCTTTCTCCTTGTGATTCTGAAGCCATGAGCTCTCTGTATCTTAGGTCAGAAGTTGTTTATCAAGGACCCAAAAAGTTAAAACCCTGTTTTAGAATGATTGTATTATGGCTTCAGGAAAGGAACTTCTGAAGCCTCCATACAAGGCAGAGCCAGGACATCAGGGAACATGAATATGATACTCTCCCATCTTTCCAGCCCTTTGCTCTCTCAGCTCCTCGTCCAGCAGGAATCACATTCATAAGGCAAGCCTCGAGAAACATCTTTTCTAGCCAGAAGTTAAGAGTCTGCACTAATTCTTACAACTTTCCACTTCAGAATAGACACTGCTCTTAAAGTAAAGGGATTTTTTTAAAGGAAGCACATGTCTATAAATCTTTTCATTCTGCCTCTCAAGGCATCTGTGAGCAGGGCATTTGGTTTCAGACATCTGGGTCAATAAGAATCTATAGGCCTAATTACTATTGATTTGTCATTGTCCCATTTACTTCAGGTCTTTGCAAACAGTGAGATTCATTTAGCCTCTACATATATGGCCACTCATGCACTAATGAAATCTCTGGGGGATGGGGCATATGCTTACCCCTTTGACTCCTAACCTCCTTGCAGCTGTATGTTTATTCTTTGAATGCAGCCATTCCCCTACATGTTTTTTCAATTATACCTTACCATGTGTGCTATCTGAATATATCATTCGAAATGAAATGCACTTGGAAGACATTAAACTAACTAATGCACATCATTATTCACATAATTTTAACCTTGTATGATGCCTTTTTTGGTTGTGACTTTGTTTCATTTTTGCGTGTTTTATCAATTCCTTCTCAAATGGCAGCCTGCCCTCTTCTAGCTAGGTAATCACACATGAATTGTGATCCCAAACGAATTACTCTCCCTCTCTCTCATGAACCTCAGGCTGATATATCCTGTCTCAGAGGGAGACGTTTTTGCTGGCCACATCCCATCGGGTATTACGAAGAAAATATAGTTTCAATAATCATAAAGTGACTTCACCACGTACCAGCTAGATGATCAGGTAGGCAAACCCTCTCTGATTCTATTTATTTTTTTGCTATTGGGGCTAATACTCTCTACCCAAAGACTGCTATGAAGATGAAACATAGAGCCCTGAGCACTATAAAATGACAGGTTATCAATAAATAGTTTCCTCTTCTTTGCCATCATAAGAAACTCATTTCCAGTTTTTAAAGAATCAAGGAACATTTTTTTCCGACTTTATTCTTATAATCTTAAATGCAGACAGCATCCCTGAAATCTCTCATGTCCTCCCCCTCTTCATAAATCACCTAATTCATTGGGTTCACAGGCTGCCCAGAGTATGGTGGCCATACTATTAAACCAAAAAATCAGAATACATGGCATAACAAAATATACTTGTGCCCTTTCTAGCAGTAAGAGAAAGTCTTAGAAAAGAAGTTTCCATACTGTCTGTCTCTAGTTCTTTACTTCTTAACCCAATATACTGTGCATTCTGCCTCTCCCATTCTACTGAAACTGGTCCCACCATAAGGAATAATATCCTCTTTGTTGTTAGTGCCCATGAACCATTTTCTGCATTTTACACCATTTGACCACTTCTTCCTCATTTGTTCTCATTTCTGAAACACTACACTCTCTCGATTTTCCTCCCTCCTCTTTAGCTGGTTCTCCTTCTTCACTTGTTCATTAAACATCTGATGTCTTCCAGAGACCTACTGTCTTTGACTATTTTCTTGCTCTTTATATTTCCCCTTGGACGATCCTATCCTCTTCTCATGGCTGCAGTTACCATCTAGTGCTGAGGACTTTCAAATATATAACCTGCTCTCCTGTCTATTTCTCTCTTATATGTTCCACATTAAGTATCCAACTACAAGTGTCAAAAGTGCCTCCTCTTAGATGTCCAAAGACAACTCAACTAAGAATGTCCAGTCAGGCTTTCTGCACTCTTTCCTGTCCTCAAAGAAATAATAGAAGAATTCAGGAAAGAAGGAAAAAAGAAAGGTTGAGGGGGAAAAAATATGCACAAGCACATTATTCTAAAACTATGGGATCCATTATACTTCAGGTCTTAGAAAAAAATAGGCATAGCAAAGACAATTTTAAGGGCTTTGAAACCAATGTTCTATATCTCCTTATTTATCTCTAATTTTCGTTACAGCATTTATCGATGGCTGGCTATATATGTATATATGTATATATATGCAAGGAACAACTGACTGGGTCTTCCACCACCTCTGGCACCTGGGTGGCCTAAAGCCCATGCGCCCTGGGAGGAGAGAGAGGCCATGGTACCACACTGGCTGATGCCTCTGGCCTTCAGAAACAGTGTATTACAAAGAAAAACCAGTTTAAACCTCACATTCAGCATGGGGAAAACTGAAAGGCTCGGGGACTTCTCCAACAGAGTGGCTTTCCTCAAATTTGAAAGAAAACAGTCACCAAATTAAATTGAAGGGAAAACTAAGCTTTCACCACAAAGACATAGCAGATAGTTGCAAGGTGGATTCCTTGGGCCTTTCCCTTTCCTAATGCTAAGGCAAAAAAAAAAAAAAGTATGTAGTATGCATATTTGCATGTATGTACTACATGTATATGTGTATATGTGTGTATATATTTTTATGAAAGCAAAGACTTTGTTTGCTTGGTTCATTCATGTATCATGGATGCTTAAAAGATACTCATCAGACAGATGAACCACAGACCCTGGATTTTAACTTTTGCTTTGCTGCCAACCTTGAATCTGGCACTTGTGGATTATGCCAACAGCTTCTCACTAAACCCTGTTGTTACCAGAACCTCATTCAGAGAAACTGTTAGTTAAGGTTCTATAAGAGAATCAAGTTTGGAGGAAAAGAGTTAAAGTTTATGATCAATGTAAGGTGATCTCTGCTAAGAGTAAAATATCTGCATATCTGGCCCCACATAAAGAGAAACTTTGGTTACCAATTACATGTACAGGCACATCTAGTTTTTGTTTGCTTAATTTATAAGCTCACAAAACATTTCTCTTCAGAGATGGGGCCTAAGAGGATTATGGTAAAATCAAGAGTATAAAATACTCAATCTGTTTATCAACACTTGTTTCCACAGTTTCAAACAGGATTTGCTGACCCTAAGCTCTGAGATAGGGGTGACCTTCATTGCTGTTTTCAGAAAGCCTCAAGTCACAGCAAAAGAGATACATCGTTCTTGATTCAAAAGGAGTTGCCCTCCCTTCCAAACAGCTAACTTCATTTTAACTACAGCTATGCCTATTTCTTTCTAAGATCTGAAGTATAATGGGTCCCATAGTTTTAGAATATTGTACTCACAGATCTAATGAGATACAGATGCACTTTCCTTTGTAAGACAATAAAAGAAAAGCGGAAGGAAATGGGACTAACATTTACTAAATACCTATTAAGTATCTGGGCTGGATGCAAAAGAGTCCTCAAAATATAGAAAGAAATGAAGTCAAGAACATAGTTGAGATCACCTTGGAAGAGATGGCAAAGAGAGAAGCTATCTGTGATAAACATTAATGTTAATGGTCAAGAAAAGAACTATAAACTCAAGAAAAGCAGATTAGAAAGGAGGAATAGGAGATCCCGGAAGAAAACAGAGAGGGCAACATTCCAGAAAGCCAAGGAAAGATAATGTTAAAAGGAGGAAAAAGTTATCACTGATGTCCCATGCTGCCGAGAACTCAAGAAACAAATAAAAAACATCCTATGGACTTAGCAAAATAGAGGTCACTGATAACCTTAATATGAAATGTTTCAGGGGGCTGATAGTGACAGAATTCAAACTGGAGCGGGCAAGGAAGGAGTAGAAAGTAGGGAAGTAGAGACCAAGAGTATAGGCAATGCTTTGGAGAAACTTCACTCTAAATAGATGGAGAAATACAGGGAAGTAGCTGGAAGTATAAAGTTATGTAAAAAGAGGTGGGATTTAAATTCAGTTCTGACTCCATGACTGAATTCTGTAAGTTGCTGTTTCTGAACCACCCTATACTGTTGTTTCTCTGAGTTTGCATGCTAATCCATAAATTCTTCCCTCTTTTTATTATGATTTGCAACAGAAGCTACTCAAATGAAGTTCATCTATAGAAGAAAGTTCTGGAGTTTTTGAGTATGTCATTGTAAAACTAATTATTTACTAAGTCTGTGTTAAGCACTAAAATGTTCACATATAGACATTCCTGCAACCTGTTTTCATCCTAGTAATGCACGTAAAATGAATTAAGTTTAGAGGAAAAGAGTTAGAGTTAAAGGGTAGTATTATTGTAATTTATGGGTGAGGAATCTAGGAGTCATTGAGACATTCACGGCAGAACTGGTACAAGAATCCAAGCCTTCTAATTCCCAGTCCCTGTCCTTGCTATTCTTCCATGCTTTCCACAAGAAGGCAGGCAGGGTATAAATGACTGACATCTGCTGCTTGAACCCAGAGCAACCACCACCAAAACTTCCTCCTCTCATAATCATTAATAGTAATAATTGTAGTTGATATCGTTTGGCTGTGTCCCCAACCAAATCTCATCTTGAATTGTAGCTCCCATAATCCCCATGTGTTGTGGGAGAACCTGGAAGGAGGTAATTGAATCAAGGGGGTGGTTGCCCTCAGGCTGTTCTTGTGATAGTGAGTGACTTCTCGGGAGATCTGACAGTTTTATAAGGGGCTTTTCCTTTTTTGCTCAGCACTTCTCTCACCTGCCACCATGTGAAGAAGGATGTGTTTGTTTCCCCTTCCAGCATGATTGTAAGTTTCCCGAGGCCTCCCAAGCCCACAGAACTGTGTGTCAATTAAACCTCTTTTCATTATAAATTACCTAGTCTCAGGTATTTCTTCACAGCAGTACGAGAATGGACTAATACAGCAGTAGTAGTTGTGGTAGTGGTCATCATCATTGTCATAATTCAGTTTACAAAGCCCTGTAAACTAAGTTTCCTGTCAAATATATTAGCTCTTCTAAACTCAAAATAAATCCTTAAAGGTATCTCGGTCTGATTCTGCACTACTATTCTATATTATAATGAGGAAAATGGGTTTCACAGAATGATACGTGTTGGAGCTGAGATTTGAATCCAGATCTCTGAACTATAAATCTAGTGCTGTGTTCTTTGGCTTAGTGATTTATAAATGCTTAATCCCTTTAAGAAAATAATGAACATTATGGCCCCCTTCACAGAAATGCATGCAGAATTATGTAATCAACAAAACAGGGCACAATTTCAAGAGGTTAAATGATGATCTGCAATTAGGAATCCCTGTTCTTGGTTATATGGTCTCTAAGCCAACTAATATGCTAGTTGATAAGGTTATGTGGCATAACCCCTCTCAATGGTAATTGCAATTAATGACTAATTGCAATGGCATCGTAACTAAAGACTCCTAGAAGGGAATGCATATGAAGCTTTTCTCAAACTCCTTGTCAAGATCAGTCCTCCTTTTCTACACACCCTGATGACACACTACTTATATTTTAGTAGAGTATGCATTTATTCTGCTCTGCGTAGGTGTGTTGGCACTATTAGAATGTAAGTCATTAGAATGTAAATGTCTAATAGACTAACTACAACAATCATTTTTATCACTACCATTTTTTAATGGAGCACCTATTACAGCTTGATGCTTAATTATCACTCTGTGTCAGCCACTATTCTAATTCATTTAATTTTCTCAACAACCTTAAGAAGTATTTACTATTACTCCCTTTACAGTAAGGAACTAAGGCATAGAGGTTAAGTAACTAGCTCAGAAACACACAGTGAATAAGGAGCAAAGCTGAGGCAAAGGCAATTTGGCTTCAGAGTCTACTAATGGCCACCTCAGACTATTTCTCTTTTCTCCTGTGATAGCTACATGGATTTCTCTGATAATTCTATAAAAAGTAGCTTCCTTTACTTAAACAGCCTGACAATGGAGCATTATTATCATGAAATTCATTAATTTATTACTTTTTAAACTTTTTCTTTCAAAATAATTTTAGATTTTCACAAAAGTTACAAAAATAGCAGACAGAGTTACCTTTTACCCTTCACCTAGTAAATTAACATAAACAACAATACTATTAATCTCTATTTGAATTTCAACAGTTCTCCTCCACTAATGTCTTTTTTCTGGTCCAGAGTCTAATCCACTATTATATATTGTTTCTAGTTGTAGTACTTCCCTAAGTCTCCTCCAGTCTACAGCAGTTCTTCAGTATTTAAGTTTCTGAATTTTCCTTTGGAGTAAACTGTCTAATAGCTTTGTGGAATGTCTCTCAATTTAGGTTTGTCTGATGTTTCCCATATTTCCATTGAGTTTAATCAGTTTGGGCAAGAACATGGCAGATATGATGTTGTGTCCTCGTTGATGCATCATAAAAGAAGACACATGATTTTACTACATGTTATTGCTGGTGTTGCTAACCTTCATCACTTGGATAAGGTGCTGTCTGCCAAATTTATCTACTGGAAGTTATTATTTTCCTCTTCATATTAATTAGAATCTTGTACTGAAATCCTCTGGGATTATGATAATAACCTGCTTCCCAATTTTACTCAGTAATTTTAGCATCGATTGATGATTTTTGCCTGCAACATTTATCTCTGTAGTGTTTACCTAATGATGATTTTCTATTTCCATTATTTCTTCTACATTTATTTATTTATTTTTGAGACGGTGTGGTGTCTCGCTCTGTCGTCAGGCTGGAGAGCAGTGGCGCATCTCAGCTTACTGCAACCTCTGCCTCCCCGGTTCAAGCAATTCTCCTGCCTCAGCCTTCCAAGTAGCTGGGACTACAGGCACATGCCACCACGCCCA
This sequence comes from Cebus imitator, assembly GCF_001604975.1. NCBI lineage: Eukaryota > Metazoa > Chordata > Mammalia > Primates > Cebidae > Cebus > Cebus imitator. Next base: position 4,860,212 of record NW_016107478.1, on the reverse strand, counting down.
GCTAATTTTTGTATTTTTAGTAGAGACGAGGTTTCACCATGTTGGCCAGGATGGTCTCGATCTCTTGGTCTTGTGATCCGCCCGCCTCGGCCTCCCAAAGTGCTGGGATTACAAGCGTGATCTTCTACATTTATTAATTGTACAGCTACTGTTCTGACAGTGAAGAGGAAGCCCTGTCCTTTCTTTCTCATTTAGTTCCTTCTTCAGTAATTTACTTATGAAGTTATTTACTTACAGACTTATTTCATGCTATTACTGTTTATTTTATCCTGAGTAGGCCACTGAGAGATTCTTAAAGCTAGTTCAAATGTACTTTGACAATTCCTTGTTGAGTAACTTATTTCTTTCTGGCACCATAATTTTACTGCCCCAACCCTAGACTTAGCCAACTTTCTAAGAAGTCCTGATTACTTTTACTAGAGAAATGGGAGAATGGTATTTAGAATCCGGTATCTGGGAGCTAGGTATACACATTGCTACTAAGGTGTCATTGCTTCCAGGCCATCTCAGCACAGAGAGGTAGGGAGCATATACATGTTTATTCATGCATGAATATATATATATCTATATTTACTTATATTTATATACAACTGTGTACCTGTTTATACATATACACATATATAATCATAAGTTGCTACTGACACCATAAGGTTCATTCTAACCTGCTCTTTTTCCCATTTGTGAGGAACCTGGCTCTCATTATCCACAATATATTGATTTCTTCACTCAGTTGTAGCATACACTTAAAGAGGTGTCAATACAGCTAACCCAGACACCTATGAAAAACAAATTCACCAATTAGAGTATAATATTTATGGATGGCTATTTTTCTCTTTAGCAATATGGCATACAGTCAAAATATTCTTTCCCAGATTTACTTAGGTTCTTTTCTTTTCCCAACCCCCTTTGTAATACAGTAGGTTCAGTTTTTACTGTGTGTATTTCATTTTGCCCACCCCAGCATACACATATATCCTGGCTATTTATCTATCATCTATTTATCCAGCGATCAGGACATGAGGCATCACAATGATTCTAAGAGTTATAGTTATATAAAGATGTATACTCAGAGAAGTGTCATTTCTTCCTGCTACCATGTTCGCATTCCCACATTCTTTCCACCACATTCCTACCATACCCTGTAAGTAACCAATCTTACTAGTTTCTGGTTCAAACTTCCTGTATTTCTTTTGCAAAAATGAATAGATACACATGTATTTCCCTACCTCTTTCTTTTTACATGAAAGGAACTACATTGTAAATACTTTTTGCACTCGATTTTCTTCAAAATATTCTAGAAATCACTCTGTATCAGATATTATCTTCAGTTTTACAGACGAAGAGACAGGTGTAAAGAGGTTAAGTAACTAGCTCAAGGTCCTATATCTATTAAGGAGTAAGGATGGGATGTGAATCTAAGAAGTTTTGATTCCAGAATCCATGCTCCTCCTTCTATATCAGTTTCTTATCCATAGTCCTTGGGTATATTCTTGGGGAATCTCTAGGTTCTCTAAGTTCTTTTACATCATTTAAAGAATTAATACATATATCTTCTGGATCATCCACATGACTACCTTTTAAGCACTAACAGGCATCTTTATTGTCCATAGGATCTGAAAATCACCCAATAGCCCAAAGTGAATGCTCTCAATACAGTCACAGAAGCAAAGCTTTAGAGTAAACAGAGATAGCAGTTACCTGGCTGTGGCCTTCGCTTGCAGTTCTGGGAAAGCAGCATGGCCTTGTACCATGTGGTCTATCTGAAAAATAAGAGAGATGGGTCAATTTTATAGCTTCTTTAATTTACATAGAAGATAGAAAAATTTACATTAAAATGAGCGTATGTTTCTTTCAACTCTTTGTCCACACAGGACCTAAGAACATTAAAATGACAATGTAGCAAGTGTGCCTCAGCTAAAATAAATTTAGCTTTGATTAACCTAGTGCCTGCTAGCCTCTTAAATATATAAAACAAGGAAGTTTAGAGAGAAGAATAAAAGGAAATGAAATTCCCAAGGCTAAACTGGTAGAAGCAGGTTAGCATCAGGCTCAAGAATGAGGAGTAAGGAAGAAAGGGTAACTTAAGTCAACTGGTGGGGGGTCTGAGTGTTAAAAGCACCCACCTTTTCTGGATCACATCATCCAGGCTGTCATCCCTGGACAATGTCAAACCTTAAATTACTCACTGTGTCTTACTAATGGAGAAGCTGGATGAAAGAGACTATGTCGAGGATTTTTGACAAAACCCTCATTTTAAAAAATTTTTTGAAACCCTTAGTTAAGGAAAACAAAAAGTGAGATGGCCCAGAGCTGTCAGGAGAAACTCTTCTGACTGAAAAATCGTCACATGGGAAATACAGCTCTCCAAGGACAGAAATGTCTGAGCTCTGAAGACAATCATCTTCTCATCTGAAATCCCAGGTCTAGGATCTTATTCCTTAATCCACTTGGTGACTCTAAACAAAATAGTATGAAATATGTATCAGGACAGAGATGTTTCTCCATGCAGTTACTCTGCTTGCTCTAACACACCCAAGCAGCACTGTGCTTGAATTCCTGAACCTCATCTGTGTATTTTCTGAATGTTTACCTGAGTTTCTAGGATGCAAAAACAACCATTCTGATAGAGTTAGTTTCATTCCAACTAGGAAAAGACTTGCTGTTTTGGCTTCACAGGGATAGGCCCTCTGAGAATGTTTCCTGAGAGCTAGGGCTGTAAAGAAGATAATTTGTTCAGGAGCCACAGAGGCTAGGTGTGGGTTCTGGCTCGGAATTTCACTAGCTGAGTGACTTTGTGCAAGTCACTAAACCGTTTTGAACCTCCATGGCATCCTTTTAAACAGGATTTCTAGAAAGTTAAGTGTGTCTACTTGATAAGGTTTGTCTGTGTCCCCACCAAAATCTCATCTTGAATTTTAGCTCCCATTATTCTCACATGTTGTGGAAGGGACCTGGTAGGAGACAATTGAATCATGGAGGCAGTTTCCCCTATACTGTTCTTGTGGTAGTGTATAAGTCTCATGAGGTCTGATGGTTTTATAAGGGATTTCCTCTTTGACTTGGCTCTCATTTTCTCTTGCCTGCTGCCATGTAAGACTTTCACCTTCTGCCATGATTATGAGGCCTCCTCAATCATGTGGAACTATGTGTCCATTAAACCTCTTTTTCTTTATAAATTACTTAGTCTTGGGTATGTCTTAATCAGCAGTGTGAAGATAGACTAATACACTACTACAGTGCCAACAGTAGCATAAATGATATCACGTGAAATATACTGACTCATTTGCCATACATCAGCACTAACTTGAGCCTTATATGCACATTATTCTATTGTGTTTATTCTTTACAGCACTCCTATGAAGAAGATACTATTCTTCATTATGGAGATAAGGAAACTGAGCCCAGGGTCACAGAAAAGTAATGACAAATCTAGGTCTCAAACTGAGGCCTCTATATTTTAAGACCTTGTTCTTAACTACTATGTCATATTGTCTACTGAACTTCCAGATATAAGTTGTATACCATTGGTACAGTTTTTGGGGAAATGTTTCAGAATAATATCAAAGACACTGGTCATTTCAATGAAAAAAAAATTCATGCAGTTATTGAACATTTCTTTTCTCTGGGTTCAACTTTGCATTACTGTGATGATGCACATCTTTATCACACTCTGGATCCCCTGAGTTTGCAATCCATTGAGAGCATCAAGGTAAACTCACTGGGGACAGTAATGGATAATTAAAGGCATTACTTGATTTGACACTTGTTTTTATGGGAAGCGCTTTAGGAGTTCAGAGAAGAGAGAAGGAAAAGATGGACTGGTGACATATTTTGGAGGTGGAACCCTCAGGACTTACTGATGGATGGATGTGAGGAGAAAGGGGAAAGGAAGAGTCAAGGATTCATCCTATTTTTTTTCTCATTTTTTGGCTTTAATAAAAATATAAATGATGGTATTCTTTACCAAGATATAGAAAGATAATGCAGAAGCAACTTTGGGAATGTATTCAGTTACTACAGTCAGAAAATGCAGTAATTCTTGACTCCTTCCTCCCTCTGACTCCGTAACATCAAATCCACCTTCACTCATTGATAGCACTGCTACAGTCCTTAACCCTTGGCCTCTTTCTTCTGCACACTTCACACCTAATCCATCAGGGTGTGAAGGTCAAGGTCAAGGTTTGAAGGTGGCTGTACCTTCAAAATATATCCAAAATCTAAGCTTTCTTTACCAGCTCCATTCCATTATCCTCTTCACTTAGCTGACTTACTGCAATAACCTCTTTCTGGCTTCTATGCTTCCCTCCCCATACTTTCAACCCATAGTTAACAACACAGTAACCCTACAACAATACAGTAGGCAGCAGTAAAAATGATTCTTTGAAAACCTAAGTCATCTCACATCCCTCCTCTGCTCACTATTCTCCAATGGTTTCCATTTCACTCAGAGTAAAAACTATTACTGTGGCCAATAATGTAGACCCTAATACCTCTCTGAACTTGTTCCCTGCAACTCTCATTTTGGTTCTCTCTGCCCCATCCATTATGACCTTCTTGCTGTTCTCATAATATCCCAAGCAAGCAACCATCTTCAGAATCTTTACACTGGTTTTTCCCTTGACCTGGTATATTCTTCCCCTAGGTTTCAAAATGGCTAAATTCCTTCCTTTCCTCATTCTTTGTTCAAATGTCACATGAGTGAGGTCTGCCCCGACCACCCTATTTAAAACTGCAACCTTCATACCATAATTTTGGTATAGTATCATAACATTGAATTTATTTATTTATTGTTTATATATTTGTATATATATATATTTATATATTTAATAAATATATATATTTGTGTATATGTTTGTTATATATATAATTTTGGTATATATACCATAAAATTAAATTTATTTATTTATTGTGTATTATTGGTCTCCTCCTGTTAGAATGTAAGCTTGAGAAAGGTACAGAAGTCTTGGCAGGACGTAGGAGGGTGCAGAAGGGACTGTTTTACTCACTGCTCTTTTCTCACTCAGAACAGTACCTCAAGCATAGTAAGCACTCGGTGAATACTGGCGGTATAAATAAACATCATTCTAAAGAATTCAGACTTTATTCTAATGACAACTGAAGAGCTATCACAAGTGACAGACTCATAACTATGTTTCAGAAAGACTTCTATAGTTACAACGCAAGAGCAAGATTAGAGGGGGAAAGATTAGAGGCAAGAAGCCAATTAGGAAGTTGTGCAGCAATCCAGATGAGTAAACAAAAAATACAGCAAAAGCCAGAGCAGGAAGAGGGAACAGGGAGACATTTGTTAATGCAGAGTTAGTCTTTGTATCCATGAAGTCATTCTAACTAGCGAATGTGAAATGCTGGGGACACACCTACATCTGTACACAGATCTTGTCAATACTGATGCATACACATTTTTCTCCCATGGCCTTACAAAACCTGCCAACTGTATTTGCTTCAAGACGCTTAAAGAGAATGTCATGTTAGCGGACAACAGTTGTTTCTCAAGAGAGTCTACAAGAAAACTGGAAGAAAAGCTCAGAAATGCAACTCCACAAAAATCAGATTCAGTTTTGGAAAGATCTTGGGCCTCTGGTGGTCAATTCGGGTTTGTATTGTGGCTGTCCTACTGATAACTGCAAGGTTTTGATCAGGTTACCTTACCATTCTCAGCCTATTTCTTCATCAATAAAACGAACATAAGAACACTGAATGTTCTTATGCTGTGAAGACCAAATGAAATACCAAATCTTAAGGGGCCTAAAAGTATTCAGTATATAATAAGTACTCAGTATTAACGTCTATTTTTCCAGGAGGCAGTAGTGATTGTACTATCTATTTTTATGTCTTACAATAAATTATAATGATCAGTTCTGTATCCAACCTTTTTACTTGATGATGAACTACTGGAGTGACATATTCTTGCCTGGCCCGGTGTAATCACCCAGGAAATCTCTGTCACATGATGGAAGGAGTGAATGAATGAAGGGATGAAATCATTATCTCCATAGCCTGTAGTACACTGTGCACACTGCAAGTTATTCATACACCCATTTATAGCAGAATGGCTTCCATAAGTGACTTCCTGAGGCTAGTCCCAGTCTTCAAAATGAAGCAGGGAGCAGATAGACACTCACAATGTGTGCATCCTAAAATCCCAAGAGCACATAGCAACTTGTGGCATTGTAACTTTGTGACTTAATCCAAGCCCAATTGTTCCAGAAAGCCAATGCCACCATAGCAGTGGCTTAGGAACTTGTCTTAGCCTTCTTTATCTAATGCCATCCCCAATAAAAATGGCTCCATGTGAGGCAAAGAGGACTACTTGGAAAGGGTGATGGCCGAGGTCCAGTTGGAAACAGGATTTGGTATCTTGATGCAGGAACTGCATGGGGTCAGTGTTCTGTGGATAAAGTCTGGGCAAAGGCAATGCTTTTTTGCACAACTATTCTATAAAGAATATTGGCAAGCACGAGACAAGCCTTGATGCATGATGAAACTAAAATCAATCATCCTTGGGAAGGGAGCATGTGCTTTTCTAAGAAGTAAATATCAAAAAAAATATCAAAAGATCCTGTCCTATTTCTTTTCCTTCATCCTGAGGATAACCAGACTTAGAATGAAATACTTGCTTTGTAATAGAAGATCTGTATTTAATTGTAAAAATGAGACAAAATATCTTTTTTTCAAATCTATGGTTTATATATATTTTTCATTTCTTTTCCTTTTCTTTTTTAATTCTTCTTTCCTCTCCTTTGCTTTCTTTTTTCTGTCTTTTCTCATTTCCCATCTCTTCTGCCTTAGTGGGTGTATGTATGACTGTGTGGCATTGTTGATACCGTAAACAATGTACTACTGGAGCAGACACTCTCAGATGTGGCTTATTAAAGAAGTACATATGCAACAAGGAACAAAAAAGATGCAGCTTTCTCTTATCATTTCCTATGTGACAACAATGTGTTTTAAAACCAGAGACTGTAATTTACAAGAGAATAAACAAGAATTAGTCAATGGTAATGAAAGGTGAGTAGTAAATAAACCATATTAAAAGGCCATCGATGGTGGGTGAGGAGTCTCTCCAGCTGTGATTGCTACCTTCACCTAAGTATAAAATACAGATACTGACTGTATCTATAAGAATAGTCAGAGGACTTTTGAGAGTATTAATGAAATAATACATGAAAAGTTCTTAGAATTAAGATTGGAAACAAGCCGTCAAAATAACATCAGGCATTGTAATTATGGCTGTCATTCAAAGTTTAACAGAATTATGTGTATAAATCCCTCTAACAGAAAAAAATCCAGAAAGCTACAATTATTATAATTTATACTACCATCATGATAATATTTTTTTATCTGTTTTATAACTGGCATCTCTCTCTTTGCATGTCCTCTTTGGACTAATGATGGACAATGTAATTTGCTCTTAATTTTGCTCCATTGTGCCAGATTTTGGATTTCCTAAGATTTCACTCTCTGTAAACTATGAGTCAATCAAGCCGCTTGCTTCTGTCCAATGAAACTAAGTTGCCCAAAATGGAGCTTCTAATGAAGCTTGACAGGTTGATGGTGCAATACGAATGAAACAGATAAAAGCTAACAATTCCCATGACTGCTGTCAAAAACCACAGTGGAATATTATGATTTGTTGGTGATAGCAATGAAGAGGTCCCATTTTTTATTTAAATTCAGGCTTATGAAATAGGTATAACCAATTTTTGTCCACAAAGATATGTCATAACATTTGGGATAAGATGGGTTATATACATGGCAGTGGAGGAAACTTTGAGCCAATGCTGGGGAAAATATTTCTGACTGATAGGGATGTTCGACGTGTATATCAAGCCCTTAAAAACCTACTAATGGACAAGTTCGTGAACAATGCATTCTGCACAAATAATTGGTTTACTGGATCGTTTCCCTTATTAGAAAAATCTTCTCGTTTGTGTCGTCTATGAGTTCTGAGTCTACTATACCATGATCGGAGGTTTAAAAGGGCTATATTTCAGTCATGGGTCCTCAATGTGCCACAAAAAGAGAAAGAATATTTAACTTAAAAGTTGTCCAGGAAGAGCTGGGGGGGGGGAGGGGCCAAAATGGCCCACTAGAAGCAGCAGCAATCGGAGACTCCCATTGAAAAGAACTGTAACAGCTTGCGAATCCTGCAGCAGCAGCGGATGTATCCAGGTTCTGTCATCAGAACTGACTAGTCGGCTGGTGTGACCCATGAGAGGAAGGAAGAGCTGTGTGGTGTGGTGGCCAACCTGAGAGCCACATGGGTCAGGGGAGTCCCCAGCCCCCAGCTAAGGGAAGCAGAGTGAATGTGCTATCCAGCCTGAGAAACCATGCTTTTTCTAGGGAACTGTGAAACACACGCATCGGAAGGTCCCACTCATGAGCCCATGCCACCAGGGCCTAGGGTTCCCAACCACAGAGCCACACAGATTCCCAACAACCACTCAGCTAGAATCTGCTTAAGCCTGCTGAGCTCCCGAGAGGCGGCCAGCACCACAGCTGAGGCTGCCTGCTATCTAAGCCATTTGAGCTCCTTGGGGCAGGGGCGGGAGCCAACACTGGAACTGATAGCTGCATAACACACTAAGTTCCCAGAGTCGGGGAAGGGTAGCAGCCATCTCTATAGCTTCAGGCCATGCTTTTCCCCTTTAGGAGCCAGCGAGGCTGGATGGCTTGGTCCCAAGAGGTATTCTCCACAGCCCAACACACCAGCTGTGGCAGACTGCGGCCAGAGAGCCTCTTCAGGCCTGATCCTGACCCATCCCTCCTCACTGGGTGAGGCCTCCCCGCAGGAACTCCAACAACTCCAGCCAGAACTCTGATCTCCTTGGGCCTGAACCCCTAGGGGGAGGGGTGGCCGCAGTCTCCACAAAATTAGTCTTTCCTCCTGCTAGTTCTGAGGAATCTGGGCAGCTCAGACAAGCAGGCTCTACCTGCTTGTACACCCCCTCCACCAAAGGACACTCAAAGTGCCTGTTAAATGGGGGTCCTGCTCCCCTTGTGCACCACTGGGTAAGACACTTCAACAGGAGTTGTCAGACACCCTATACAGAAGCGTTCCTACTGGCATCAGGTTAGTGCCCCTTGAGGTCAGAGATCCCAGAGGAAAGAGCAGGCACCCATCTTTGCCATTCTCCAGACTCCTCGAGTGACATTTCCAGGCACAGGAGTGAACCACATCAACAGGGCCTGAAGGGAAACCTCAGCAAATCACAGCAACCCTACAGAAGAGACACCTGACCATTAAAAGAAAAACAGAAAGGAACAACAGCATCAACAAAAAAAGAGTCCCCACAAAAACCCCATCCAAGGGTTAGCAGCCTCAAAGATCGAAATGAGACAAACTCATGAAGATGAGAAAGAAGCAACAAAAAAACACTGAAAACCCAAAAGGCCAGAGTGCCTGTTCTCCTCCAAATGATCACAACGCCTCTCCAGCAAGGGCGCAGAACTGGACAGGGGATGCGATTGACAAGCTGACAGAAGTAGGCTTCAGAAGGTGGGTAGTAACAAACTCCACTGAGCTAAAGGAGCATGTGCTAACCCAATGCAAAAAGCTAAGAACCTTGGTAATAGGTTACAGAAGCTGCTAACTAGAATAACCTGTTTAGAGAGAAACACAAATGACCTGGTGGAGCTGAAAAACACAACATGAGAACTGTGTGAAGCATACACAAGTATTGATAGCTGAATGCACCAAGCAGAAGAAAGGATATCATAATTTGAAGACCATCTTGCTGAAATGAGGCATGCACACAGTATTAGAGAAAAAAGAATAAAAAGGAATGAACAAAACCTCCGCAAAATATGAAACAATATAAAAAGACCAAACTTATAATTGATTGGAATACCTGAAAGAGATAGGGAGAATGGAACCAAGTTGGAAAACACACTTCAGGATATTATCCAGGAGAACTTCCCCAACCTAGTAAGACAGGCTGACATTCAAATTCAGGAAATACAGAGAACACCACTAAGATACTCTAAGAGAAGACTGACCCCAAGACACATAATCCTCAGATTCTCCAAGGTGGAAATGAAGAAAAAAATGTCAAGGGCAGCCAGAGAGAAAGGCCAGATCACCTACAAAGGGAAGGCCATCAGACTAACAGCATATTTCTCTGCAGAATCCCTACAAGCCAGAAGAGAGTGAGAGCCAACATTCAACATTCGTAAAGAAAAGAATTTTCAACCCCAATTTCATATCCAGACAAATTAAGCTTGATAAGTGAAGGAGAAATAAAATTCATTCCAGACAAGCAAATGCTAAGAGATTTTGTCACCACCTGGCCTGTCTTGCCAGAGCTCTTATAGGGAGCACTAAATATGGAAAGGAAAAACTGGTACCAGCTACTGCAAAAACACACCAAAACATGAAGACCAATTCAATGACACTGTGAAGAAACTGAATTAACTTGTGTGCCAAATAATCATATAACATCATGATGACAGGATCAAATTCATATATAACAATATCATCCTTAAATGTAAGTGGGCTAAATGACCCAATTAAAAGACACAGACTGACAAATTGGATAAGGAGTCAAGACCCATCAATGTGCTGTATTCAGGAGACTCATCTCACATGCAAAGACACACATAGGTGCAAAATAAAGGGATGGAGGAAAATTTACCAAGCAAATGGAAAGCCAAAAAAAGTAGGGGTTTCAAACTTAGTCTCTGATAAAACAGACTTTAAACCAACGAAGATCAAAAAAGACAAAGAAGGGCATGACATAATGGTAAAGGGATGAATTCCACAAGAAGAGCTAACTATCCTAAATATATATGCACCCAATACAGGAACACCCAGATTCAAAAAACAAGTTCTCAGAGACTACAAAGAGACTTAGACTCCCAAACAATAATAGTGGGAGACTTTAACACCCCACTGTCAATATTAGACAGATTAACAATATAGAAAATTAACAAAAATATTCAGGACTTGAACTAAGCTCTGAATTAAGTGGACCTAACAAACATCTACAGAACTCTCCACCCCAAATCATCAGACTACATTGTTCTCAGTGCTACATGGCACTTATTCTAAAACCAACCACATAATTGGAAGTAAAACACTCCTCAACAAACGCAAAAGAAGTGAAATCATAACAAACAGTCTCTCAGAACACAGTACAATCAAATTAGAACTCAGTATTAAGAAACTAACTCAAAACCACATAACTACATAAAAAATTGAACAATCTGCACCTGAATGACTCCTGGGTAGATAATAAAGTTAAGGCAGAAATAAAGAAGTTCTTTGAAACCAGTGAGAACAAAGAGACCACATATCAGAATCTCTAGGACACAGCTAAAGCAGTATTAAGAGGAAAATTTATAGCACTAAATGCCCACATCAGAAAGCTAGAAAGATCTCAAATCGACACCCTAACATCACAATTAAAAGAGCTAGAGAAGTAAGAGCAAACAAATCCAAAAGCTAGCAGAAGGCAAACTAAGATCAGGGCAGAACTGAAAGAAATAAAGACATGAAAAACCCTTCAAAAAAAAAATCAATGAATCCAGAAGCTGGTTTTTTTCTTTAACAAAATTAACAAAATATACAGCTAGCTAGATTAATAAAGAAGAAAAGAGAGAAGAATCAAATAGGCACAAAAATGATAAAGGGGATATCACCACTGACCCACAGAGATACAAACTGCCATCAGAGAATGCTACAAACACCTCTATGCAAATAAACTAGAAAATCTAGAATGAATGGATAAATTGCTGGACACAGACACCTTCCCAAGACTAAACCAGGAAGAAGTCAGTTCACTGCAACCTATGCCCCTTGGGTTCAAGTGATTCTCCTGTCTCAGCCTCCCAAGTAGCTGAGATTACAGGTGCCCACCATCATGCCTGGTTAATTTTTGTATTTTTAGTAGAGATGTGGTTTCACCATGTTTGCTAGGCTGGCCTTGAACCCAGACCTCAGGTGATCCACCCACCCTGGCCTCCCAAAGTGCTGGGATTAAAGGCATGAGCCACCGTGCCCAGGAGAGCCCTTGTCTTTAAGGAGCTGAGTGTTCTAGGAAAGAGGATTAGTAACCAATAAGAATAGCAGAGTGTGCTAGGAGCTGGAGTTGGATCTTAAAGGACAAGTAAAATTATTGAGGTGGTAGAGAACTTCCCAAGCAGGGAAAGAAGCATGTATATAAAGGGATAGAGAAGTGAAATGGCAGGAGGCATGGAGAAGCTGTGAGGAAGGCAATCTAGTGTAAAGAGCAGGCACATGTGTGGGACTGGAGGAGATAGACCATGAAGTGTATAATGTAGCCAGAAGATTATCTGAGCCACGTCTCGAGGGCTACGGGGAAAATTGAAGGATTTGGGCTGGGGACTAACATGCCATTTTCACAAAGTAGAATATCTCTCATCATCCTGAGAAAAATGGATTGGGGTGAGGAGAAATCAGGTGAGAAGAAGGGCTGGTTATCACTGCCTCACACATGCTACACCTGTATAACAGGTTAGGCTGTGCACTAAGAGGATGTTAACCCCGACTCAGGGGTCTGCAAATCCTCCAGACCCTGGGTATATGGGCCATGGACTCATCAATGGCATAAAAACATCCATGACCCTACTGAGAAAGTGTCAACTTACCAATTTTCCAGTAACGCTCTGACCACCTTCATTCAGCCAGAACCCAGGTACCATGGCTGAGAAATAAGGCCCCCAGACCCCTGGTACAAAAATTGGGTCTTTGCTGATCTGGAAAGAAACACAGAAAATAATGTGAAAATATTGTCTTTCAGGGGCAGGGGGAGAGTTCTCCTCCTAACTAATATTTCTATGACCATGGAATTAGGCTTCTTACTGAATGACTTTTATGGTGGGGAAGTCGCTCTCTCCAAAGAAAGGCATGGCTCCTTTTTTTAGAAACTTTCCTGATAATTCATTTAAATGTCAAGGTGATAAAAATGATCATTTTGGAAAGAAACTGATAAGATGTTTCCTTGCTGGCTCCCTCGCTATGGCAGAGATTGCAAAAGTGGTCCCCATTCTCCACTCTTCCTGGGTCAATACCATTTGCAATGAGACTTTGCAGCTCCTCACATTGGGAGGTGGGTCTCTCTCCCTACCTCATGAATCTATGCCAGTGTTGTGGCTTGTTTTGCCAAGAGAATGAGGTAGATGTGACACTGGGCCAGTTTTCTGGCCTCAAGAGGCCTGTGTGCTTCTATGCTGTCTTTCACTCCTCAAACTTGGCCACAAGAACATGCCCTGACAAGGATGCTGGGTGACAAGAGATGTGCAACAGAGCTGAGTCTGTTCCGCTGTCTCAGGTATTGTCCCAGATATATGAAAGAATCCAGGCAACACCAGCAAATCTTCCTAGGTGACCAGCATTGACTAGCCCAGATCATCAGAATCACCTAGCCAACCAACAGACTTGTGAGCAAAAATAAATGTCTACTGTTGTTTGTCACTAAGGTTTTGTATTTGTCTGCAACTTAGCATTTGGAAGATAATAATAACTGATATATTTTTTTCCTTTTACAAACATGGACTGCTACCTAATAGCAATCCTCTTCCCAATGGGTGCTGGGACACAAAGATGAATAAGAGTTCTTACCTTCAAGAAACTCCCATCTAGTGGAGGAACTATACAAATAAATAGACAAATAGAATATGGCATGGCCCATGAGATGGCAAAGATAAAATACAGAATATTGTGGATGGGCACAGAGGGTGGGGAATGTGCTGAAGATTATACAAAGACAGAGGCCATAGTTTAACTATATACCCCAAGGTCAACTGCCCAGAGTCAAGTGGTGAAACTTAAGTCATTCTGCTTTCCCTGAGTTGCTAGCTCTAATCATAAACAAAGCACAAAACATAAGTTTTATGTCCCTGTCAGCATGATTTGATGAAATTAAAACTTAAGCTTTAGGTCCTTGTCAGCATGATTCAGGGAAATTAAATCAATCAGCTATAGACAAATCAGTTTAACAGTCCTATTTGCCCTAAAAAAAAAAAAAAAAGCTAACACGTAACAGCCAATTACTAAAAAGGTCAAAATATTTTCTCCTTAATGCTTCATAAACTGCACTGTAGCTGACATAAGGTGAGCTTCTTACCACTTGAATTCTTGCTGAGGGCAAGCTGTACTTTTTGTTAGTAAACTTCCAAATTTTCCCTAACTTGTTCTCATTTTATTTTTGACAAGTGGAATGGTACAGCAGTGGCTTGTTAGAGAAAGGGACATAAGCTAAGTTTGAAAAGACTAGTGGGATTTTGGTAGATGAAGTGAAATAAGCATTTCAGGTAGAGGGAAGAGCTTGAACAAAGCCATGTCGGTAAGATAGGTGTTCTCAGTAATCAAGATAGTGCAATGTTTTCTTTTCTTTCCTTTTCTGTAACAGACCATAGCAGGCCCTTCAACTGTAAGGAAACTATATAAAGAGATGAACTAGAACAGGTGGGGATAGACCATGTGTTCACTCATCTGCAATGGTATGTGCTTCTCATGTATTCAGCAATAAGGAATGCTGAAGTCACATTTATGGTCGCAGAAATGTTTTGCTAGAGGGTAGGGAAGAAAAGAGAGTTGGGTATACAAGGTGTATTCCAGCAGGTTTTGAGGTTGGGCAGATAATCCATTCATTTATATATTTCACAAATATTTACTCAGCCCTTACTATGTGCTTGGTAACGTGCTAGGCCCAGAGGATACAGAAGTTATGACCAGCATTTTAGCATGGGGACAGATCTTATTTAATTGTCTTGATCTCAGCTACCCTGGTTCTCTTTTTACTAAACTAGTGACTCCTCAAATCAGTAGGATTCCCAACTCCAAAATGGGAAGGAGGTGAAGGAAGGCAAAAAACAAAAACAGTGTAACACTGTCAAATTTAAATTTTGTCAAATTAGGACAAATCTTCACAATGAGCATTTTAACATCTAAAATAGGAAGAATAATCTCAGGGAGAAAAAAGATAGGCTTTCATAAGAAAAGTAAGTTCAGCTTACATTAACACATACATTCATTTCTTTACTGGTTCAACAGATGTTTCCTGAGTTCCTAGTCCAGGTCTGTGCCAAGTACAGAGATAAATGGTAAACAAGAGCACAGTCCCTGTCCTCATAAAGCAACCAGTCTTGAGAGGGAAGCAGACCAGGGTGACCAATTACACAGGTTTGGCCAGGACTCTCCCAGTTTCAGCACTGAAACTCTTGCCTTCTGGAAAACCCCTCAGTCTCAGCCAAACTGGGACAATTGGCTACCCGAAGACAAACATTAATCAAATCATTACACGGATATGTAATTACCAACTGTGAGAAGTAAATAAGGGAAAGCCAAAAGGTATTATGCGAGCATACAAGTGAGGTGCCTAATTCAGTCTAGGTGACAGGGAATGCTTCTCCGAGGAAATGACATATGAATTAATATGTAAAACATGCATGGAAATTATGCAGGTAGGTGAGTGTAAGTGTGGTGTGTATATGAGAGAGAATGCACGCGTAAGCTATGGAGAATGTTCCAGCCACAAGGAGTGCATACTAACTGGTACTTTTTTCACCACTCTGCCTTTCTTTGCCCTGTGAAAATTTTATCACATGCCAATTCTAGAAGTTTATTATTCTAAGTTCCAGAGCTTCTTTGGGGTGAATGAGGCAGTCCATATTCATTCACTCCGTTTATGCCCACTTAGGACCCAGGGTTTGCAAAGGTAGAGCCCAGGGTTTGCACAGGTACAGCCAAAGCCAAGTCATCTCTTTCTGTGTCCGCACCCTCTTGCTTCCAGAACCCCCGGCCCAATTTGACAGATTAGTCCCCGAGTGGTTGTGTAAGTTGTCCATGGTGAGTACGTGAATGAGCACAGTGGGATCTGAACTGAGGCAGATGTTGATCTCAAACTCTATGATAATGCTCTTTACTTGTATACATACAGTGCTTAGGAAGGATACACATCATCTCCCTTCTTCCTACCCCCTGTCTCACAATTTGGGACATCAGCTGCAGCAAGACTTCATTAGAAGATTGTGGTTTTGCTGCTCAGAAATGTCAGAGGATAGATTTGCTTGGCTCTGTCCAGGGAGAAAGTTTTGAGCTGATCTCTGTGCCCACTCATCTGGAATATCACACGCTTCTCTTCAGACATCCTGTGTAAAGCAAGGACATAAAGAGTACTTCTAATCACTCTCAACCCTGTGTTCTTAGAGGAATCTAGGAATAGTTTGTTTTGAGAGAGAGAGAAAGAGAATGTACATTTGTGCACTTATGTGGTGTTTAATCCTTTGCAACAAACCAAAATATTTAAAAATCTTTTTGTGAAAGCTCCTTCTGTGCTGATGGCTATCTTGGCCTAGAGGCTGCTCCATGACCAAAGGGAAGCTCATTGTACAACATTGATGACAGGTGTCCTTATAGGATACTGACTTCCCAGTAATAACGGTGCTGTTGGCAGCAACAACAATAGCTAAGACTTACTGTATACTTAGTAAAGGCCTGATTCTAAGCATATTACAGGTATTAAATCACTTAATCGTCACAATAACGCTAAAGGAAAATTCTGTAATTATTCCTATTGTACAGATATGTAAACTGAGGCAGAGAATTAAATAACATGCACAACGTTACAAAAGCTGAAAGCAGTCAGGCATCAGGCTCTATATTTGTCTCTGCCAAGTTATGGTCTTATTTTTAGGCTACAATTACTTTTTTGAGTCTTTCATCTGTCTTTGAAGAGCATAAAGCAAGGGCCATGAGAGCCAACACAGACTTACTCAAACTGAACATAACTTCCTGGCCTTCATGACAAGTAGGTTAGGGAATCTTCATTTCTAAAAACTTTTGTTAAGTCTTTCCTGATATACCAGTGAACAACAGAGGAGAAAGCATGAGTTGGGACAAAGACCCATTGTGATTCTAGTCCCGACTGTCAAATTCTCAGCCAGCTGATCTTATGCAAGGTAGCCTTTCTGAGCCTCAGTTTCCTTAACTCCAAAATGGAAGGAACAACATGAATGCTGGAGGACTTTTGTGAAGATTAAATAAGCTGTCAGGTCTAAATGGTTTATCATATGTTAAATACCAAATAAATCTTAGCTCTCCTTGAAATGAGGCTTATATGATGGAATTGTCAGGTGACCGGCTGAACAACCATAGGCACAACCATGTATGGGGGTCACTAGATTCCTCCTTGGTCTTATTTTAGTCCATATACTTTATAAGGGAGTAGAAGATGATACAGAAGAAAAGCTTATCATATTCTCAGATGCTAATACTTGGAAGAAAAGCTTGTTATGGGACATATTCAAATCAAGATTCAAAATTACCTTAAAGAGCTAGAACACTAAGCAAAATTAAGAAAACAGGTGACATTTATTTACCTATATAGTTAACAACTTACACTTAAAAGGTATTGGCAGTATTCTCTTTCATAGACTTAGTGGTGGGAATACTGGTGTTCATTTTGGTATTTTGTTTAAACTATACTTAGACATTTGGTGTACTCTTTGTGCCTGATATACATATCATTATAAAAACTTCAAAACAACAAATAAAAACATTTGGTTGCATACTATGGAGCTCAATAAGGCTGTAAAACTACTACTATTACTGCTACTACTAACAATAAAGTGGCATAGTCCCTTTCCTCAAAAAGTTCCTAATCTGACAGGGCAGCCAGGTAGAAATAAAAAATAACAAAACATGCCAAATGCTACAGAAAAGGTAAAAGAGGAGTGTGGTAGGAGCCCAAAGGAAGGAATAACTCACTGCCTGGGAAAAGAGTGAGCATTAACAGAGGTGGCCACTTTGAAGCAAGGCCTTGAACCAGGAGGACATACTTGCTTGGGCAGACAGGGAGGGCAGCCCAGGCAGAAATAGCTGTAAGACAAGGCTCAGAGTCATGAAGCTGTGCGCACATTTTGATTTCGGGAGGGTGGGGGGGTTGGTCCATATAGAGTTCTGCATTTACTTTAAATAAAAGATCATATGGTTTGAAGGATGGGTATAGTTTTACATCAACAGACTCTATTGTTGATAATTATAATAAATCATATAGAAGTAATAAAATAGTTATTTGTATTTTTCATGTGCCACAGATTCTTCTAGGCTCTTCACATATATTATCACATTTAATACTCATGACAACCCAATGAGAGAGGTCCTATTATTGTATGTACTTCACACATGAGGAAATATAAGCTGTAGGAAGTCAAATAGCTGGTAAATAGAAGAGAAGGGTTTTCAGGATCCAAATTGTGATCCAACAACTTATTTCCCTCTCTATAACTAACTCTCCTGAGTTATAAAATCAATTGATTGGACTAGAAATGCTTAATATCTCCTTTGTCTTTGAGGTTTTCTAAGATTGCATGAAGTTGAGTCATTCTAGCCCAGTTGGTCAATCGGAACTCTTCAGCTAGCTATTTCAATGGACTCTGCCCTCACATGGTGGGGGCTTCATGGGATTGTCTTACATGATTGATTAAGTATTTTGTAAATATTTATTAAATGCACAATAAGTTCAAATTACTGTTTTAAACATGAAAAGATATAGAAAGATAGATGCCAGAGCCAATAAGTGATGTATTTCCTGTCCTCCTGAAGTTTATAATCTATAGGGACTTGGAATTCAGTATGGGCTGGGGCATAACTCAGGTATCAAGTGATTTGTAGGTGTACATTTGCATTCAGACTTAGAGTTACCCTGACAGTCCATATAGAGTCAAACACACTCAGCCCATACTATAGTTGAAGACACAGGCACGAAGAGGGTAAGCAAATTGCCCAGGATCATAAAGGTCAGAAATGATGAAGCTGAGCTGGGATTAGAAGCCTCTTTCTATGTGCTTCTGTCTCTCTTTGTGTCCGTGCCCAAGCTGGCTCCATGAGCGCATGCTACTGGCTTAGTTTCATCTAAGGCAATGTGCCCGGCAGCTGAGTTCTCCTGTGGTGACAAAGCCCAGAAGCCTGCTCACACCTCTTCTGGGAGAGATGACTGAGCTCAGAGCGCGGAGCTGCTCCAGCTCCGTTTGTTCTGCCTCCCCTCAATGCCATCACTCCAAGGCTGGCCTAAGCTTCTGGCAGGGGCAGGAGGCAGGCTCCAGGCGCCAGTCGTCCTGGGAGGGAACAGGAGGTTTTGTTTTGAGCGCTTCCAGCCAGGTTGGGAATTTTAGAGGGTAGCCACAGGCATGTGTGGGACTGGGTATTTCCGTGGTGGCTCATCTCTCCCTCCAAATGGACTGTGCTATCGTCTTACTAGAAAAAAAACCATTTATACACAATCCAGCCAACTCCCAAATCACCACATGGTACAAAAAAAAAAAAAAAGCATAGAAAATTTTGTTTATGAATGGGGGCTGTCAGCATTCACCTTTATTTCTGCATTTCTCAGACTGAATTGTAATGTGCTGTTAATGTCTGCTTCTCCTATGACATAGTGAGGAGCCATATCTTATCTTAAAGGCGGGAAACATGGTTTAGTAACATGAGCACAGATTTAGGAGTCAGGCAAACTTGGGTAATTTTGGTTAGGTCATTTGCTGACCTGAGACTCAGTTTCTTTATCTGTCAATTGAGATCATCTTATTGACCACAGAGCTCTGTTTAAGTCCTAGATGGGTTAATGTATATAAAGATCCTAGGACACAGTATACCCTCAAGGCATGCTAAGCCACAGATGGCTTAATTCTGCTCCTTTTTTGAGACAGTGGAAAAGTTTGGTGTTCAAAGAGCTAGGTGCAGGTTCAGTCTCTATGCATTTTTAGCTGTCTCTTTGGTAGGATCTTCCTTCTCTTCCCTCCTGGATTCTCTCCCATGTTCATTTCACTCCCTACACCTCTTAGGATCAGCTCATCCAGTCCTGTGTGTGCAATGAGAATTTTTATCCCACACTCAAGCCTTGCTCCTGAGCTCCACACGGGACCTTTGACCTGGACGGCTGATCCACATGTCTCATTCTGTAGCTCTGGGATGCAGGACATCACGTTATATTTTGGACATGTTGGACGTATCTCTGTCTCAGGATACCATTCATGACTTCCTGATCATTTATCACTCTCATCTGCCCCACAATAGGTCACGATCCTCTGTCAAATATTTCTCAAACATAAGTCTTCCTGTTTCCACCCACTGTCACTACATTAATCCAATCCTTAATTTTTTGCTTGGATTATTACAACGGTGATTAAACTAGATTAAACTGGTTTCCCTGACCCAAACAGTGTCCTCCATCCTGTACTCTCTTAATCCTCACTCAGAATCTTCCATATCTCCACCATAGTGATCTTTCTAATACACAAACCTAATTCTATCATTTCCCTTACTAAAGTCCTGGAGAATCTTGGCACGACATATGAGACTGTCTGATCTGGCTTTTACCTATTTGTCTCATGTAATCCCCTATGTTACCATTTACCAACCCTCTGCCCCCATCATTTTTTATTGCACCAAGCCCATCACAAGCTAGGCCCCAGACTAAGTGAACAACTCGAAATTCCCCAAGTATGTCGTTTTCTTTCTCATCTCTTAGTGTTCATAAATTCCTCTCTCTCTGATTAGTGGGCACTCCCTCTCACCTTCCCCTGGCTAACTTACACATATTTTTTGTTGTTGTTGTAGACTGAGTCTCACTCTATCATCCAGCTGGAGTGCACTGGCATGATCTTGGCTCACTGCAACCTCCACCTCCTGGGTTCAAGTAATTCTCATGTTCAGCCTCCCAAGTAGCTGGGATTACAGGCACCTGCCACCATGCCTAGCTAATTTTTATATTTTTAGTAGAGACAGGGTTTCACCAATGTTGGCCAGGCTGGTCTTGAACTCCTGACCTCAAGGGATCTGCCTGCCTCAGCCTCCCAAAGTGCTGAGATTATAAACATGAGCCACTGTGCCTGGCCACTTATATATATTCTTTTAAAAACATGCATAACCCAGCACTTTGGGAGGCTGAGTCAGGCAGATCATTAGAGGTCAGGAGTTCTGAGACCAGCCTGGCCAACATAGTGAAACCCTGTCTCTATTAAAAATACAAAAATTAGCTGGCTGTGGTGGCACACACCTATAGTCCCAGCTCCTTGGGAGGCTGAGGCAGCAGAATCGTTTGAACCCAGGAGATGGAGGTTGCAGTGAACCAAGATCACGCCACTGCACTCCAGCCTGGGCAACAGGGTAAGACTCCGTCTCAAAAACAAACAAACAAACAAATGAATATAAGATAAAACTTAATGTTATCTCCTCTGAGAAGCCTTCTATAAATCCTGACTTCTATCACAATGCTGGGTTAGGTACTCCTGCCTGCATCTTCTCTTAACTCTGTAATTCCCTATTTGTAGCTTGTCATAACACACTCTGTATGTGTTGTAAGTGTATATCCCTATAAATACATCTGTAATGTGTATTAACAGGTAATGTGTACCTGTTTGTAAATTAAATCACTATACAAATGCAGGGCATGGCTACCATTATCATTAACATGACAATGACACTAGCATTATGAGCAATCATAAGACATAAAACACATCTAGTATTATTTGTAAGCAAGATATGGTTAATAAAGGTCAGGTTTGCCAAATTTCCTCTCCTCTATTTGGGGGTTTCAAAAAGGTTAAGAGTCTTCCCATAAAGTTTGTCCTTCCTAGAAACCCAATCTCTTTACATCAGTCTCAGCAAAACAAGATACACACAAAACCTATCCACAGATACCTCCCAAGGCTTAGCAGTTTGAGTGGGCAGGGAGGGCACTGAGCAAGTCTCTCACCCTACCAAATAGTCCTCAAATTTGGATACGGGGAGGAGCCAAATGTTGCCTGCAATGTCCTGAAGTACTTGCAAAGTATTTTGGATTCCTTAAACCCTGAATTCCTTATGCTTTATCATTCTTGAAACTCGTATGTGATCACAGATAAAATTTAATCCATATGTTTCTCATTCATTTATACTTAATGCACCCAGATTGCTTTGCAAGAGAGAGAGAACAGTCAAAAAAAGTTTGAAGCCTTCCAAAAGTTCCTCCAAATTTTCTCTTTCCTTCAGACAAGAAGGCACACTTAGCCTTCTGTATACAAATGCCTGACTGGCTCCAGTGAGCTCAGACTGGCTTTCAGCTTTGAAACCTCTGAGAGCTACATGCCTTCAAAGATAGAAAATTATATCATGCATCTTTTTCACAACCCAAACAATCTGTGGTGGGTAAACACATATTGGTCTATTCTATGGATCATGCAAGAGAGGAGGAGTGGATGGGGCAGAGTAGGTGCAGGGGAGAGAGCTAACAAGGAGGTAGGGTGCCCCATCTGCACAGTACTAATCAGTTGCAGTCTTAGCTCTGTTGCTCTGAGGTCATGTAGTGAGGTGGATCCTGAGTCAGAACCATATCTTCTATTCCTGTCAAATCCTCCAGGAGTGGGCATAGTACTAATTATGCACAATATGGCATAACCAACGCTCTCTTTTGGTTCTAAACTGGCTGGTAGGAAAACAGTTCCCTCCTGTAGGCTTTAGGGTTCTGTTAAAAGGATGCCTGTGGGCAGTATCCAGCCAAGAGTCTCTGTTGTGTGACTTTGGTCTTTGGAGTGTTCATCTGAATTATGAGACAAATAAGGCCTCTCTTACAGACCTGTAAAGATTAAATGTGGCACAGTCTATTACTAGACTTGGTACAGTGCCGGGTACATTCAGTGATCCAGGGAAATGTAGCCTGTATTAATATCATCACCTCCATACAAGCCAGGGTGAATTTCTTATTTATGGATTGGAGCTTACGTGGGGGTTTAATTTTTTTTTGAAAGACTTGACACTAACTTGACTAGAATTCTGAAGTAGAGTTCAGAGGTTATACTGGCTCTAGAGAAGAGAGAGAAAGAATCAACACAATCACTCAGATGGGTTAATTTCTACTTGTAAGATGTGTCACTAGCCATAAATAAAATTGAGGATTTACCCTGTTTACCACATGTTGTATAAAGGCAAGGACAGCCTTGCTTGATTTCTATCAGAGCACCTTTTAATAAAAGTCAGAATTTCTGTTCATAAGCATCAATCATTGCCTTTTGGAAGTGTTCCCCAATAGAACTCACTCTTGCTTCTCAGGTTTAGCTCAGAGGAATTCAGGATACATCCATACATGTCTAGATCTGAAGAATACTGACCTTCAAAGCACTTTCTCCATTTTTGGCCTGATAGAAAATGAGAAGACTAAACTGAATAGGCAAAAAAACCTCAAAACTCTTCACAGACACATAGGTAGCTCACCTGCTTGGTTGCAAAAGTGTTATGAACTGAGAAGTGTTTGTCAAATATTGGTGGAAATGATGAGGGTGAAGGAATTTAACCCTTTCATCTTCTCTATAACAGACTGGATTGACGAGAGGATTAAGAAACCACATTGGCTGGATGGGAGGAGATCAGCAGAAGAGAACTGAAGAGAGAGGATCTGAAAGCCTACATTCCCGAGCCACCTGATACGTTACCTGGAACACACACAGCAGGGCATGTGCCAGCACATCTGTGACAGGCAGAAATGCTCACAGCCT
Source organism: Cebus imitator (assembly GCF_001604975.1). NCBI lineage: Eukaryota > Metazoa > Chordata > Mammalia > Primates > Cebidae > Cebus > Cebus imitator. Next base: position 4,836,698 of record NW_016107478.1, on the reverse strand, counting down.
TTTTCCTGCCAGGTCTGGACTAAGCCTGTGCACCTACCAGAGCTCCATCTGCACAGTACTCATCAGTTGCAGTTTTAGCTCTGTTGCTCTGACATCACGTAGTGAGGTGGATGCTGAGTCAGAACCATATCTTCTATTTCTGTCAAATCCTCCAGGATTGAGCATAGTACTAATTATGAATTAGCTCTCTAATAGAACATAACCAATTCTTCCCATGCCTGGGTCCCTGGGAGCCACTGCAATCAGCAGGGTGACCTATGCCATGAAAGGTGGGCCACCTTCACACACAATCTTCCAGCTAAGATACTAGGCAAGCCTGAGTCACTCCCAGTTTTGATGGAAAAGGAAACTGAGCTTCAGAAAATTAACTTGAGTTCCTTCCTGGGCTTACAAACAGGGAAGAACCAAGACTTAGACCCAAATCTGACTCATGAGTCCATATCCTTCCTAAGACACTTTTTTTTTTTTTTTTTGGAGAAAAGAAAGATTGAAATAAGGAGAAGCAAGGACATAGCAGGCAGACAGCACCTTCTTCCACATTAGGTGTGGAGGCAGCCCAGATCCTTCTGTGCCCTGAATTGAATATATCCCTTGGTAAATACAAGAGATATAATGAGATTTCCTATGTCAGGAAAAAAGAAAAACAAATCACACATTTCAGTGGTATCTTTTCCCTCTTCTCCATATTCAACATTCTCTGACAATAGTAAGTGAGCCTCATGTTAAAGAAAAAAACACTTAAAATTGTTTTTCTATTTAAATGAATTTCTATAAAAGAGAAATGGTTTATAACACTGAGGGAAGGAACACTAAAAAAGAAGAAAGAGCCCTCAGAGGGAAAGTGGATCCAGGAGGGCTTAACCTCTGCCTGTGCTCTATAAAATCACGCTAATATGGAAGGTATGTAAACGCTGCAGAACAATCAGAAACAAATGAAATGGTGGCTACAGAGTAACAGTATTCAGCTGTGGACAACAGCCAGGAGGCAACTTTTGTCATGACCAGATCATAACAAAATGCCTCCGATGCGAAACAGGCCTGATTTTAACCCTTGGAATAGGCTATGTAGGGTATGAAAATGTATCTGGGGCCCATCTGGACTTCCTTAGAAGAAGAAAAAAAGAAAGAAAAGCAACTGTCTGTGAATACATGACATGATGTGGGGTAGAGTCAGTTCTGTGAGAGTGGCTTAAATAGAGACTATATATATATATTATATTTTGCTGTTGTCCAGGCTGGAGTGCAGTGGTGTGATCTCGGCTCACTGTAAACTCTGCCTCCTGGGTTCAAGCAATTCTTCTGCCTCAGCTTCCTGAGTAGCTGAGACTACAGGCACGTGCCACCATGCCTGGCTAATTCTTTGTATTTTTAGTAGAGACGGGGTTTCACCATATTGGCTAGGCTGGTCTCGAACTCCTGACCTGGTGATCTGCCTACCTTGGCCTCCCAAAGTGCTGGGATTACAGGAATGAGCCACTGCACCCAGCCAGATATTGTGTATTATTAATCTGTAACGTATTTAGTTCATAAAGCAACCTGTGCCTATAATAATTGCTCTTATTATTTTGTTTTTTGAAGAAAGGCATTACAAATGAATGCAGCAGGGGAAAAGGGAGGGAAGGCAACTAACATTTGCCAAGCACCTACTATGTGCTGTTTGTGTCATAGATATTATTATCTATAATCTTCATGATAATCTACCATTTCCTTCAATTTATAGGTAAAGAAACCATGGCTCAGAAAAGGTCACAGCCTTGCTTGTTGTCCTTCAGATACGAAGTGTCAGAATGGGGATTTGATCTGGTCTGGTCCCAAAGCCTGTTCCTTCTATACCCAGCTGCCTCTCAGCTACCTGGGAAGAAGGAAAGTCAATGAACATAGGGACATCAGTGGAACCAGCTCTTTCCTTTTCCAGACATTTTAGCTTTTGTTGTGTGTTTACAGAGAGGCGCTCAAGGGTCAGGGCACTGTCCAAGAGTATTTCCAAGAGCTAACCCGAACCCCATTTCTGGAGATTTGTGCACTTTCCTTCTCTCTCTCCACTCATCATGTGGCAATCAGAGACAAGATAAAATGAAACTGGCTACCAGGGTCAGCCTGGCTTCCAGGATGTGTGAATCTGGCAGAACCCTCTGTGTGTTGATAACCTCTGTGCATGGTGTGGGCTTATTTGCCATTGACCTGGCAATTTGAGAATTTGGCTCTCACCTACAGGACAGATGTCAGAGTCAGGGGTAAGAGCTATTTTTCCATTTCACTGGCTTGCTCTCATAGGGTGGTGACTGAGCACTCAGCCTTGGTACGAGGAAGCAGCCCTCCATGCCTAGTGCTGCTTGCTGAGGCTTGGGAGCTGGTAGAACTGATTCCTTGGGTGCCTGGTGCCAGGCAGAAGCAGCATTGGGGCATACCCAGGTCAGGAATCACAGAGTTATGCAGCAAGTTATGAGGCCCTCCTGAATCTTGGCTTCTTCCCGTGTAAAAGACAGACAAGAAAACACCTTTCAGTATATTTGAAAAATTAGAGGCAATTTTAGACAAACCCTACATACTGCCTTCACAGAGTAAATAATCAACATGTGAGAGCTAATTATTTAACTTTCTGTACTCTATTTTTTTTAAGCTAGGAAATGTTTAATCTACCTGTTTCTGAGCTCAGAGTCCAGACTAGTATGGTTAATCCTGGTAAGATACAAACAACAAAGTGCTGGTAGAGGGGAGAGGATGGCTACAAATGCAGCAGATTGGGGTGAAAGAAATCCGGATTTTATTTTTCATGCCAGACCATGAGGGTTGCTGGGTTCAGTCTGTGTACCTAGTGGGTCAATGCAAAAGAGGCATCAGATGGTGGCTGGGCATGTTGGCTCACACCTGTAATCCCAGCACTTTGGGAGGCCAAAGTGGGTGTATCACAAGATTAGGAGTTCAGGACCAGTCTGGCCAACATGGTGAAACCCTATCTCTACTAAAAATATAAAAATAAGCTGGGCATGGTGATGGACACCTATAATCCCAGCTAATCAGGAGGCTGAGGCAGGAGAATTGTTTGAACCCAGGAAGCAGAGGTTGCAGTGAGCTGAGATTGCACCATTGCACTCCAGCCTGGGTGACAAGAGTGAGACTCTGTCTCAAAAAAAAAAAAAAAAAAAA
>NW_016107478.1:4826203-4833008 GCF_001604975.1 Cebus imitator | reverse complement strand
CCCTTTCATTATATAATTATCACAAGCCTATAAGATAGGTATCTTTATCCCCATTTTAATAATGAGAGAACTGAGAATTAGTGGGTTTATATAACTTGCCAAAAGACAGGTAGCCATGGAGGAGATGTGAAAATAAAATGTCAGACCTATGAGTGGAAGGGCAGGTGGGTGTTCGATCTTGAAGAACTCTTTATGATATGCAGAAATAGAATTCTGCTTTTCTTGAAGGCAATGGGAACGTGATCCCCATTTATACTTTGGTTGCCTTGTAACTAGACATCCGTGAACCCACTGCAGACCCTTGTAAGCATGCATTCAGGATAACCCAGCTAAACTTGCACAGTGGTTCATTTCTGTTTGTTTTGATTTGCTCAACGAATGCTCATCGTCTGTCCTGTTGCCGATGGTTCTTGTGGTCAGAGGCCACATAAATGTCCCACACAGAGCTGGACCTTCCCTAACTCTCTGGAGCTACTGGGCTCCAGATCAGCTTCAGGGTGTGTCAGTATGTGTGGTTTCTTCTATTTTACCAAATAAGCAGTTCTACACAGAGGAGGAAAGGCTTTGCCTCAAATGCATTTCTACAAAAATTCCTTCACTGCCTCACCTCATTCTGTCCATCTACTCTTCCCCAAAACCCCCTCTCCATCACTTTCTGTTCAGGCTTTGAATGTCCCAAACCTGCTCATTTCACCTGGTCTTTTAAACCACCTGAGTAGCCCAGGAAAAAAAGCCAACACATAAGTGGTAAGCATTGGACACTTCCGAGTGGCAGGGGGCAGCTGTCAGCTGCACAAGACCTGCTCCCGCCCTGCACCGTCATATCTCTCTCATTCATAACAGGTCTCATCTTGAGAGTCTGCATTTGAATTTGGGCCTCTCACTCCTCACTCTCCTTGACACCTTTGGCTTAGATGTGCTTCACTGGCTCTCCTGGCTTGTGGTATCTTGGTGAGGGGTGTGTGGCACCAATACCCTGGAGGGGTGTGTGCATGTTGGGAAGGGCAAAGGTGCTCTCCCACTGAGAAATGTCCCTCAAGAAATGCTCCCCATTAAGCTTCCTCCACACCCAGCCCACTTCAATGTCCCTAAGATGCTGCCACACAACCTAGGTTTTCTAGGCAGCTTTCATGTTCAATCCTCAGATATCTCCAGGAAGTAGAAAAGATTCTCATTTGTGTAGATGAAGAAATGAAGCCTCTGAAACATCAAATGAATTATTCAAGTTTATCTAGATTGAAAGTGTCAATATCAAAAAATATGACATTTATTTTTATTTCTAAGGCTAGCAAGTTTTCTGTTGATATGATATTGACAAGGAATGTACATCATTTCAGAGAAGGCAGAATCACCCTTACAGTTCCCCAATGCCATCATCCTACCAGTTTCTTGTAGGATGATGTGCCAAAGAGAACTTCATTCATTTAAGCTTTGATTCAGGTAAGAAGAAAGATGTTGCACAGGGATACTTCCTATAGTTAGCTACATCATATTATAAAAGGACCTGCAAGTATTTATTTTTCCTTAGTGGCAGTGAACGGACACTATGAGATCATCAGCATAGGGTGAGGAGGCTCTCCACATAGCCCATGTCAGATCTTCCTACGGATGTTCCTGGTAAAGCTCACAGACAAGACTTGAGCATTACAGACAACAGTACACATCTGTGAGATTACAAAATGGTAAACTCCTTTGGATCCTCAAGCACGGGAGAGCCTTCAAAATATCAAAAAAAGGTGAACATTCAATACCATCACATCTCTAATGTTTGCCTCACTTCAGACCTGAATCCAGGTGAGTAATTATTTTGTTCAAAATTTCCTGAAAGCTAACTTTGTGTGAGGAGCCGTATGAGGCCCTGGTGATAAAGAAATGAATGCTCCACAATATCTGCCCTCAAGGAACTCACAGCAAGGAAGACATAAGCCAGGTAACTAACAACACAGAAGTACATGACAGAGTCATGGACTATGGGAGCACATAGATATGCCATCTAATCTAGTCTGAAAGCTTCCAGCAAGAGGATCTTAGATGCCTGAGCTAAATGTAAAGGGTAAGTAGGACTTAGGAGAAGGAGGGGAGGGAATGGTACTATAGGCAGAGGGACAAAAAACAGAATAGAGTGTGTTCTATGCCACAGATGAAGGACAGAGCTGTGAGGAGTAACACTGCAATGTGAGGCTGGAGAGGTCATCACAGGCCATACCGTGCAGGGGATTATCAGACTTTTTAAAGATTTAAAAGTAATTACCATAAGGACAATGGAAAAGGAGAAGAATAACATGATTCCAACTGGTAGAAGAAATAATGGCCAAGGCCTTTTCCCTTCTGAGACTCAATTTTTGCATATGAAATTAGAATACTCAGCTGGATGACGTGTGGGAATGTTGTTTTTTGTTTGTTTTTTGAGACAGATCTTGCTCTGTTACCCAAGCTGGAGTGCAGTGGCTGAATCTCGGCTCACTGCAGCCTCTATCCCCTGGGTTCCATGATTCTCCTCCCTCAGCCTCCTGGGTAGCTGGGATTACAGGCATATGCAACCATGCCTGGCTAATTTTTGTATTTTTAGTAGAGACAGGGTTTTGCCATGTTGGCCAGGCTGGTCTTGAACTGATTTCAGGTGATCTGCCTGCCTCAGCCTCCCTAAGTGTTGGGATTTCAGGCATGAGCCACGACACCTGCCCTTTTTTTTTTTTATTCCGTTAGAGTTTTCACTATGTTGCCCATACTGGTCTCAAACTCCTGGCCTCAAGTGATCCTTCCACCTTGGGATTACAGGCTGAATGATCTTTAAAGTTATTTTTGGGTCTATCACTCTGACAATTTATCAAATAGATGATCGCAGCTAAATAAATATTTTTTATGTTATTACAGAGTTGATAGCTAAACATAATATATCGGTCCCGGAAAGATCACTTAAGCTCTAGTAAAGGAGAAAGGACACAAAGTTTTGCTTTACATGGCTTGAGTTCAAAGGCAGGTCTGCTACTTACTAGCTGGGTAAATCACTTATGCACTTTCTCTCATCTGTAACTAAGGGATAACAATGCATTTTAGGGTCACTATTAGGATTAAAATATACCAAATATTTCAAAATGCCTGGCACATATCAGTTATTCAACAAAGGTCCACTGACTTTTAATTGGACTGGGTCGACTGCAGCTCAATATAGTCTTTCCATTTTTACTGTATGTCTATTACATGCCAATCTTTGGTTATGGAGAGATGAATAAGCCACAGCTGCAGCCCTCCAAAGCTCAAGAACTCATGAGAGACACACACAATTAATACATTTTCAGAAAATAAAATGTTATGAATGCAACAACAGAAGCAGTGTTATAATGAAAAGGTGCTATTTAAGCTGGTGACCAATAGCTTCTAAACAAGCTATTTAAGATAAAATTCAGTGTGTGTCACTCAGAAGACACTGTGAGATAATTTGATAGCCAGGTTCCATTTTCTCCAATAGAAATGTTCTCAACTAGTTATCCTGATTACATTCCCCCTCATGCAAATGGTCTCAGGGAATAAAAATCGGAAGGAATAAAAAGATAAAAAATGAGAAAAAGCATTTGTTCATCTGTAAATTTTTAACCTTTCCAACTTGTATTATAAAATATCACTGTCTTCTTGGCCAAAAACCGAATGCAGACCTCACTAGGGAGGCGCAGCACTAAGGTGACTGATTGGTCTTCTGCCTCAAAGCATTTCAGGGAAGACATGAGAAGACTCAATGCACTCAACAGTCAATTTCATTACCCCATGTATAAATCACATGAAAAGTTTATCAAACTCCTTATTGGTCATCACCATTTAGCTTTGTAATACAAATGGTCAGGAGCATTTCAACTGCTAAACAGGCCAAGGAAGAGAAAAACTGCCCACTTTCTATAGTCATAGGAAAGGCCACTCAATGGGAGAGATGGACTTTTCCCTAAATGCTTAAAGAAAACGAATAACATGTAATATGTGGTTGGGACTTCTTTTATGATGAAGAAGAAGAGGAGAAAAAGAAGGAGAAAGGAAAATATATGTGGTAGGAGGGAGGGATTGAAAATTCTAGTTTTAGGATTCATATGGTTGCATGCAGTTTAAAGACAGCGACTTTACAATTCTACAACATGAGAAGGACCTGCGGTTGCTGTGTTTGTCATCTCTAAAACCTTAAAATCAAGAAAGAACAAGAGTCTGAGAGGCACACAATGTAGTGGTTAAGGGTACAAACTGATTAAAGTAAAACAAAACTGAAAACTATGAGTTCTGGGGAAAGAAGAATTAAATCTGACTCAGGCGGTGTCACAGAGGAGGTGGTATGAAACTGGAGTCTCAGAGGATGCACAGGATTCTAACAGGCTCTTTTGGGGCTAGGGTGTAAGAAAGGGAGGATAAAGAGAAGCTCTCTTGCCAAAAAGAACAGCATGTGGAAAGGCTAAAGCAAGTTAGGAAGCATCCTCCATTCGAGAACTATCTGTGAGAGTCTACTACATGCAAGGTACTTTCAAGGGGCTGGGGACTCAGCAATGAGAAAACAAAATCCTATCTTCATGGAACTTACAGTTCAGTGGAGCATGGGATGATAGTACTGTGTAGAAAAATAAAGGAGGATATAGAGTTTAAGCAGTGAGTGAAGGCAAGTGTTATTATTTTAATATAGTGTGGTCTGGATAGACCTTAATGACAGGTTACATTACAGCAGAGACTGGAAGGGAATGAGTGAGTGAAGCATGCAGTTAGGAGTGATGCAGGTAGAGAGATAAGAGCAAGTGCAAAGGCCCTGTGGTAGGGATGGTGCTTGCTATTTTATATAAGCAGCAAAGAATCAAGGCAGCTGCAGTTGTGTGAACAGTGAGACAGGGAACAGAAGATGTGAGCTGAAAAGTAAGATGACCGGAACTTTTATTTTTAAGGACACTGGCTATAATTCTCAGTGAAATGGAAAATTATTGAAAGGTTTTGAGTGGAGGAATGACATAATCTGAGGCATGTTTTCAAGTGGCCACCCTGGTTGCTGTGATGAGAACAGACTCCAGGGCCCAGTGATAGAAACAGAGACAGTCAGGAGACTGTGGCGATAAACAAGTGGAGGGAGCACCGCTGCTTGAACTAGGTGGTCCCCAGCGGTGGATTCCGTCAGTAGAACTGACAGCATTTACTAGAGCAGAATATTAGAAAAAGAGAGGGGCTAAGGATGTTTTCAAGGTGTTTTGACATGGTAAGTGTAAGAATAGAATTATTCTTTCATGTTCTAGGAAAGACAGTGAGAGGAGGAGATTTCATGGAGGCTGAGAGGAATTAGGCTTTGGACATGTTAAATTTTAGGTATCTATTAGAAAGCCAAGAAGAAATGCTGAGTACATGATTAGATATATTAGTCTGGTTATAAGGGTCAGGGTACAGATATATATTTGGAGGTTGTACTCTATAGATGGTGTCTTAAAGCTATGAGTCTTAATGAGGTTACTGAAGAAGCAAGGGTGGATAGGCAGGGAAGAGGTCTTGGACAAAGGCTTAAGGTATTCCAAAATTTGGAAACTGGTAATGGAGAGCAATTAGATGATGAGATCAAAGAGGCCAGTAAGGGAGGAGAATGCAAGAGTCTACTATATGCAAGTAAAGTGTTTTGAGAAGGGAGGGCTCAGCTGTGCCCGATGCTGCCAACTAGAATGATTTGAACAAGGACTGCCCATTGGATTTGGCAACACAAACAGTGGTCACAGGTGCCCAAAACAAATGCTGGAGGGCTATTTTCATGGGGAAGTTCATACAAATGTCTGACTGGGCTCAAGAGAGAGTGGGAGGAGTAAGATTGCACAGCACTTGAGAAACTCTGTGGCAAAGACAATAAATGGGGGAACAGGGGAGTGAAATACAGGGTCAAGGTTTTTCCCTTCGCTCGCTCTCACCCTCTGATTCTTAAGATGGGAGCTATTAAAGCAAGCTGTAGTCTTACATGTTTACATAGAGACAGAGATTTGCCGATGTACGAGAGGGACGAGAGAACAACCCGAGCCTGTGTGTGTTCTGTAGTACAGTTATTGGCGTACAGGAAAAAAACAGCTCTATTCTCATCTCCCTGGTAAATTTGTTCCATGAACTGTTTTTCCTCATTCCTGGCATGAAATTTCAGGGGGGATCCACTGTATTCCTACACTCTTCAATTATAAAAGTCCTCAGGCCAACTTCTAGCACTAAATGTATGCATTCCATTATAATAATGAATACTCCCATTTTGGCTTAACGTACACACACTTCAAGAAGGGGGCTTGAAGTGTGTCCCCTTATGCTAAACCTTCAGACTTAGCGTACACACACTTCGAGATGGGGACTTGCTGGTTTTTCTCTCTCCTCCCTCCACCTTTTCCTGCTAGACAGCTGAGTGTTTGGGGATTCCTTCACAGAGGGATCAATGTGCCTGGGGAAGGTCTCACTTGCCAGATATGGGATGTTATCCGGCTTCAGTATGTCCTCAGGGCGTGGTGCGTGTCCAAAGCTGGCTATCTCTCTCTCCCTCCAGTGGTCTTCCCACAACTGCCTTTCAGTTCTGGCCTTCAGGTGATCAACTCCTGCTCTGGGATCACACTGCTTCTCTAGTCAAACCTTATGGATTGGGTCCCTTTTAAGATATCCCCAGCTGGCTCCCTTGTGCGGGACCCACACACCTTTTCCTTGTCTTCACTTTTTGCTCTATCTCTCAGATACAATCATCAGCCTCAGCCTCCTTCCTTAGTCTTGATCTCTGACTTTTTATATCCTCAGGGTAATGTTCAACACAAGTTTTACAATCCTTTTTTTTTTTTTTTTTTTT
>NW_016107478.1:4790077-4826153 GCF_001604975.1 Cebus imitator | reverse complement strand
GCAACCTTCACCTCCCAGGTTCAAGCAATTCTCCTGCCTCAGCCTCCCCAGCAGCTGGGATTATAGGCATGTGCCACTATGCCCAGCTAATTTTGTATTTTTAGTAGAGACGGGGTTTCTCCATGGTCAGGCTTGTCTCGAATTCCCGATCTCAGGTGATCTGCCCACATCAGCCTCTCAAAGTGCTGAGATTACAGGCATGAACCACCGTGCCCAGCCAAGTTTTACAATCTTTTAGCAAGCCCTGCATAGGTGATCTGGGCTCTGGGGCCTCTTCGAAACGTCCAAAATGGAAGAGTCCTATGGTAAGATTCTATTACATGTGGCTGGAACAGAGAGGGTACATGGTGGGAGAGGAGGTGAACAGAGCTGACTAGGGCTAAACAAATTTTTACTCTCCAGGCAGGCCACAAAGAGTCATCAAAGGCTTTTGAGCAGAGAGTTACAAGTCAGGAAAAGGTAATCAATTTCTGGACACTAAAATTCTAATATTGGGCATTACTCTAACTTATGAAATGGAATACCTTTTGAAATAGGAAGAACATATATGATTATGGTCATCATAAAGTATTTAAAACTGTGAATCTATTCCTGCTTAACTGCTTGTTTGTTGATAACCAACCTCTCTCCCTTATTCACCAATAAATCCAAATACAGCCTTACTCAAGCATTCAACAATTTTTTTTTTTTTGCAGGTAAACCTAAGGTTAACTACTATACCCAACCCCTCTCTTCAATTAATACTGGAATTCTGAACCCTATAGTCTCACACTAAGATGATTCTTTGCCAATAATTTTGGCTTAATTCAGAATAATCACTTTCAATACTTCACAGACAACATGCCTAAATTGAAACACAGTGGCCAACTTTAAGGAGATGAATGGCCAACTTTAAGAAGAAAATGTAATAAGCAATTATTCCATTAAAGAGAGTAGTATTTTATTTTTGTCCTGATTAAATCATCTTTAACCACTTGGCTTCAGTTCAAATAAAGTTCAGAATCTTTAGGGGCAAAGTCTATTAACTGGCAGCAGAATGCTCTGTGATTGCCTCATTCATTTATTTCTTCATATGTCAAATGACTACTGACTGTGCCAGGTGCTGGAAGAAGGAAAGGATGACAGCAAAATGAGCCCAACTCATTGAATAAAGAAAATGGAAACTGGTAAGATTTTTGACTCACGTTAAAAAAAGAATTTGCTAGCTTTGAGAATGAAACAGATATTAAGTATCGTCCATCCATCCATTCATTCACTGAGTGGATACTGAATGCCTAACTAAGTCACAGGCATTGTGCTAGATACTGAGTATCCAATGGTGAGTAAACAGTCCCTGTCCTAGAGAAGTTTACAGTAAGGATACAATGGTGAATAAATAGTTCCTGCCCTAGAGAAGTTCAGTCTAGTGATAGAGTTCCACAGCCATGGAATGGGACAATCAAATAAAATAATCCTTAGGGTTATTAAAACATGGGCTGCTGACTATTTACCCTGAATGCTTTGGAAGATCATTTTCTCACTTTCACAAGGAAATGTGTGTGTGTGTGTGTGTGTGTGTGTGTGTGTGTGTGTGTGTGTGTGTGTGTGGTCTGTGTGTGTGTATGTGTTGTGTGTCAATAATTTCTAGAAAATATTCTTACTGGAAAAAATTTTACATAAATTCCCTCTAAGATTAGAAATAAGACGAGAATGCTTATTTCTTTACTTATTATTTTACTTTAAGTTCTGGGATACATGTGCAGAATGTGCAGGTTTTTTACATAGGTATATATGTGCCATGGCACTTTGCTGCACCTATCAACCCATCATCTAGGTTTTAAGCCCCACATACATTAGGTATTTGTCCTAATGTTCTCCCTCCCCTTGCCCCCACCCACCGACAGGCCCCAGTGTGTGATATTCCCCTCCCCGTGTCCATGTGTTCTCATTGTTCAACTCCCACTTATGAGTGAGAACATGCAGTATTTGATTTTCTGTTCCTGTGTTAGTTTGCTGAGAATGATGGCTTCCAGCTGCATCTGTGTCCCTGCAAAGGATATGAACTCATTCTTTTTTATGGATGCATAGTATTCCATGGTGTATATGTACCACATTTTCTTTATCCAGCCTATCATTGATGGGCATTTGGGTTGGTTCCAAGTCTTTGTTATTGTAAATAGTGCTGCAATAAACATACATGTGCATGTGAGAATGCTTTTTATCACAACTGTTCGACATAATACCAGAGGCCCTAGCAAACACAATTAGACAAGAATTAACAGCAAAAGAAGATATAAAGAAGGAAAGAGAGAAGCAAAATTTGCAGATGATATGATCCAGTATACATAGCTCATGCTGTCCTCTATGTTTGGACCACTTTTTTCCTAAACAAAATATCACAGATATCACTTCCTTACAGAAGCCTTCACTGACCATCCAAACCATATTAGAATACCTAGTGTTCTACTTGAAAATTACTGTGACATTCATAATGCATGTAGAACATGTATAATCCACGCACATTTTAAAACAATAAATAAGAGAGTTTAGCAATGTTAGTGGGTATAAGATTAATTTTTCAAAAATCTGTGGGAATATAAACTAGTACAGCCATTTTGTAAAACTGTAGAGAAGTTCTTTAAAAAAATGATAAATTACCATGTGATCAGGCAATTCTACTTCTGGGTATATCTAAAGGAAATGTAATCAATATGTTGAAGATATGTCTGCACTCTCATGTTCACTGCACCATTATTCACAATTGCCGAGCTATGAAATCAACTTAAATGTCCATGAACAGATCAAAACAATGTGGCAGATAGTCAAAATGAAATACTATTCAGTCTTAAAAAGAGAAGAAAATTCTGTCATGTGCAGCAACACAGATAAACCTGGAGAACATTATGCTAAGTAAAATAAGCCAGGCACAAAGGGATAAATACTGCATGATCTCACTTATATGTAAAGCTTAACAAAGTTGAACTCAAAGAAGTAGAGAGTAGAATGCTGGTTATCAGGGTGGGGTTGCCAAGGGGTAATGCAGAGATGTTGGCCAAATTGTACTAAGTTTGAGTTAGACAGGAGGAATAAGTTCTGAAGATCTATTGTGCAGCATGGTGACTATAGTTAATAAAAATGTATTGTATATTTGAAAATTACTAAGAGAGTAGATTTTAAATGTTCTCACCACAAAAAAGAATGTGAGGTAATGGATATGTTAATTAGCTTGATTTAATCTTTTTACAATATACACATATATCAAAACTCACATTGAACCTCATAAATATATACAATTTATATTTGTCAGTAAGAAATAAATGATAAAAAATACATTAACATATAGTTTATAAAAACCATAAAAGATAATTCTTTTTCTCTGGTACCTATACTAAACATAATTAGCACTGATTTTAGTATATTAGCTTTTGGAAGCAAATCTGACCTGTAAAACTTTCCTTCCTTTCATTGGAAATCTCACAGGTATTATTTGTTCACATTAACAAATAATTTACTTTCTTAAAAAAAATCAAACCTATTTCTCCACTCTAGAAATAACCAAATAGGAAATAGAATATTCATTGTAATATATAAAAGCAACTAAAAATCACTAAACAGAAATTTGATTTCTTTATCTGTGCTCCTTCACTATACACAGATTGTAGATATTTTACTTTTATTTACCTTAAAAAACACATTTAAATGTCATTTCTCTCAATAAAGGATATGGTAGGCTGAATAATGGCTCTTGAAAAGATACCCATGTTCAAATTCCTGGAACCTATGAATGTTAGTCACATGGCAAAAATGAAAAAAAAGGAACTTGCAAATGTGATTAAGGATCCTGACATAAGAAGACAATCCCCGATGATTTCGGTTGGACTAAATGCAATCATAACTGTTTTTCTAAGAGAGAGGCAGAGGTAGATGTGACCACAGATGAAGAGAAGGCAATAACACCACAGAAGGCAATGTTGGGATGATGTGGCCACCAACCAAGGAATGCCAGCAGCCACCAGATGCTGGAAGAAGCAAGGAACAGGTTTTTCCCTGGAATCTCCAGAGGAAGCACGACCCTGTTGACACTTGATCTTGGCTTGGTGAAACTGATTTTGAACTTCTAGTCTCTAGAACCAGAAGAAAATATACCTATGTTGTTTTAAGCCAGCAAGCATATGGTCACTTGCTACAGAAGAAGCTATAGGAAACTAATACAAAGAGTTTGAGCTATTTTATCCACCACTCCGTCAAACATACATACACAGATATTATAGTACGGAGTGACTAGAAACAGTAATGCAAAGACATTACAACAAAAAGAAGAATGAAATATGCTATGTAGTAGAAAGCTCAACAGTTTAGGTTTGAGTGTTAAATTTTTAATTCTGAGCTTCCTGGCTTCCAGGGCCAGAGGAAAATGTAATCCATTATATAGCTTTTATTACTGGAAAGACAAAAATACATCATTTCAGATTGAACAACACTTTTCCAAACAGTAAATTCTAAAATAAATTCTCCAGTGGGATTTTTATATGGGGTACAATGAGTGGCATATTAACTCATGGTTATACCAAATATAAACATGGCCTTAACATGACTATTGCTTTATTTTAAAAAAAATTTTTAAAACTCTTCATTAAAAATGATTTTATACTTACAAAATAGTTGTAAAAATAGTACAAAGAATTATTGTATAACTTTCACCTATATTCTACCAATGTTTTGCAAACATACTGTTCATAAATATGTGTGTGTGTGTGTGTGTGTATATACACACATATATTCATATATTTGTGTACATATGTGGTTTCTTTTTCTGACCCATTTGAAAGTGAAAGATATAATGGCATTTTACTCCAAAATATTAAATAATTCAGTGTGTATTTTATAACAATAAGGATATTCACTTATATAGCCATAATACGATTATCAGGAAGTATACATTGATACAATACTATTATCTAATCTACTGATCTTATTAAAATGTCATCAATTATCCACTAAATATCCTTTACGATAAAAGTTTTAAAAAAAGGTTATCTAGTCGTGGATCCAATTCAGCATCACGCGTCCTTCAGTTATCATGCCTCTTTAGTTTCCTTTAATTTTCCTGTAGTTTTTCTTTTATGACCTTGCATTTTTGAAGAGTAGAGGCAAGTTATTTTATAGAATCTCCCTCAATTTGGGTTTCCGATATTTCCTTATGATTAGATTCAAGTCAAGGAATTTTGGCAGGATTACTACCAAAGCAATATTGTGTCCACATGGCTACTTATTGACAAGACATTTCATAAGAGACAAGGGTAAAATATTTAAAACAACCTAAAAACAAAACTGAAACGTTAATTTGTTTAGTGCAAACTAAAAACGTTTCTCTCCAGTGAATCCAGTCTGTCCAAGGAATGCTTGAGAGAGTGCTGATCTCTCTCCAGATATCTCCACTCACTGGGCAGCAGCTAATCTTAGAAGTGTGGGTGAGATCTCTAATAAGCCTCTATTGCATTTGCCCTGCAACCTCAACAGTTTTCACACCAAAGAAGCGCTGCTGATTTTATCTTCTAAATATCTTTCAAATACATTGATGTCTCATCTCCCCTACCATAATCTGAGACAAGTTGCTGTGATAACATCTCTCATGCAGACTCCCAGTCTTCTGGTCTCCTAGTATCCACTCTCGCCTCTTGCCAATTTGTTCTCCAAACTGCAATTATTTCCATCCTTTGTAATTCAATTACGTTATCCACTGTGCTTAAAACCTTTCAGTTTCTCTTACATAAAAGACCAAAGTCCCTCAAAAGGCTTACAAGCCCAGCGCTTCCCACCCCTTTTTGCTTCTCCAGCCTTTACTTGTATCACTCTTCTCTCTTGCCCCACACCAAAGCTGCCAGTTTCCTTCTGCTTATTCTGCTGTACTCTCCTCTTGAACCATTTTTTCTCTTGACCACTGCCATACAGAACTCTCTCCCCTCCCAATCACGTTCTTTGCTTAGTTACCTAATCAAAATCTCTCAGCTCAAACATCACTGCCTTGCCTTCCAGACCACCCAATGATATGGCACTTGGATCTATGTTCTGATTGCTTCTCTGCTTTATGGCACTTACATATCATACATACAGAGGAGTGTATAAAACTGATGTGAACGTTTTAAAAACTGGTAAGTATTCGTGTATCCTTCACAAGCAAATGCTAGTTCCCCAAAGCCCTTCTTGAGAGTGCCTTTCTACCTCAACAACTTGCACTTCCAAGCCCAGTGTCCTGATATTTGTGGTAATTATTCCCTTGCTTGTCTTTCTAAGCTTAGTGCCTTTGTAGGCATTTTTTTAAGGTATTGTCTTTTTTGACTCTTTTTGAATTTTCTATGAATGAAATAATTCTGTAGTTATTTCTCTCATGTCTTGTTTTTTTCACTTAAAATTGTTTGATTCGTCTATGTTGTTTTGTGTAGCTGTAGTTCCTTCATTTTAAGTATGTCTACCACTGTATGAATATAATACATCCTATTATTCATCCTATTATTGAAGAAATTTAAGTTCAAATTTGGAATGAATATAAAAAATAATGCTATGAATACTCTTGTACTTGTCTCCGGGCACTTAGTGGTACACAAGTACAATCGTTTCTCCAGGTTCCTACCTAGGAGTGGAATTGGTAGAGTACAGGGCATGTACACAGTCAATTTATGAGACAATGCTTCTCTGTTTTCCAAAATGGCTGCCCAATTTATACTTCTGCCAGCAAGGCATGAAAGCAAAGAACTTATCAAGGTCTGTAATTATCTATTTTTGTAATTGTTTGCTGAGTATTCATCTCCTCCACCAGACTGTACAGTCTAGGTCTACTTCTGCTCACCATTTTCTCTCCAGTGCCTGGTACAGAGTGCTTTAAACAACTGGCTGTATAAAATAAGGCAGTCTGGTAAGAAAGCTTAAGTATTTTGGACGTGAACACAGATCTGTCTGACTTTAACATCTATGTGTTTTCTATCAGACTACATTTTCCTTATTTCAAAATGGTGATGATTATTTGTATCCTACTAATTATTTCCCAGTGTAATAGTAGTAATAAAATGAGATTACAGATGTCAACGCAATGAACACAGAGTACATATTAAGCATCACCAATGTTCCACTGCTCTGCACCTGGATCCAAAGGTCCACAGATGGGGTATATGAAAGATGGTTGTCAATGACAAGTGCTTTTGAATGTATGTGGATTAAGATTACTTTGTGGAGGAAGATGGTGGTTTCAAATATCACTGCAGGGAAAACAAGGAGGCCAATTAATGCTTTCAAACTCAAACTGCACCTGTGTCCCAAACTATTCACTAGCACAAACAAAAGAAGCTCGCTCCAAGACCTGATCAGAACAAACATTTTTGAATGCTTTTACCCAGGTGGCATCATCTTTCATCTGTGCCCAGGCTCAAGGAAGGGTTGGGTAGAGAGCTGGATTAAACACTGCACTTCAGCTTGCACTGTGGGCTCAGAAGTAAACTCTGACTTCCTATTTACACTGAAAGATCTCAGGCTTTTGTGGTTTCCTGTTGCGCCCTGGTGTGTCTGCGCTCTGGTTTCTGGGTTTGTCTGCACACAGCCACAAACAAGATCTCTCACTGTTTCACTCCATCCTGCTTTTCATGAGAAAGGAATTCCACGATCTCTAATTGTCAGCAGATTCTACCAGGTGCTTTGTCCAAGTCATGACTTCTTAGTATGTCTTACCCAGACCTACCAAGAGATATTTTATTTGAAAGGATGGAGATAAAGGGATTCCTTAGTGTGCCCCAAATCTGGCAGGAACAGACTGATTCTCAAAGTGTAATTCTCAATTACATTACTTACATTTATTTACTTCACTCTTATATTCATCAAGTGTAAATTTAGGGTACTGTCTATGTACAAGGTGCTCTGTCTATGTACAAGGCACTACTGAAACAGTGAAGTAAAGATACAATTGCTACTCTGAAAGAACTTAAAGCAGTTTTTCTGAAAGTCTTCCATTAGAGTCACTGGGGCACATGTTAAAATTACAGATTCTCATATGCCCCTTCAGGCGAGAATTACTGAATTAGGCCCTGTGAGAGTGGGGCCTGAGAAATTGCATTTTTAAAAGAATTACCCAGGCATATGCACATTAACTGACTGTCACTGGCCTGCAGCTCAATGGAGAATTCACAGTCACAATGGAATTAGTGACAAGGAACCTAGAGCTCTTCCTGCAATGAACCAGACATTCACCAGCCGCAGGATCCTTCCATTTGAGTAAATGAAGATGAACCAAGTATTGCAAGATTGCAGTGGACATGGTTCAGGAGTCTGCTCAGATATCACTTATTAGCTGTCGGACACTGAACAGATCACTTAATTTCTTTGAGTCTCATTTGAAAAATAGAAAACAACATTTGCTCTGACTGATTCACTTGGTTATTCTAAGCATCAAATTCCATAAGACATTTAGTAAACTCTAAAGCACCAAGAAAAAGTTAGCTAGTATGGTCACAAAAACTTTCAAAAACAAGAAAATTATTGAGTCAACCCGTGACATTTCTGTTAAGCAATCAGAGCCACACTGTCTCTTAAGAATCTCAATCTTTGTTTGTGGGACCCCCTTTCTCTTGAATATTATAGCTGTATTATGTGGTTCTTCCAGGTCCTAACACTTTTTCCAAAAGCAGAGCTCAAAACTAGACCCAGTTCTGAGGAAGAAAAGCATGATACACTTCTGGTACCATGTTAACATATTCAAGGAATGGGTATAAAAGACCATGTACTAGCCTGTAATCTCTTTGACCTCAACTCCATCATCTCTTAGATGTGGAAATATATTCTATTGTGCAATTTTATGTGACTGTCCTCTAATAATGTTTATGTTTAATCTGAATATATTGGTATCATTATATTTTACTCTTTTTATTCTAATCTAAAACATGGTTACTATATCTTTCTCTTTCTTATATAGCTATAATTTTTGTCCATTCAGGGATTTGACAATTAGCCTCACATATCTGTTGTGACGATTAGAAAGTCTACACACAGACTGCCTAGCAGAGAAACTGGTACACATGAAGTATTTAATAAATCCTAGCTGTCATTATTCTTAAGTATAAATGTGTTTCTTGCCCATCCTTGAACTGTTGTCCCCAAATTCCTCTTCTTTATATACCACGCATAAAAATGATCAGCCTTTTCTTTTGTAAATCCAAATTTTACATCCTTGAACTCGTGATTTGGTGTTTACTATCTATTTCACTAAGGATACAAATTAATTGTTACCTGTTACCACATCACTTTAAATTAACTTGATTATAAATTATGGCTGACTACCTACTATATGCCCTAGAGATAGAACACTGAAGTAGATATTTTTTCCCAACTACTCAAAGAGTTCAGCCTCATAGGAAACACCGAGAACAACAAACAGTGCACCAGAGCTATGCATAAATAGCTGTGAAGGCCCAGAGGAGGCACAATCTATTAAACGTGGTGGAGGAAGGGAAGAGGGCCTTGGGAGGTGACACCAGAACTGGACTTTGGGGAAGACACACACACAGGACAGTGTAGTGACTAAGAACCCAAGGTTTGGTGTCTCCATACTTTGGTTCAACCTCACCTCTAACTCCTTCTAGCTCTGTGACCTCTCCAAGCTTCAGTTTCCTCATCCAAACACTGGGGGTGGGGACGTAACACAATGAGGACCTCCATCACAGAATTTGCTGGGAGTAACAAACAACATAGTAAATGCTCATTACATGCGATGATGATTCTGGTCATGATGCTACTCAACAGGCAGAGGGAGATGTGGCCATTTGAGGCAGGGAAAACAACATGCCCAAAGGCCAGATGTATGAGGCTCTTTTCAAGAAAAGCAAGTACAGGTCTACTACACTTCTTCAACCCAAAGCATTTCAAATACCAAAAGTGTTTTCACAATTCATTTGATGGTAAAATCTGATCTGAATGGATCAAGTCATTTAAAGATGATTTAACCTGTTTGGTGTGAATATTCATATGTTTTACTGTCGCGATATTAATATGTATGATTATGGGTGCTGCCCCAAACTATAATGCATAGCACGGGCAGTGTTATGCATTCTATTATATATACATACAATATTAACTGTCTAAAATCTGGTCATTCCCAAACATCTCTGGTTCCACGGAATTCAAAGAATGGCATTCAGATGCCCCTGCCAGAATACAGCATGAATGGTGAGGGATAGCATGGAATGGTACCAGAGGTAGGCAGGGGCAATAATGCCAGATCTCATATGCCCAGCTAGCATTCAGGAGACTTGACAAAGGATTTTTATCAGGAGACTCAAACCATCAGACTTAATACTTAGAATCATTTTCACTGTGAGTCTATGGAAATAGACAGGTCCAAGAAAAGTGGTGTTCTGCACACCACAGAAGAAACACACATACATAAAAATAACTGACCATTCTCTCTGTGGGCACCTCTTCTTTTTCCTGGGCCATTAATAATTTCCTTAATTCCAGAGAACCTATGCCCGGTCTTCCAAAATCATAGCAAATATATCTGCTAAAGATTACACGGAAACCTGTAATTTTATCATGCGAGCAGATGATAGGAGAATGAGTCATGGAAGTCCCAAGACTGCTCTATGTCAAGTAGCACCTGGGTAGCTGAATATTCATTCAAAAGCGTCCACCAATTAAGTATTTCCTCAACCAAGAGAATTATGGCTCAGTCTTTGGTTCCACACAAGGCTACAACAATCAACTAAATAGCCCAAATACAAATTGGTAATTAGCCGCTGTTAATACTTTTCAATCAGTTTTATATTTTTGTTTTTGGCCTGCTTCAAGGTATAATTCAGTGGACAACTGTTGTGCCTGGATGGAATTGTGTGACTGAATTGACCAATGCTGCTGTGGCACGTGGGAAGGGTCAGGTAATCAAGGAAAGAACCTAAAGCCTGACCAGCATATAAACCACTCAATGACTGGACCAAATACCAGTTGCAAAGTGGTATTTTTCTGTCTATCACTCTGCCCATGTGCACATCTACCATTTAATGGATACCTACTGTGTGTCAGGTACATGCAAGTAAATGGAAATGTACTATTGTGTGATATCCTTCTGTTATCCACTAGTATCATTCCATAATGTAACCTAAAAAACGGGCAGTAAGTCTCCTCTTTCTCAAACATCACTATACTTAATTCTCTTGAAGTTTCAAAATACAAAGAAGGGGATAAATTTCATGGTATCTAAATTATCTTTCAATAAAAAAAAAGTCACCATAGACATGACAGTATCACAGTAACTTTCATTTAGGATTTAAGACTTCAGTTCTTTTCAAATAGAATATATCCAAATCCATAGGGACATAGCCAAAATGTCACTCATTGTCTCATTTTAACCTTTTTTTTCCTATTAGCAGTAGAAAGCCATTGATGGTTGATTAGGAAGGAACTTTCAACCTCATTCCTTCAGTGTTGATTGCCCAAAAAGCTTCCCATTGGTTCTTCTGAGATCTTGGATCTCACTGTTATTTCTTTTGGGACACTAACCATTGGGTAAGTGAAGGAGCAGAAACTACCTCAAATTTCTGATGACTCTTGGGGTTCTTTTAAAAGATATAAAAATGTAAGTAGCATATACAAAAACGGACATTTGGAACACACAAAGAGAATGGAAGAAGAGGATGAAAAACTAAGAGACAAACAAGGCACAAATACTAAAGCCTCTGAACTGAATGTATGTAGAACGAAATGAGCTTATGCAACCAGGCACTTGGCATGAGCCCTAATGCTTGGTTAGGGCTCCACCATGACTGCTTTCATCATCTACTTCATCCACACCAAGCTGCTGGAAAAGCACAAACCCACCCCTTATTGTCAGGTAACCCTCAACAGCCACAATATCAGAATCACCCACACAGCAGATGTGTGGTAAATAGGAAAAGGAATAAAAATCAATGTGGTTTTCATCGTGCTCTCCCAAACAAATACAAAAACATCTTCATGAGTTGGGAAGTCAGCCACATGTCTTCACATTGCCAAATTTGATACCTGACCACAGCGCAGCAAGAAAAAAGGGAAGATTAATAAATACTCTCTTTCCAGGGGATGACGGTGACAAGTGATGTTGTTTATTTTTATTGTTATCATTAGGCTGATGGCTTCCTGAAAGGAAGTGATTTGGAAGACGGGGAAGAAGGGAAAATGAAAGCACCGTGGTCTAGCTGTGATCCAGCCTTAACTCTGCACTTCTCGTCAGGCTCTGGGAAAGATCTGCCTTGTAATCACTCTACCTCATTCCCACAAAACACGTGTGTTTATGGTCAACCCATCTCACAGCCTACGTCTCATCATTCTGATTACTGTTGAGAGTCTGAGCTCTGGAATCCAACTGCCTTAGTGGCAAACCTAACTACAAGACTTATAACTATGCAGGCTTGGGTAAGTCATTTGTCTCTCTGTGCCTCAGTTTCAGTCCCTGTGAACTGGTAAGATAATTCTGATAACTGTATAAGGTTATTTTGAAGGTTAAAAAAAAATCCAAATTTCTTAGACCACGATCAATATATAATAAACATTAGCTGTTACTGTCATTGCTGCTAATTTTCCTCCACCAAGGCAGTCCTCCAGAACTTTCCACTCCCATCTACCACCCCCATCCCATCCCACTCCCTTGTCCCCTTGGGAGAAGAACGCATGCTGCTCATCAGGAGGGAGCTAAAACACAGCTGCACCATTTTCTTCCTCTACTTCTAGAGGAAGCACTTATACCATTCTTCCAGGCAAGTTGCAGTCTTTTGTGGAAAACTGGGCTCAGGCCAGCTGACAGGTAGATTTCCCCTAAAAGCTTTCGTTCCTGACCTTCTAAAATGCCTTATTTCACCTTACGTTGCTGTGTTACTGGTGAGCTTCAGAAACATGGGGCTAGATATCCCTGCCCAGCTTTTATGGGAATTGAATCATTCCTATAAAATCAGGAGGGAAGGATATCTCCTGTGGGGTGGGTTGACCATAAACACACGGATCACAGGGTAGATGTAAGTTTTAAGAAATTGCTAAACTGTTTTCCAAAGCTGTTGCACTATTTGACACTCCTGCAAGTGGTGTGTGACTTCCAGTTCCCCACATTCTCTCCACAACTTCAGCCATTCTAGTAAGTGTGGAGTGGATCTCACTGTGTGGCTTTCACTTGCATTTCCCTAATGACTAATGATGTTGAGCATGATCTGCTCCTCTAACAAACACACCCTGTGCAGTGCCGCACAGTCCTGGGTGTAACATGGGCCCCCTAGGACCAGGCCGTGCCCTTGGCCTCTGGGGAATGTTTTCTTTGGTGTTCTGAGGAAGCTGTAGAGTGCTGTTATAGACATCACTCAGAGAACAAAGCTCTAAGAACATGGTATCGTCTGAGGGGTGGCTTTTCTGTGGTTAGAGCCCAAAGACACTAAGGCCACAGTCTCCCTAACTGATTTCTGAACAGATCAGGCTATAGAACCAGTGAGTCTAAATGCATCCTGATGAACTTCAGAGGGAGGAGATAGTTTTTTCCTCCCAAGGGTATGGAGTGGTGGCAGGGGATTGGGATAGAAAGTTCTAGAGAGCTGTTTTGGTGGAGAAAAGAAGAGAGCAGAGAGTAGCTGGTTTATCACCTAGTCCCATTGAAGTAAAGCTTCAATGAAAATCTTACTTCGCCAAGAGGCCAAGTGAGCCCCCTGATTCCCCTTGTGAGATGGGGTTGGGGTGTTCCTTACAGCACTGCAGACACAGGGGGCTACTCCAGGTCAGTCAGGCCTCATGCAGCAGAAACAGGTGACCAACAATGACCCCACTGGATGAGGAAGGAGTAAGAAGAGACTTAAGGAAAAATCCAAGCACCTGTATACTTTCTCAGAAAGGAAAGACAGTTCAACTGTGCAGTTGCTAAGCACCTACTATGCCCCTAGCACTAAAGCAGACAGGATGGGACAGGGGGAGGCTCAGGAAACATGGACCAGCAAGTCATCCTCCTCTGAGATACAAATCTGCACCATTAAAACAATTCTGCTAACTGTATAAGGTTATTTTGAGGGTTAAAAAAGATAGCAGTTTGGCAGCGTTATAAGTAATAACACCTACTGGTCTGTGCTGGAGGCCAAAAAGGTAGAATGGTACATGTCAGACTCACCAGAGGATTTGAGTTGGAAAAAAGAAGTGAAAACTAATATTTACTGATCACTATGTGCTATTTTTAAAATGAGAAGTCGATCATTTTTATAGCTATGTTTAGAATAGTACCTGGAATATAGTAAGCACTACATGAGTGACTGCAGTTACTGTAATTTTTTTGTTTTTAATTTTTTTAAATTATACTTTAAGTTCTGGGATACATGTGCAAAATATGCAGGCTACATAGGTATACATGTGCCACGGTAGTTTGCTGCACCCATCAAACTGTCATCTACATTAGGTATTTCTCCTAATGCTCCCCCTCCCCTTGTCCCCCACTACCTCAACAAGTCATGCTGTGTGACATTCCCCTCCCTGTGTCCATATGTTCTCATTGTTCAATTCCCACTTATGAGTGACAACATGAGGTATTTGCTTTTCTGTTCGTGTTGGATTGCTGGAATGATGGTTTCCAGCTTCATCCACATCCCTGCAAAGGACATGAACCCATTCTTTTTGATGGCTGCATAGTATTCCATGGTGAGTTCCAGCTCTCCATAGTATTCCATGGTGAGTTCACAATATTGATTCTTTCTTTATCCAGTCTAGCATTGATGGGTATTTAGGTTGGTTGCATGTCTTTGCTATTGTGAATAGTGCTGCAATAAATATATGTGTACATGTGTTTTTATAGTATAATTATTTACAATCTTTGGTTATATACCCAGCAATGGAATTGCTGGGTCAAATGGTATTTTTAGTTCTAGATCCTTGAGGAATTGCCACACTGTCTTCCACAATGGTTGAACAAATTTACACTCCCACCAACAGTGTAAAAGTGTTCCTATTTCTCCACATCCTCTCCAGCATCTGTTGTTTCCCAACTTTTTAATGATCACCATTCTAACTGGCATGAGACGGTATTTCATTGTGGGTTTGATTTGCATTTCTCTCATGACCAGTGAGGATGAGCTTTTTTGCATAAGTTTGTTGGCCACATAAATGTCTTCTTCAGAGAAGTGTCTGTTCATATCCTTAGTCCACTTTTTGATGGGGTTATTTTTTCCCTGTAAATTTGTTTAAGTTCCTTGTAGATTCTGGATATTAGCCCTTTGTCAGATGGATAGATTGCAAAATTTTTCTCCCATTTTGTAGGTCGCCTGTTCAATTTAATGATAGTTTCTTTTGCTGTGCAGAACCTCTTAAGTTTAATTGGATACAATTCGTCAATTTTGGCTTTTGTTGCCATTGCTTTTGGTGTTTTAGTCATGAAGTCTTTGCCTCCATGCCTATGTCCTGCACGGTATTGCCTAGGTTTTCTTCTTGGGTTTTTATGGTTTAGGTCTTATGTTTAAGTCTTTAATCCATCTTAATTTTTATAAAGTGTAAGGAAGGGATCCAGTTTCAGTTTTTGCATACGGCTAGCCAGTTTTCCCAAAACCATTTATTAAATAGGGAATGCTTTCCCCATTGCTTATTTTTGTCAAGTTTGTTACAGATCAGATGGTTGTATATGTGTGGTGTTATTTCTGAGGCCTTTATTCTGTTCCATTGGTCTACATATATGTTTTGGTACCAGTATCATGCTGTTTTGGTTACTGTAGCCTTGTAGTATAGGTTGAAGTCAGTCAGCATGATGCTTCCAGCTTTGTTCTTTTTGCTTAGGATTGTCTTGGCTATATGGGCTCCTTTTTGGTTCCATATGAAATTTAAAGCAGTTTTATTCTAATTCTGTGAAGAAAGTCAATGGTAGTTTGATGGGAACAACGCTGAATCTGTAAATTACTTGGGGCAGTATGGCCATTTTCACGATATTGATTCTTTCTATTCATGAGCATGAAATGTTTTTCCATTTGTTCATGTCCTCTCATTTCCTTGAGCAGTGGTTTGTAGTTCTCCTTGAAGAGGTCCTTCACATCCCTTGTAAGTTGTATTCCTAGGTATTTTGTTCTCTTTGTAACAGTTGTGAATGGGAGTTCACTCACGATTTGGCTCTCTTTGTCTATTAGTGGTATAATCCATGACATAAACAGAACCAATGACAAAAACCACATGATTATCTCAATAGATGCAGAAAAGGCCTTTGATAAAATCCAACATGCCTTCATGCTAAAAACAGTCAATAAACTAAGTGTTGATGGAAAGCATCTCAAAATAAGAAGAGCCATTTATGTCAAACCCACAGCCAATATTATACTGAATGGGCAAAAGCCAGAAGCATTCCTTTTGAAAACCAGCACAGGACAAGGATGCCCTCTCTCACCACTCCTATTCAACATCTCATTGGAAGTTCTAGCAAGGACAATCAGGCAAGAGAAAGAAATAAAGGGTATTCAAACAGGAAGACAGAAAGTAAAATTATCTCTGTTTGCAGATGAAATGATTGTATACTTAGAAGACCCCATTGTCTCAGCCCAAAAACTCATTAAGCTGATAAGCAACTTCAGCAGTCTCATGATACAATATTGATTTTTTTGTTTTTTAAAAGCATTATTGAGCCATTAGCATTCAATGAACTGTACATATTTAAAATGTCTGATTTGGTAAGTTTTGACACAGCATACAGCAGGGAAGATATTACCACAATCAAGGTAAACATACCCAAATCTTTCCTTGTGCCCTTTTTGATCCTACTCTCCTGTCCTTGTTGTGCCCATTCCGTGATTCCAGGCAACCACTGATCTGCTTTTTGTCACTATATATTTGTTTGCTTTTGCAAGAATTTTAAATAATGGAATTATGCTTCATTTAAGAAAGTTGCATTTGTTTCTAGTGCAACAACTTTGGAAAACAGTTCAGCAGTTTCTTAAAACTTACATCTACCTTGTGATCCAGACATTCTATTTCTATAAAAGCTGGGCAGGGATATCTGGCCCCATGTTTCTGGAAGCTCCTAGGAACACAGCATCTCAGAGGTCAGGGACAAAAATCTTTAGGGGGAATCTATCTGTCAGCTGGCCTGAGCCCAGTTTTCCACAAAAGACTGCAAGTTGCCTGGAAGAATCAGTGGCTTCTGTTACTCAGCATAATTATTTTGTGTGATTAATCCATGATGTATCTTATATTATGGTTCATTCCCTTTTACTGCTTAGTAGTATTTCATTCTCTTAATACACCAAGAGTTGATCTATTCGCTGCTGAAAGACATCTGGGTTGTTTCCAATGCTGGATTATTACAAAGCTTTATTTTCTGGTATGAACACTGCTGTACAAATTTTTGTATGGATACATGCTTTTGTAAGAGTGGAATGGCTAGATCACATAGTAGGAATACGTTAACTTTGTAACTGCTAAACTGTTTTCCAATTTGGTTGCATCATTTTACATTCCCACCAGCGGTGTGTGAGAGCTACAATTCCTCACCTCTTCACCACAATGTCTGCCATTCTGAAATGAGTGGAAGTAGTAGAGGATCTCACTGTAGTTTTAATTTGCATTTCCCTTATGACCAGTGCTTTTCATTCAAATCTCTCCTTTGGTGAAATGTCTATTCAAATGTTTGCTCATGTTTGCCCATTTTAATTGAGTCTGTTCTCCCTTTCCTCTAGGCCTTTGAGGGAAGCTATTCAGGTGAAACGGACGAGAAAGGACTCTGGGGTCAGTCCTCTAGAGGGCTCAAAGTATCCCCTCCCTGCA
This sequence comes from Cebus imitator, assembly GCF_001604975.1. Taxonomy (NCBI): domain Eukaryota; kingdom Metazoa; phylum Chordata; class Mammalia; order Primates; family Cebidae; genus Cebus; species Cebus imitator. Next base: position 4,808,408 of record NW_016107478.1, on the reverse strand, counting down.
CATAGTGTGACCCATTTAACCACTCTTTGCCTCAGTCTCCTAACTTGTAAAATGAAGGACAGTAATGGTACCTACATCATAGTATTGTTGAGCTGTTTACATGATACAAAGTCGTAGTAAGATGCTTGGTACACTGTCAGCGGTCAACAGATGGTAGCAAGTAGCATTATTGCTTACCTCCTCATGAGGACTGAGGCTGGGGTGCTATTGCCTGGGGTCAGAGATACTCAGTCCAGCACAAGTTTCTATAATGTTTCTCAGATGTCTTGAGAAACAAGTTACCTTGAGCTTTTTGAGTGCATAGTCTGTCTCTCATTGTCCGCTGAACCGTATCAACCCTCTCCTCACCAAATCAATGCCTAGCATAGTTTGTTTTCAATACATGCAGTCTGAGAGCTACTCTTGAAACAGAGAGTGTCCTGAGAATGCTGGTTCCTAGAGGGCTCACGACAGCAGGTCCTGGTAAACGAAGAGGAAGCGGGCACTTTCTGAGCAGCACCTCAGTGCTTTCATTGTTAGGTGTCACAGAGGTCTACTGTACCATGTAGAATCCTGTCCCAGTCCACCCCTCAGATAACTTCTGCCAATGTCACTTGTTAAAGAGACCATGACAGAGAAACTGGTCTCACTTGCCCGTTCTTCTCAGCTACTAACAGAAGACCATTAGTTCATGGTACATAGCTGTTCTGTCTCCTTGCGGTGCCCTCCCAAAGGGCTCACACACACCCACATCCTGCTCTGGCCTCGGGGGAAGTCAGCTGCAAGGCTTTGTGGACACAGCAAAGAAAAACAAAGTGAAGAAGACTGAGAAAAGGGCCTACTACCAGAAACTGGGCTGGCAGGAACGGTATCTCAGTGGGAGCTGGGAAGCCATGATCCTGCAAATATCTCTTCGTATAGAAAAACCTCATCTACCTAGGACTTGAGACGGCCTCTTCTTCCTATTTCTACCACACTCCAGCCATGCATTAACTATAGTAGTTATCATTTTGTATTATAGTATCTCCTTTTCTTGTCTGTCTTTCTCAATGTGCCTGAGCTCCTTGAAGGCAGGCATGATATTTTATCTTACTGAAGACTTTTAGCACTTAGCCAGGTAAACACACACAAAAAAAGGTTTTCTTTTTCTTTTTTTTTCAATTAAAGTTCTTAGGTACATGTGCAGAATGTACAGGTTTGTTACATAGGTATACATGTGCCATGGTGGTTTGCTGCATCCATCACCTCGTCATCTACATTAGGTATTTCTCCTAACGCTACCACCCCTCATTCCCCCAGTACCATACTGTTTTGATTACTGTAGCCTTGTGGTATAGTTTGAAGTCAGGTAGCATGATACCTCCAGCTTTTTTATTTATTTATTTATTTTGCTTAGGATTGTCTTGGCTATGTGGGCTCTTTTTTGATTCTATATGAAATTTAAGGTGTTTTTTTTCCAATTCTGTGAAGAAAGTCAATGGTAGCTTGATGGGGATAGCATTGAATCTATAAATTACCTTGGGCAGTATGGCCATTTTCATGATATTGATTCTTCCTAACCATGAGCATGGAACATTTTTCCAACTGTTTGTGTCCTCTCTTATTGCCTTGAGGAGTGGTTTGTAGTTCTTCTTGAAGAAATGTTTTCTTTATGTGTGAATAATATATTTTTAAAATAAATTTTTAAATTTTAGAATAGTTTTACAATATCAGATGTTTGTAAAAATCTTACATGCCTCACATCCAGGTACATTTCCCCTATCATCAATATCTTCTGTCAATTGTATATGTCACAGTGAATGATGGATGATATATTATCATGAACTGAAGATCATAGTTTACTCAAATTTCCTTAGATTTTACCTAATGTTATTTCTCTGCTCCAGGATCCCACATTACATTTAGTTATGACATCTCTTTAGGCTCCTCTTGCCTGTGATGGTTTATCTGACTTTCTCTGTTTTTTGATGAGCTGGATGACAGTTTTGAGAAATACTACTCAAGTATTTTATAGAATTTCCCTTAACTAAGACCTGTTTGATGTTTTCCTGGTAATTAGACTGGGCTTATAGGATTTGGGGATGAACAAAACGAAGACAAAGTGTCATTTTCATCACATCATATCAAGGTTATGTACTATCAACATGACTTATCATTGTTGACGTTGACCTTGTCACCTGGATGACAGAGTGTCTCTCATATTTCTCCAATGTAAAATTACTCTTCCCCCATTTTCCATAGCACATTCTGTGGAAGGAAGTCACTATGTGCAGCCCACACTTAAGGAGTGGAAAGTTCCGCTCTACCTCCTTGATAGTGGAACATTTATGTAAATTATTTGGGATTCTTCTGCATGGGAGATGCATCTCTTCTTTTCATTTATTTATTTATTCAAAATAATTTATTCACATTAGTATGGGCTTATAGATATTTATGTTATACTTTGGGTTATAATTCAATACTACTTTATTTTAATGCTTAAATTGTTCCAGTTTTGGCCACTGGGAGCTCCCTCAGTTGGCTCCCTGTGACGTATTCTCATCTTTTTTTTTGAGAACTTCCTATCTTTCTGGCACTGCAAATACTCCAAGCTCATCTTGTATATTTCCTATCTCAGTCCTAAAATCAACCATTTCTCCAAGGAGTTCTGGCTCTTTGTACTGGATAATGGTATTATTCACCATGAACTGGACACTACATGCTTGTAAAAACTAACTCTTGGGGTATCCTTGTTTCTAGGCCATCTCTGCTAACAAAGATAGGAAATATATATGTATTTACTAACCTGTACAAGTATATGTATAGATCCATAACTATTTCTATATGTATCCTCTGCATCTATGTTAAACTAAATATGAGTTCATACTGATGTCTCTAATTCTAATCCATAACCATATGAATTGTTCATGCATGATTAATGACTCATTTTTAATAACATTGTCACATTCGGTATTTTGTGTCAGTACAATGCCACATCATTTACAAAGATGGCCTAATTTAAACCTGAACATAACTTTATGGGTAAATACTATTGCTCACATTTAACAGATGCAGAAACTGAGGCACTGAAAGATGAAGCAGCTTGCCTAAATTCACATAGTAAGTGGTGGGGGCAGCATATGAGCCTATGTCTTTGAGTTTCCACATTCATTCAATGATACAGAACCAATATCTCTACATTCATTTAAGACTGAGAAAACTTCAGTTTTGAGGGATTTAAGATGCAGATGTAGTTCCCAGCTCTCTTCAAGTATTGTTCTGCTCAAATCTTACCTCGTCAATGCTCCTCCCTACCCCAACCCCCCAGGGTCCTCTTCCCATCTGACATGCGAACTGCAAGACAAGTTGCCAAGTTACAACCCGACTTGACAGCTCAAGAAAAGGGTGAGGGTGCAAGGGCAAGGATCAGCTACTTCTTACCCCGTGACTTTTCAACCTCTGGCTAACCCCTGCTGTGTATTATCTAGGGTTTTGGTGACTTGGTAGTAATTAACTCTGAACAAGCAGCTCTGCTTTCATGGAGTTAAAAAAAGCACAGCATTTTTTTCCTTGTTAATTAAATCATCCATAAGGAAGATAAATGTGCAGCCCATGCTCGTATCTTCTAAAATATCAAAGGCCTTAGTATGTCTTATGTTCAACCTTGGACTTTTTCTCCAGATTCCTGGAAGTAACAGGAACCTGGAAGTAGGAAGCTTCTAAGTATTTCACTTACGTGGTCATTCATTCATTCATTTATGCTTTTTGGGTGATCTAGAAAGAGGCAACCTGGATCAAGCATAAAATGTTTCGGGAATGTTGTCTCAATTAATCTACTAAATTGGAAACATCAGAAGTGAGTAAACAAGAAGAATAAGAATCCTTCAGATCATGCTGAAAACCACTTTTTAAAAAGCCCACAGCCCCCTCTGGTCCCTGCGTTGTTTGGTGAATTTTTCTTCACAGTGGCAGTTTTATTTGCCAGAACCACAACAAAGGGGGTCCTTGAGTCTCCCTGGGAGTGTTTCCTCAGACCTGCACGTCTCCTAGACCTCACAAAGGTGTTATTGTTGCTGGGCTCCCAGCACCTGAGGGAGATCAAAGGCACTTTCCCATGCCAGCATGACCACAGTCTCGCCCTCATGACATAACATTAAAGCTGATGATTAATCCCCTTGGCCCATAAGGTCCCTTCCCACTCCCAAGTACAAAGCAGGGTGGGGGTGGGGACTTCATTTCCAGCACAACACGACCATCATAAACTGGCATTTTATGGCCCTCATTCATCGCAACCAACTGCAGCTGCCCATCAAGCTCGTTAAAGCCCAAACAGTTGTTTCATGTGAGCCATTTATATCACTAGGAAAGTTTCATAAGAATCTCCACCATTTTTTAGTGTCTGCTATGTGCTAGGTACAAACCTACCTAATGCATGTTACTCAACAACCCTGTGAGACTGGCATCAATATCCCCAATTTGATGGATGAAAAATCTGAGGTTCAGAGAAGTTAAGCAGCTCACTCAGGTCAGGGGGCCAAAACGTGCATGAGCAGATGTCCGAGCTTGCCTCTGGACAATATAAAAGCCCATGCTCTCACCATTCCTCTATGGGTACATCATATTCATGCACAATTTAGGAGGCAAGGAGGTGTATGAGCTTTGGAATCATAGTGAGATTTGAGTTCTCAGCTCCAGAACTTCAAAGCTTTGTGACTTTGGGAAAATTACTGGACTTTCCTATGTTTTAGGTCCCAAATGTATAAAATAAACAGAGTAGGGAAAGCCAGTCTCATCTCCATTAAGAGACAGTAAGACTGAGAAGCAGTGCGTCACAGAGACACTTGCATCCATTTAGATTTGCTTCTGTTCAGAAATCGGAATTGAGTGGGGTAAAAATGCCTGAAATTCAGATCTCCCAGGAGAAGCCTGATTAGATGTATTCCTGTGAAAGTATGAGATAATTTAAACAGGATTAAATCAGTATTCAGTGAAGACAATCTAACAAGTGTAGACTCACATCAAGGGAAAGAAGGGCTGGCTCCTGGGCTGGTGCCTTCTGGCTTCAAGAGGCCTCAGGCCTCTGCAGATCTCTCCCTTCAGGGACAGCTAAGCCTTATAAAAAGGCTGCTGAGTGGAAGAAATATGCTACAATTTTTTTCTTTGTTTTTTTTTTTTTTGTTTTTGAGATAGAGTTTTCACTCTTGTTACCCAGGCTGGAGTGCAATGACACAATCTCGGCTGACTGCAACCTCCGCCTCCAGGGTTCAAGCAATTCTCCTGCCTCAGCCACCCAAGTAGCTTGGATTACAGGCGCCTCCCACCATGTCTGGCTAATGTTTTGTATTTGTAGTAGAGATGGGGTTTCACCATGTTGGCAAGGCTGGTCTTGAATTCTTGGCTTCAGGTGATCCACCTGCCTTGGCCTCCCAAAGTGCTGGGATTACAGGCACGAGCCACTGCACCCGGCCAAATACACTGCAATTTTCAAACGTAGACAAGTTCCATTCAAGGCTGCCTAGACCCCAGACAAACAGTCCAGCAGGAATGTCACCTCAAGAAGATTCTATCACCCTTCACCCTCCCAGGCAGAGTCAGCCACTGTCTTTTCTGCTCAGTAAGGATAACAGCCTAGTGATTAAGAGTGAGCCCTTGTGATATGCTTACTGACCTAGGGATGACATCCCTAGGTCACCATTCTTACTACTACTTATCGCAGAACTCCAAGTGTGAAGGAGAAGATGACTGGGAGTGAGTTCCTAGTAACAGAATGCCAAATAGCAGAGGGTTTCTCATAAATCGTAGAGATTCAGGCTGGTTAATATTACCTCATTTAATCCTCACAGCACTCTGAGACAGATGCTGTCACTCTCTACATATTGCAGATGAGGAATCTGGGGCCCAGAGTTTAAGTAACTTGCCCAATGGCCCATAATTAGTAAACTGAGGAAGTGGGATTGGAAACTTGGGCTGGCTCCCCCCACTATGCAACATGGGATGTCACGGGCAAGAACACATCACAGAATACACTGGCACATAACAGATGCTTAGTATCATGAGTTCAATTTGTAGCTACATTCGGGGGCCTTGTATTATATTGTAATGTCTGTTATGACTTCATCTCATCAATGGTAGGGCCAATGTCATTCTTATATCCACAGTTTAGCACAAGAGCATAAGTAAATAAATACATGTATTCATATTCACTCAACCAAAATATTTGATGGTGAAAAAGTCTCAGAGATCCCTACAGTTGCAAAACAGTTTAACATCCCACATAATTTCCTCCGTAGCTGCTCTGATTCTGCCCTGGGCTGTGTCTGCTCTAATCTCTGCTCATCTCTCTCTCCTCCCCCACTCTCCCCTCTATTTCACTCATCTGGGAAAATTCCAAAGAGTTGTCGATTTAAGTTTAACAGAGTAATGACTTTTAAATAAAAATATGGTAGAAATGGGTACTTATCGGAATGGAATGCTTTTAGACTCATGCATTTAAAGAAGATATAAATTTTAGGGCAGACACTAAATTTTAACTGCAATCTTGGAGAAAGCCTTTCCACTAATTCATGGAGAAAAATTAACAAAGTGAAAATTGCTTATCAGTGTTCTTTTGAAGTCATGATATGCAGGCTAATTCTATAGATCATCAGGACGCTCCCAGGGAGATAGATTTATATTGATTGAGAGAGAGTTCCATGGCCAAGGAAAACAGACACTCTTTGCGGAGAAGACCCCACTACCCATTAGGGACAGATCAGTCTGGAGGAGCTAGACTTTGCCACCTTGGGATCAGACATCCCCTTTCATGACTGGGCTCTCTGGCCAGCGTGATGTCAAAAAGAGCACTCAATCCTTTTCATGCTTATTAAGAATCTGGCCCCTAGAAAAAGATCCAGCAAATGTAAGCAAGGGTGTTGGAGCGGGTAGCTGGGCTTCTGGCTAGACAAAGCACAAGCAGCAGGCAGGGAAGAGAGGAAAGAAGTGCAGAGGTGAAGAAGCCAGCACTCAGGGTCTCCTCCCAGGCTGCCTCCTGCTGTGTGGTGGCCTTCCCTTTGTGCTCAGTGGACTTACCCCCATGTGACAAGAAGATGTTCCACAGATGACAGCCAGCCGTGACGTCACTGGCTGCCCTTCACAGACGAGGCCGTGCCCTCTCACATCTGCCCCAATCACTCCTGTGAGAAAGGAAAACAAAACCAAATCCTCTTTAACACATAAAAAAGAGGGAGAGAAAGCTAAAAACAATCATTAACAAATCTTCTTTTTAATAGTCAAACAACATGCAGGAAGAGTCCTGTGTGTCTTGCAGTCTCAAAGGGCATATTTGCCTGCATGGGAAAACTCAGAAACCTGCTCAGATTTTGCTTTGTTCTGGTCAATGTATAGCACCCAATGTTATAATAATGACAGTAACTGTGATTGTCATAATAAAAGCAGCAGTTATCAGTTATTTTGTGTTCACTAAATGCCAGGCACTATGCTACATATTTGCATACATGGTCTCATTTAACACCATCAAAGATATTATTAATGCTAGGCATCAGAGGAGAAACTGAGGTCTGCAGAGTTTAAGTGACTTGCCCAAGGTCACACTGCTAGGAAGGAGCACAGTCAAATGGAATCTGCTTTAACACATCATATCTCAATCCCAAAGAAGCAACAGCAAAGGAATTGTCTGATGACTGAATCTTTCTGGCATCCCTAGGTCACCATTCTTACTACTACTTATCATAGAACTCCAAGTGTGAAGGAGAGGATGACTGAGAATGAGTTCCTAGTAACAGAAGGCCAAATAGCAGAGGGTTTCCCATAAATGGTAGAAATTCAGGCTTCTTACCCACAGGGCTCGTACTCCTTGATACTTGCAGAGCAAGCGAAGTTACAAATGTGACAAGAGAGCTAGAAGACTGTTTAGGGCCTGGAGTTGTACTCATTTTCTCAAATATCCAACAAGCCCCTTCTAGGCACAAAATGCAATATACTAGGTGTGATGTAGAAGCCACAAACATGCAGACGTGCAGAACTACAACACAAAGCTGGGGGTGGAAAGTGCTCAGGCAGGACACAGACACTGGGTCACAGGAGAGAACAGCTCCTGCTGACCTCATCAGCTCCCACGCAATGCCATGTTTGCTGTCAATCTCTGATCTTCAATGCTTTTTCCCACCTCAAGACCTTCACATTTGTTCTTCCCTCTGCCTGGAATGCCATTCCGCCAACGTCTCTGTCAGGCCAACTCCTATTTAGAGGGTTTACCTGATCCTCTAGGACAGATGATTCTCCCTGTTAAATAGTCTCAGGCACCGGACCTCCCTAGCACAAAAGACACTGGTAATTTCAAAACATCATACATCCCATCTGCCTCCCTTCTATAATAAAAGTTGCTAGGAGCTGGCACTGTCTTACTCTCATGCTTAGCCTAGGACCTACCACAGTTGCTAGTTCAATGCAGGAAGTGAGAATATGAATGCTTGGGGATGCAAGGATGAAGAAGACAAGCCCCTGCTTGGGAAAAACGGGAACACTAAATGGAGCATTTCAATGCAGGGAAATCAGTACTGTATACCACAGGAGGGGCCACAAGGCCAGCTAACCCACCTAGAGGGGCCCAAGGAAGTTCAGTCTATACTAAATTCTGCAGAACTTAGCAAGGTAAATGGCAGGGTGGGAGTGTCTCATCAGGCCACAAATCCCCAGATATTGAAGGCACTGCCTGCTCAGCAGCAGCCCTTTCTAGAAAGTAACGTGAGAAAAAGGCCAGAGACAGGCCTCTTACGGCTCTCAAGGCTCTTCCACTACTTTTTCCAAATTCTACCTTCTGGGACACAGCAACTTGTGAACGTCTGCTATTGTTCAGAGGTCCAGCAGCAGGGGGAAGTAAGACTCTTCCAAACTTTCTGTGTTAGTTATCACAGTAGTTAGATTACCAACAACTAGGCGATAGAGGTCTGAGACTTTCATCTGCAAGAATCCTTGGCCCACGTGTTTTCAGATCAAGTCCCCTGCTCCACTCAGTCTTGTGGGGCTGCCCCTGCAGGCAGCACTTCCCAGACTCAAGTCAGCCAAGGTTGGCCCTGCTGGGACATCTGGGGCTGGAGGAAAGGGGACGCAAGAGTCTACCCCATTCTCTTCTGTCCCAGGCAGCAACTGCTTCCCCTCCACCATTTGGGCTCTGGTGACAGGGCTGCCATGGCTCCAGCATCTGCTGGTGTCCTTTGCCCTTAGACTGTGGGAACACCACCTCCCTCCTTAGTCCCTCCAGTATGGGGATGTTGGCAGCTTCCATTTCACTGATCTCTGATTTGCTTCACAGGGAATGTAGCCCTTCTCAGCTCCTCTGTCATCAGTCACCATTTTTGGGTATTAAATTATCTGTTTTTTAAACATTTAGAGTGGTTTATGTCTGGCTGGGTGGATCTTGAGTGATACGATACCCCATTTAGGGCACAAAGTCTTTTGTACAGGAATAACCCTAGATATGAGCTCATTTTAACTGAGCTCTTTTTACATGCTCTTTCTATACATGTTTCATTTTATTCTTACAACAACCTAATGTGATAAGTACTAATATTATCCTCATTTTACCGATAAGAAAACCGCAGCTTAGAAATGAGCAGTAACTTCACCAGGGTCACACAGCTCGCAAGGAACAGGGCTGTGATTCACATTCAGGTAATCTGATTCCAAAGTGCTAGTCCTTTGCCACCAAAACTCAAGGGTTTTTCTCTAGGATAAAAATCCAATAGCCAGGCAGTCAATGTTTACTTATCTATATATCTCAAAGAGTGGGATCTTAAATATATTGATTTTGAGATCCACGATAGAAAACAAGTTGGCCACTGCTGGTCCACAGCTTCATAAGTAGGTTCGAGGAATTCCCAATAAACACCAATATTTACTGGTTGCATACACATAGAGTACAGGCAAAGTTAATGTTACAGGGTCATTCAATCCTTAAAAGGAATTAGAATGAAGGAAAAATAAATGTGTAGGCAATATTTATTTGTTTCTTCTCAGGTTAGGAGATTCATTGTTGCTATATCTAGACTTAGAACTTGAGAGCTAGTGTGCTATTACGAGAAAAGGATGGAATTGGGAGACAGAAGGACCTGCTATAAAATGAGGAAAGTAACATCATCAAATGGTTGCTTTGATATTGCAGAAATGCTTTAAAAATTTGATTAACAGTAGCTCTGTCAGCATCACCACTATCACTCTCTCCATCATCATCATCATCATCATCACCTGAATCCCCTCTGAAGAGGCAATTGGATTCTTTCTTCTTTTCTAGTAAACATATCAGATATCAAAGATGGGCTGGATCCTATGCTAAGCTCTTTGAATGTTCTCTCATTTAATCATTGCAACATCCATAAAAGGTAATATTCTTTCTTCCTCTCAATAGATGCAGAAGCAGAAGAACAGTGTTCAGGTAACCTGTTCAAGGTCACACAGATTTAAGAAGCAGTGCCAGGATTTGACCTTGTTCTGTCTGACTCCAAAGCTTATGTTCTTTCTACACTCCCTCACTTTATGATGTTATAATTGTCTTATATAATGAAAACATACTTGGAAGTGCTAGTTCATCAGGAAACACAGTGAGAGCCATGGGCTAAGAGAGTTAGAAAAAATGAGTTTCAGCCCCAATTCTGCCACAAATGGCCTAAAAGTTTGAACCGGTTCTCTTATCTCCACAATGAGAGAAGTGAACTACAAATGGAGGTCCTTCCTCAGCCATTCTCAGTATATACACAGTTCTTCTCCTAAAATATGAGGTCAGATGTCTTCTTATCTAAAATTGTATATATTGAGCAGGACTAGCCTGATTTTCCCTCAAGAGAGGTTATCTATGCTCTGCCTAATGTCCACCTCAATTCGGTAGCCCTGCATAGCTGATGTTCACTTCAAGACCACATGAATAGGAGAGCTGACGTTTTTCCTTTGGCCACACAGTGCTCTGATGGGTTATTCCAGAGAAAAGAGGTTCAGAGACAAGCAGGAAAAAGCAACAAAAGGTGGGAGAAGCTGTCTTCTTTCTGGAGAAACATATTTTGCAATCCATAGAGGAATCACAGACTGCACGTGTACATCAGGAAACAATTCACAAGATGTGATTTTGACACAAGTGCAGCTCTCGGTACAACTGGGGCCCTTCATATGACGATATCAGTGTCAGCTTATTCTGCAATCCTCAAAATGTTTAAGGGGCAAAATTAGCAGCTCAAGAAACGGGCATAAAAAAATAGTGACATTATTAACTGTGTTTTCCCTGAAGCTTGCACAATGCTCAGCCGATGGTGGTGGCTCAATTAATATTTGTTGAACTAAAAAACAAATAGCAGAAAATCAGGCTTACTGACTCAATTAATTAAATGTCTCCCACCCCTCAACGTAACACAGATAGTTCTTATCAAGCAATGTTTAAAAAGAATGTTAAAAAAAGGAACATTGAAAACTTCATGAACAGCTCTCTTATTCACTTTAATATGCTGTCTCCTCCTTTCCTCTCTCCCATTCATTCAACCAACAATATGTCCACCCAAGCATTGAGTACCTACTAAAATGATGTAAAATAAAAAAGACTCTGCAAATGTTATGATTAAGAGTAGATTTTCCTATAATTTATCAAGCTATGACAGTTCTGAAAGCTTACAGGGTTATATAGAAGAAAAACATCCTGAGTTCTTGCAGTTGTGTTATAATTATCTCCTACTTTTATAGCCATATAAAGTACTTTATAGCTTGCAAAGTATCCTCAAACACTGTAACCTTCAATTAGTCTTTAGAAAATCCTGTGATATGTGTATTTTATTTCCAGTTTACAGTTGAAGAAACTGAATTTCAGAAAGGTGAAGTAATTTAGTTGAGTTTATTTAGTGACTTAGAGGCAGAAGTTGGGCTCAGACTAGGATTTTCAGTCTCTGCGTCTGATGTATTGGCATTTAAGATTCTCTTAAAATAACAACCTTAGGCACCTTCTCTGAAGACTCAAAAAGGATAAGAAGGGTTTTGAACATTACTTAAGACTCTATCAATTTGAGACTCTTGATTCAGCCATTTGGATGAATGAACTGACTGATAAATCACATCCAATGAGTTTCTTGCCAAAGCTGGCTGGGAGGTTCCTGGAGTTCCTGGAGAGGAAAGTCTCCAGAGAAGGCTCTCAAGAGACCACCAGTTCCATGCATGTAAACTGACAACTGTATCCTCCTGGAAGAATCATATCAAAGACATGTTCTCTGCAGAGGACTAACACCATACTACATACAAGTAGACACTGAATTCTATTATTTTGACTAACATTCATTTATGTTATACAGAATTCATTATATTGGGTTAGTATTATAGTGCAGTGCTTAAAAATAAGGACTCATTCATCATGTGATTTTGGTTAAGCTTCTTATCTTTACGCCTCGATTTCCACATCTCTACAATACGAACAGTATGCTCCTTACAGTATTATTATAAGAATGGCACATGTTAATATATATGTAAAATGCCTACAACAGTGCTAATAACAGAATTGTGATGATGGAAATGTTCTATATCTGCACTGTCCAATACAGTAGATACCAGACACATGTGGCAATTGAGCCCTGAAAATGTGGCTAGTACAACTGAGGACTAAATTTTTTATTCTGTTCTAATTAATTCACATTTAAGTAGCAACATACAGCTAGTGGATATTATATTGAACAGTACAGATTAAAACCTGCCTAGTACTATATGAACCTTTGCTGTTTTTACTATTTTTATTATTGTTATTGCTGCTTTTGTTACTTTACCTATTTCTTTAGGGTTGGACTTGAATCCCTCTTCATCCCCTTGGGCAAAAATGCCTTGATCCCTTAGAACTTCAATTTCCATATAGGAAGAATTTGGATAGCAATACTTACCCACAAAGTTGCTGGGAGAATTAAGTGAGATTTAGGTGGAACACATCAGTACTCAATAAATGGGAACTGTTCCTTCCAGGACCTACAGAAGTGCCTGGCACAAGCAGGACTCCATATGGGTGGTTCCTTTTCTCCTTATTCCTGAATTGCTTTGCTGGTCCGTGGCCCTAAGCATTTGTTTAATTTGCTCCCTCTGCCTAGGATATCTTTTTCCACCAATACACTTCATCCCATGACAATCCTGGGGAGCATGGACTCCATTTTGAAAACTCAGTTGCAGCATCAGAAACCTTTCCTGATCACATCTCCCCACATCCCCAAAACACCCCAGCCCAGCAGAACTGACCAAGCCTCCTTCCTTTTTATCTTATCTCCTGACCCTCTGTGGATTCCATCACTGTATCTGTAGTTTATGTGTTTGCACAGACAATATAAACAAATCCCTCTACTAAACAATGAGCAAACAGAGGCCAGGCCAAGTCTTCACACTGCAGTGGCTCACTATTTTTTGTTGTTATCATTGATGAATGAATGAATGAATAAATAAATAAATAAATAAACGTGTGTGGCAGAAGTCACATACTAGTAAAGCACAAGACATTTTGTAGGTAAAAGTAGCATACTTATTCATGGACAAAGGCTCTGTGTCTTAAATATGAATAAAGGTGAAAAATATTGATGGGTTTTGAGTGACAACTCATGGGTAATAATGTAATTACTGGAGCTTCACAACATACCTTGTCAAAAATCACTGGTAAAGACTAAAGCTTCTAAGATCCTTGATTATTAGGAGATTGCTTTGTGCTTGATACTTTGCAAATATTATATTTGATTCCCACAATGATTTTGCAAGGTAGTTATTATCACATTGATATACAAATTGAGAAAAGGAGAGTGAAGTTTTTCAAGCAACTTCTACAAGGTCCCACACTGCTACATTGCAGGGGACTTGGGGATGGGACTATACCATACCCAGATCTATCTGACTCTAACTGTACCTTACCTAACATTGTCTCATGGAGCCCACAAAAGCTAGTTCCTTTCTTTTCAACTGTTTATAGGAACTCTAAGTATTACCAAACAATAGCATAGCTGAACTCAGATCTCTTTCAGGACTTACTGTCAAAATACCACTAAAGCAAACCCAAAGGGTTAACCTCAAGCCTAGCAAATGAAGGGGTGTAAAATAGTCAAAAAGATAACCCCAATGTTTCATGAAGTATTGCTTTGGCCTTGAAAGAAACATGGTCTAGAACTTACCCCGACTAAATCCTAAAGAAGGTTTACTTTAAAAAATAATCCTGTTTTAAGTCAACAGAGAAATTTTACATACCTTGACATTGCCACGACCCCCTCCCCCTCAACCCTCCCACTCTCTGCAGAGCAGGAAAGGTAATAGGGAAGGTCTTTGTCTACATGAGATGTAGACAGACATTTACTAGATATCTGAACTAGTTAGGGTGTAATGATTCAAAGCAAGGACTCTGGAACTACACTGCTTGGTTTCAAGTCTGGCAAGTAGGTCAAATCACTTAAGCTTCCTGGGTCTCAGTCTCCTGACCTATAAAATTGGAATGATGAAAGAATGTAGCTTACAGGGCTATCATGAAGATTAACTGAGTGGAACAATGCCTGGGACACAGTTTACTCAATACAGTTTCACCACTATTGTTGTTACTACTGACAACTTCCAATCTTCGGCGTTAATAGCAAGGCTTGGCATGACAGTTCATTTACTTTCATCACAGTGTGTGCTTTGCCAGAGTTATTTGGGTTTACTCAGATTGATTGGAACATCTGTTTTTTGTCCTTGACTATACAACTGATGACAAAATAATTGGGGGCCCAGAGGAATAAGGAAAATGAGGCACCAGGTAGTAGGCAGAATCCAGGCTAGCATTTTAAACATTAGGAATAAACCAAAATCTGTTTATTTCACTAAAGCCACAGTGACATGTAGCACCATGCATCCTGCAATTTAACTTGGGATGGCATTCATCATTTCTGTCTTCATGCCACACTCCTCCATGACTTATAGCAATCAGAAGCCAATTCAAGAGGCTGGTTGGATTGGAAGGAGTGGAGAGAATAAAGAACAGACCCTCTGATAACTGGGTCTCAACTCCTCAGTTTCTCCCTTCTACCCAGAAAGATCAAATCTCAAAGGCAGGCTAATAGGTATGGCTTGGAAATCTGAGACTTTAGAGAAAACTAGAAAAAACTACAGTGAGGACAAAGCAAAAACTTGATTTCAGAAATTCCTTTCTTCCTAACCTCAACACAGCCTCTACATTACTTAGACGTTATCATCTGTGACTTCAGAAAAGACAATTTTTCATTCTTAGACATTAGGCACGGTAAAGTAGCAGGCTGAAATCTAATCGAAATGGCCAAGTTAACTCATAAAAATTACTTTGCAAAAATTATAAACAGAAACAAAATTAAGAGAACTGGGCTAAGCACCACAAATGCATCTTGTAGAATAAGTTCCTTAAATAGATCTAATACTGTGACTGTAAAGCATACAAATTCCTCCAGAAAATTTATAACTTTACTAATTCAACAGCTATTTACTGATCCCCAATTATAAGCTAGGAACTATGCTGGGTGCTATAATCTAAAGATGAAAGTTGTTTCTTTGTATTCTACAAGATTCCAGTCTAGTAGTGGTGGAAAAATACACAGGCAGACATTTATCAGACAATATGGAGTGACCAGTGACTCAGGTCTGAATAGGAAAGCACCATCCTTATATCTGGAGATGAAGGATCACAGGGATGAATCTGAGCTAAAAGGTTTTGCTACATTACCCAATTTATTACCATTAAATCATGCCCTTCTTGCCTTATCATATTTTTCCATGTCTGTCTACACTTCATCAAGCCTAACATAAAAATACTCAAGTTTAACTGTTCCTCTGGGTCTGCATTTCTGTATGATGGCTAGCATGTCACATAAAACATATTACATAAATGTGTATGCTTCTCTCTTGTTAATCTGTCTTTTGTTAAAAGGGCCCCAGCTATGAACCTCAGATAAACAGAAGAAAAGATAACTCTCCTCCTCTACACTCTATTAAGTCCAGGGCCCAAGGAATCCCCCTTATTCTGGGGCAAACTGGAATAGTTGGTCATGCTATGTGTAAGGCAAGAGCCTTGTGCTTGGGATATAGGCACTATTTAATAAATGTTAGTGGGAGAAAGCAGGACTAGCTTGCCTTCCACAACCTTATCTTGCTCCTAGACAAATGGTGTCATTTATAAAATTATTCAAAGGCTCCTTGAAGGTAGAGAAAGAAATCAGCACCCCAGATAATCCCCTAAAAAATATAAAACGAAACAGTGAAATGCTTCAGGAAAACATCAGGAAAGAGATGGGAAGTGATAGGATAAGTTCTTTAGGACATTTGAAATAGAAGAAGCCTGAAATTTAAAGAAAGAAAAATCTTAATTAACAGGCTAGCTCTCTTCTCTTTCCAACCTCTGATGCTAAACTCAGTACCACCTTACTTGATATGAGTTTCGGTTGCAACAGAAACTTCCAAAGGTTTTGTTGGGGTTAGTTGAACATTGACAGATTCTTCACAGCTTGGAATTAACTCTGAGAGCCAAAGCCAGGCCAAGTTTCTATGAAGGCTAGGATTTTTCCTGGGGAGGGTCAGAGGGCTCTCCTACATCTACACTGATTAATTTATCCTTGACCCAAGCTTCGGACAGTAAGAACAAAAAGACAAATAGATCCAGAAGCTGGATGTTGATTCTATTCCTTGCCTGTCACCACTATTCCTAGGAGACTGTAGATGGGAATGTAAGGTGACCCCCACCACTGGGTAAGTGTCGGGTCAAGGGCTCAGAGATTTAAGTGATATGCAGAGCAGCTAGGGAGGAAAAACAAAGCAAAACAACCCTAACCAGGATAAAAAGCCCCAGGTTGCAGCACAATGAATGACATGTGGTTAACATAGTTTCAAAGAGAATAATGGCTTAGATAAACAAATAGTGTAGACTATGAGAGTAAAAATGAATTACAGAAAATCTCATGAGGTATGCACTGACATTTTTCAAACCTGCAGTTGAAATGACATCTCTGCTTCTACTGAGGACAAGATTTAGCTCTCCTCTCCACCTCTGCACCTGCTCTTGACATCTGCCCACCTTCTCTGGACAGCAGTCCCAGCCAGGCTTTGCTCTCCTTTCTCTGTGCCCATCCTAGGTGCCTTAGGGAAGGGGTGCCTGTGAGGAACGGCACTGGCTTTGAGGGAGACATTTCTAAATATCACCACTTACATGACCTCACACAAATGAGCTGAGTTACCTGGGCCTCTGACCTCCCATCTCTAAAAGGAAAATGATGATTTAAAAGTAAAAAAATCTCCAGGCGCAGTGGCTCACGTCTGTAATCACAGCACTTTGGGAGGCTGAAGTGGGCGGATCACCTGAGGTTGGGAGTTCAAGACCAGCCTGACCAACATGGAGAAATCCCATCTCTTTAAGTACAAAATCAGCCAGGTGTAGGGGTGCATGCCTGTAATCCCAACTACTTGGGAGGCTGAGGCAGAAGAATCGCTTAAATACAGGAGGAGGTGGTTGCGGTGAGCCAAGATTGCGCCATTGCACTCCAGCCTAGGCAACAAGAGCAAAATTCCATCTCAAATAAACAGTAATAATAATAAATAAATAAATAAATAAATGAATGTGTAAATCTTGGCTTGAAAGAACAGTGCTGTCACATGTTCAGCCATGATTAATAGTATTTCCCTTCTCTGTTTAGAAGTATTCAATTCAGTAAACATTTACAGAGCACAACTTTACATCAGGCAGTGTGCTCAGCACTGCTGGGAAACAAAAGTAATCTCTGTCCTCAAAGAGCTTATAATCTCTTGAGGAGCCAAGAACACGACAGAGGCAGACTCATAGCTGCAACAGAGGACAAACAAGTCTTCTGACAAGAAGTAGTAATTCCTGCTGTATGGGCCTAAGAAGACTTCTTTACTGAGACCCTTTTTCCTCTGACCTTATGATTAGAAGGATCTCCTCCACCCTGGCTGTGGCTGCTGACTCCCGGCCACAAAAATGGCTTAGCTGTTATCATCATCATCGGCTAGTAGTTGTGTAGTATTTACCCATGTCAGGTGCTGTTTTGAGTGCTTTAGGTAAATTAACTTATTTAATTCTCTAAACTGCTATGATGCCCATTTTGGAGATAAAAACCTTAGACTCAGCATGTTCAGTAACTGACACATGATGACAAAGAAAGTAGGTGACAGCATGGAAAATAAACTTAGGTAACTGGCTTAGGTAGCCAGAAATCATACTTTTCTAACCATTATGCTGTTGAAACGGTATTATATATATCCCTGTACATGTTTTTTGGTACACTCAAGTACACATTTCTGTTGGATATATTCTGCATATCCATATTATTTTTCATTTTCCTTCTGCTTTTTCTTTCAAATTCTGTATTTCAAAGGAAATAATTTT
>NW_016107478.1:4761837-4787267 GCF_001604975.1 Cebus imitator | reverse complement strand
GCCTCCTGGGTTCAAGCAGTTCTCCTTCCTCAGTCTCCCAAGTGGCTGGGATTACAGGTGTGTGCCACCAAGCCTGGCTAATTTTTTATATTTTTAGTACAGAAATGGTTTCGCCATGTTGGCCTGGCTGGTCTCGCACTCCTAACCTCAGGTGATCCACCCACCTCAGCCTCCCAAAATGTTGGGATTACAGGCGTGAGCCACTGGGCTCAGCCTAAAGATTTTAAAAATAAAATTCAATCCACCACTTTGAAGTACCAGTAGGCAAACCTGGAATATGTCTAAGTCAGTCCTGTTTTCTTGTGAGCTCTTTGGAAATGGTAACTACCCAGACTCCCTTCAGCAACGGCTAGAGGTAGTAACTGGGCCAGACAAGATGGAGCAGCTACCTTCTTGCCAGGATTTCCAGCTCTGCACAGGCCTAGCAGCACCTGCTGTGCTGTCGGTGGGCACTGTGACCTCAAATTAGACAATCCTTTTCATTGTCCATATCCTCCCTCCATGAGCTGTCTGCTTGCCAATCTACAGCTGAAATTCAGGCAGGCTGGCAGATGTTCTTACCTTCTCCTCCTTTCTACCCTCTTTTTATGGGGCTGTGTGGCCCACGGCAGAGACGAAAGAGGCTCAGAATCCCTGGTTATACATACAAGAGAAACTCACTGTAATAACATTCCGTGGAGAAAGTAATCACTGATGAACTAATTTCGGCTGAGGAAACTGCAATCTTATCTAATACATTGTTTGAGAAAGGCTCACTGTTAAAGGTAAAAAAAACAAACAAAAAAAACCAACTTGCCATCACTATCACTAACATGGATTGTGCACTAAAAAAGAGGATTCTTAACATAATTTTCCCTTTCTTGATTACTCATGATTACCAGTATAGTAAGGTGGGAGTAGAATTTAACATTTATGAAGTACCTAACACAGGCAGGAAGTGTGTTGAGTTGGGAGTTGCTCCTGTGTGCTGACGAATAAAGTGACATACCCTGACTTCACTTCTAACAAAATCCTTCTCTACTTGCCTATTAATTACCACTCACCTCCTCCTCTCCATTCTTCACAGCCAGATTATTTCATACTCATGTCTGCATTCCCAGTGCCTAGCACAGGACTGCCTGAAGCTATTGATATTTTTAATAAACTTTATCAATGAAGTATAACCTATATTATAAAGCTACAAATTTTAAGTATAGAATTTGGTGAATTCTTGCAAAGTAAACATGCCTATCCAGATCAAGAAATAAACCCCTTCAGGTCCTTTTCCAAATACCACGTCCTACCAGAGATAACCACTGTGCAGATGTCTAGACCACAGGATTTGCTTAAACCGTTCAGTGTATTTTCTTTGTGCCAGCTTCAGTCACCCATGTTTGTGAGATTCAACCACATTGCTGCATGTAGCAATACTTGGTACATTTTTGTTGCTGTATAATCCTCCACTCCATGAATATATCAAATATTGATTAATTCTACTATTGATGAGAACTGGGAGGTTTGTTTCCAGTTTTTGCTTATTGCAAATAATGATTTTATGTGTATTACTACATATGTATTTTTTTTCTGGTACACATTTTTGTTGGATATATGTCTAAGAATAGGATTGCTGAATCATAGCATATCAGGATACTGCCAAACTGTTTCCCAAAGTGTGGTCATACTTCCACAGCAATGCTTGGGCATTTTAGGTGTTTCATAACCCCATCAATACTTGGCATTATCAATCTTTTTGATTTTAGCCAACCTGCTGGGTGTGTAGTGATTCATAGTATGGTTTTAATTTGGACTTTCCTAATGACTAATGAGGCTAGAAAACTTTTCATACCTTATTGTCCACTTGTATATCCTCTTTTCTGCAAGCCACTCAAACATATATATGCACACATTTATATACACACATACATGCACAAACATATATATACATATTTAACCATTTTCCTGTCAGCATGATTGTGCTTCTCTCATTAATGTGTAGAAATTCTTTATATACTCTGGATACATATCTTTTGTTATATGCATTGAAACTATTTCCTTCCACTTTGTGGCTTGCATTCTCACTCTAAGTGGAATCTTTTGATTAAAAGAAGTTTCTTATTTTAACAAAGTCCCATTTACCAATCATTTTCTTTATGGTTGTATTTATATTAACGTCCTATTTAGGAAAATTTTCTGTCTCAAGGTCATGAAGATCTTGTCTTTTAGGAACTTGATTTTTTTACATTTCATACTTAAGTCTCTAATTTATTTGGAATGTATTTGCATGTATGGTATAAGGAGAAGGGCCAAAATTCAATTTCTTCCATACTGATAGCCAATCAGCAGAGCACTATTTCACTGAAAAATATATTGTTTCCTTACAGCTCTGAAACACCACCCTTGCCACAAATTAACTGTCCATACATGTGGGAGTTTGTTTCTGGGCTCCTTAATCTGTTTTCCTCTGGTTTATCTGTCTGTCCTTGCCTCAATATCAGTCTTCATTACTTTATAACAAGTTCTAATATCTGTCATTATGAAGTTCTCCCAACTTTGTTCTTTTTTAAGATTGTCTTGATTATTATTGATTCTTTTGTCGCAAGTTTTAGAATGACTACCAGTTTCCATCCTCTCACACATAAATCTGTTTGAATTTTGAAGTGGAGTACACTGAATCTATAGAACAATTTGGAAGAAACTGTTACATTTATATTGTTTTCCAATCAATGAACATTATATATCCCTCCATTTATTTATGACTTCTTTAGTTTCTCTCAATGTTTTATAGCTTTCTACATAGATGTCTTACACATCTTTATTCCTAGGTCCTTAATATTTTTATTCTATTGTATGTCATGCTATTAAAAAAAATTTATGTTCTAAATGGTTGCTTCTGGATTACAGAAATAAAATTGAATTTTATATTGACTTTCTGCAAGAGCAACCTTGCTAAATTACTTATTATTTTTAATATTTTATCTATGGATTCTCTTGATAGTCTATATGTGTATAATTGTGTCATCCATGATGTTAGCTTTATTTCTTTCTAATTCTTACACTTTCAATTTATTTTTCTTGACTTGATGTACCGGGTAGGCTCTGTGGAATAAAAGTGGTAAGAGTTAGAACATTTTTAATATTTCACCATTAAGTATGGTATTTGCATTAGATTTTTTTCTTTGTTGATATCCTTAATCAAAATAAGTTCCTTTCTACCCCGAGTTTGCCATGATTTTTTTTTTAAATCATGAATATGTGCTAAATTGTATCAAAAGCACTTTTAAACAACTGTTAATATAATGTAATTTTCTCTTGTATCCTTTTAATATGGAATTGAATTAATTGAATATTCAAAAGTTAAAATAACTCATTTGAGTTCTTTTACAAGTCTTGAGAAAGTTTTGGCCAATATCTCTTCAAATATAGCTTCTATATATTATTTATTATCTTTCTTCTCTCATTCTTGGACTCCAGCTACATCTCGGTTAGACCCCTTTACCATGCTCCATATAGCTCATACTTGTTTGTGTATTTCATGTATTTTCCATCCTTCTGTATATTAGCTGTAGTATGGATGATTTTTTTCATATCTGTGTTTCCGTACTATAATTCTCTCTTCAATTATATTGCATGCTGTTGACTTTATTCCACCTATTCAGTTCTTAATCTCAATTATTAGTTCCACTTTTATAATTCCTATTTCTTTTTCTATTTCCCAGATTTCTGCTAAAATCTTCATCTTCTCCTATAATTTCTTGATCATATTAATCACAGATATGTTAGAATTCATGTCAAATACCACCAGCATATGGATTTTCTGTGGGTTTGTTTTTACTCTTGATTTTTGAAATTGTTCATATTTTACATTTTACATTTATTTTCTATTGAATGCAGGCATTACATATGAAACCTTTTTGGTACAACTTGAGCTTCTGATTATGTTACCTACCTCTAGGAAGGATATAACCTTGCTTCTTGCAGTTAGCTCAAGTAGGGATAGATGATCTGAATTTAATCAGATGGTGATTTAATTCAAAGCTGGTCTTCAGTCTTTGTAAAGCTTGTCTATTTTTAGTTTATGCTTATTCTCAGGGTCCCAACTAACACCTAGAGAATTTACTAGTATTTTCTCTCTTCAATGATGCTCAAACTCAAATATTTATACTTCTAGCCTGCAGACTGCCCAACTGGTGTTAAGCTTCTTGGTCTTTGAGTTGCAGATTTCAACTCAGCAAATGCTCAGAGTGTATTAAAAAATGGTAAAAATGTTGAGTCCAAATCTCAGCAAATCAGCAAATGCTCAGCATGTAAAAGGGCAGAAATGTTGAACCCAGCTCTCTAGTCTTCTCTTTTGATTTTGGCCTCTCAAGTCCTTTAGTAAAGGTATGTTTGTGAGTTATATATGTGAGTACATTTAATTTTCTCCAGCTTTTTATTTCTGGAAACCAAGAGTATACTCCATTATTGCGAGAAAAAAAATCAATAAATGGTAAGTGAATAAATTAATGAATTAAATACTGTCTATTTGTGATCACATTTATTCCAACACCACCACTTCAATTGCTATTGAAGTTTTGGCATATAAAAGCAGATACATTAGAAGAAAAACATGAATCTTGATCTTCTTACCTATATAAAAAAGTGAAGTTTAAAGAGGTGACTTGTAGAAGTTATGTAATTGGTAAGGGTAGATTGGAAACTTACACTCAATCCTTCCTGACCCATAGACTCTGCTTATTTCTGTTAAACAGTGCCATGCTATCATTGTCCACTGCACTCTTGCTTCAGAGAGCTATATATATAGCATTTTCTGCCCATGCATTAGAGGACCCTATCACTGTTCATCAGCCTATGTTTAATTTTCTAATGCCCCCTCCTGTTCCACTGATACGGCCTTGGTATTGATTTGGCTCCGGCCTTCAAGGTCTCTTATAACAGTGCCATTGGTCAGGCACGATGGCTCATTGCCTGTAATCCAAGCTCTTTGGAGGCCAAGGTGGGCGGATCACTTGAGGTCGGGAGTTCAAGACCAGCCTGACCAACATGGTGAAACCCCATCTTTAAAACAAAAAACAAAAAACAGTGCCGTCTTCCGATCCATTAACCTCACCGCCTCCAAAGTCTCTGTTTACAAGACAGTACCTTAAGGATAAAAAATTCCAAACTCTTTTAAATGATGTTCAAGGCCCTCAAAAACTTTGTCCTCACATATATCTCTCACACTTCCATTTCGGCACTACAGTATACCCAGTATTCTGCAGCCAAAGGGGTACCCTCATGCTTCTGAATCTTAGGGCATACTACCTCCCTCTGCTTCCCTCTCCTTCTCACCTTCCTCCCAGCCTGGCCATCTTGTCCAGCTGATAAATTCCTATTTCTCCATCCTATTCATCTTTAAGTGTCAAACCAATATCACTTTTAGGGGAAGGGGATGGAATTTTACTAACCTGCTCAGGCAAAGTGAGTTTAAACTCCTGTAACAGCCCAGACACGCTTTTATCAGACACTTCCCACATCATACTAGGATGGCTTACTTGTCTGTTTCTACAATTAGAATAGGAGCTCTCTGAGGACAGAGATTGTAATTTGTTCATATTTTTATGTTTGGTGCCTAGCACAGCACCTGACATAAAAGGAAGATAAGCTACCTGTTGGTTGCAGCTAGGAGAAAATAATAATTTTGCATAGTCAGCTATTAATGATTAAAAACTACAACATATTTTATCTATAATTCTAAGTCAGCAGTACTGGGTGACAGCCAGAGAATAATCCTTGTACTTTCCTAGTGTGTGGACTCTGTGGCAAGTGTTTTCTCAGCTTTGGGAGGCCTTTTGCTTTGCTTTCTTAACTTCAGGGTTTATCATTCTACTTTAAATGAATGAGTATACTGGATATCTCCATTAAAGACAATAGATTTAAATGAATACCCAGTTTATTGACTGGATGAATTACTCTGACTGCCTTGAAGTTAACAAGTTATTATTATCTCCTGACAAATATGAGACAAAATCCATTTCAAATTAAAAAGGAAAAATATTTTTATATACATTTAATTTAGTAATAGCAAGGCAAATAAAAAGTACTAGTAGAATATAAAGAACATCAAAAATTTTAAGTAACGCTTGCCTAATGCATGGATTTGTTTTAAAAAGTTGTCAAACTCCCTGTCTTCTTTTCAAGGCCCACTGTCACAACCCTCTTTCAGGAAATCACTTTGCCTTTTCCCCCAACTAGTGCATAAGAAATTATATAAAGCCCTGCTTATAATGAATCTCTGGCTTAAGATCACCTTTAATAGCTTGCCAATGGCTCCAGGGAGAGAAAGGAAGCACAAACTTCAAAATGGTACTCAGAGGGGACAGACTCCTAATCTATCTCCACCTATTTGATCATTATATCCTCTTCTTCCAGGAATCCCTTAGAAATATCATAGGTTTCAGCCAAACTGAAATGCTTACTATTCCATGACCTCATATCAGTGCCTTCACTTATGTTATGCTCTCCTTCCAGAATACTCTATGTTTCATTGCTGCCAGTGGAGAATACACTGATTATCCCAGATTCGTTCAAAGGCTATCCCTTCCCACTTCCCTGAAGGATCATGATAGCTAACCTCAGGGGGTTCTCATTGCCAGTTGTGTGACCTTGAACAAGCTGCTAGAGCAATGTGAAGATTATACATATACACTCTCCAGCATATTTCTATCATGAAGGTCCCTCAATAAATATTAGTATTTTTGTCTTTTCTTTGCCTGTTTCAACTGAAATTGATTTCTCCCTTTTTAAAATTCCTACAGAACTCAATCCATTTGTCTCTATTTCTTTGTATCACTGTATATGCCACAGTAACTAGTCTAGTGCTTAGCACGTTAAGCAAATCCATTTGTTCATGCATGTATTCATTCATGCACCTATTCATTCATTTACTGAGCTAAGAGCTACAGACACGAAGATAACCAGATTCCGCTGCTCATAGTCTAAGTGGGGGAGACAGCTATATAATCATCTGTTAGGTGTTTAAATGTTATTGTCTATGTGTCACATTTAATGATAGATATGCATAAGGGAAATAAATTATTAGACCATATGCATTGAATGAGCTATAATGATACACCATAGTAAAGCAGATAGTATATGAATTCCTTTGAAGAGTCACATTGCTGGGCATATTTAATATAGTTCACAAAATCCAATTGCATGGGTTTTTCTTTACAACTTTCAGCTGTGAGAGGCCATAATCCAGAAGGCATATAAAGTTTTCATTCATATTATTGATACTGGTAGGAGACTCCTGTCTCAGGGTTTCATAGTGATGAGTCACAAGGCTGATACACATTTAATTCTCGAGGCTAAATTCAGCCCAGGGACCTGTAACAATATAGATCGACAGCCTGACACATTCTCTTTCAACAAAATAGAAGAGAATTAGCTTCCCCTGGAGTTCAGCATTTGATTAAAAGATGCTCCATGTCTTCTGGTTTTAGAACATTAAAAGAAAATCATCTATAACTAACTTTAATGCTGGCTTGGGTGAAGCTATATAATGGTAAGAGAGAGAGAGCTGGGGCCAGGCAGACCAAGGTTCTCTCTGTTCAACCACACTAGCCACCTGAGTCTAAGTGAGTCTTCTTCCTCACTTTAAATGGGGGGTTGAGAATGTGCACAGTCATAAAAGTTGTTGTCCATATTAAGTGGCATCTAGGTAAAAAGGTACTATCCAACTCATAGGAAGTGTAACACATTGGAAAAACTCTTTATTGCTCTGCTTTTGAAACACAAAAATAAAAATGCAGTCTTTCATTTAGCTTGGATTCAACTTTGTTCTTTCTAGATTATGTATAGACAATTTTTGATAGTAACCAACATGGCTTTAGTCTGCCCCTCTTGCTATCTTTTAAGGTACCACTGGTGAAATTAATCAGGCTCATGTGTGGACTGGATAGAGTGCAGATATTTAGGCCCCAGTTAAAGCCACTGATCAGAACGAATTGTGGTGGTGGTGGGGACCTAGTCATCTGCATTTTAACTAGTTCCATGAGTGACTATGCACATGCAAGTTTGAAAACTGCTAGAAGAAGTAATAAGATTGGAAATCAGATTATAAAAAAACCTATAAGTCATTCTAAGTTTAAATTGAAATGCTCTTTTTATTTGGTTATCTGTATTATAAATTCAATTTATTACGGATGATTGGAAGTAATCAAAATAACCTATTTTCTCATATTGCCCCTTCATATATTTTCCATTCTTTGTCTCCAGTAAACAGTAATTTCTAACTAAAACAGGACAAAGGGAAGTCATGTGGGGTAATTTGTCATCACCACCAACAAAATAAAGATGGGAGCATTTACAAGTATGGGAACAGAAATCCTACGGGCTCTAAAAGAACACTGACCAGCCCAGACTGCAGTGAATATGAGCAAACTTTGTAGATTTACTGTTTGGATTTGAAGACGGGAGAAGAGACAATGGAGTAAAGAGAAAGGGGCAGAGGTAAAATTCCTCTCACAAAAGACACTGGCAGAAACAGGAGTGGGTACGAGACCGTGAAATCAGCACTGCCCACCCTCAGGCCTGGCAGATGAGAAACAGTGATCGTGAAATACTGAAGGTAGAGATCCAGGAATACAGTTTCCTGTCCAACCATGACTCTGCAGGGTAAGTGCAGTTGCAAAGATAAAGTGCTAGGCACTAGCAGGGAGTGAATAATTTCAGAATCCTCCCCAGAGCCTGGCAAAATAAATATCTGCTTAATTTCACTTAAGTAAGCTTTTGCACTAAGCTTAAAATGAGATGGTATCTTTTTTTACTGCTTTAATGGAAAATCATCCATTAGTATTAAGAATTGTAACTACACTAACAAAGCACTTGCTTGATAATGTAGAACATTCCACATATTTTTCACATCAAAATCAGTGCTAAGAAAGCTATTTGAATAGATAGGTTTGCTCCAAATTAATTTTAGCATCCAATCTCTTTGGCTTGGAATTTAAGGCCTTTTACATTCAAACTTCCAACCAGGAGTAGCTAACACTTGTTGAGTGGTCACAATGTGGCAGGAGAAGGCATCTATACAATAACCATATGAGGCACTATTCCCATTCCCATCTTCAGAAGGGAAATATGAGGTACACAGCAGGTAAGCACTTCACTAGTAAGCGGCAAAACAGGGATTTGAATCCAGGCAGCCTGATTCCAGTCAGAGTGTGTGACACAGGCTCCATCTTCCCGGTTGCCTCTCACTCCTCCTCTCCTACATTCGAATGGCAAGTTGGCCACACCAAATTGCTCCTTGATTATGAAGGGCATTTTCACACCTCTGGGCCTCTGCACATTCTACTCCTGCTTCTTAAAAGGCTTATCCAAGTTTTCACCCCCTAGGAGTTTTCACCTCCTAACTCGTCCTGGCAGAGCTGGCCAATCCATTCCCTATACTCTTGTAACACTTTTCTCACCACCTGGAAAAGCAGTATGCAAGCTGTATTAGGATTTTTCTGAATACAGATCTCCTTTTACCAGATCTCCCTTTTCCAGGACCAGCTGCTGAGTTCTCTAGAGAAGGAACTGGGTCATCTTCATCCTGGTATCCAAAGTGCCCAGCACATGTTTGAGGCAAAGTATGTGCTCAATATATATTTGCTGATTGAAAAAAATCACTGCCTTGCTTTTTATACAATGAAGTATTTCGTCTCTTCATTAAGGTATATTTCCTCAAATGTCCCATTCTAGAGTGAACTTTCGTGACCTGTGTATACCAGCAGCACCTCCAAGAACTTTCCATCACTTTAATCAGGACTATTCATAACATTCAGCAGTACCCTATGCAGACACATGCATGCATATCCACTTACATATACACAAATACCCACATATGGACACATGCATATATACACATGAACATTAGAATATACACAAATACACATAAACAGACACATCACATATACACATACACATCAGACACACACATAAATGTACCCATAAACAGACATACACATGGGGCATGCAAACATGTGCATGCACAATATATACACACCCACACACATTCACAGACACATGCATGAATGCATAAGCACACACAAATACATACAGATACACACATGTAATACATATACATGTAAAATACCATGTCCATGCATAAACACATGCATATGAAGACACATAAATATGTACACATATATACAGAGACACACAGCTATGCACACATACCATACACATATGTATACTTACATATACATATAAATATATATGTTTAAATGGGAGTTGATGAACTTCCCCAGTAGGACAGAAGTTCTATGAGAGAAGGAACTTGGCTTTGTTTACCACTATATCTAACATGCCTATAACAATGCCTGATACACAGAAGAAAGACATCTTCTATTTGTAAATGAAGAAATAAGCCTTTGCTTTTCTCTTGCCCACTGCTACTATTCATAATGTAAGTCTACTGCAATCACATTAATCATAGCTAAACACATACACAGTATAGCCAGACATTATTCAAAGTGCTCTACAGATACTACAGCATACTATAGTAATAAAGCTCATTTATTACTATATAACAGGTATTATTATTCCCATTTCTCAGATGGGGAAACTGAAGCATGAAATATTGTCATGGGATCCCTGGGGTGTCGCTTGGCCAGCCAGAAACCTCTGTGGCCAGTGGCATCTTCTGCCTGAGTGTTGCTCGTACCTGCTGGGCTCATTCCACCTACTCAGCCCAGCAGGCTGGGCTCAGATCATGCCACCAGCCCACATCTCACACCTGCTGAGTGTGGGCCTAGCAGGAGCAGTAAAGGCTGTGTGGGTGAGCAAGTGCAGAGTCTGTCCACTGCACACAACCAGGCATGCCAGCTGCTATGGTGAGGCAGGCAGCTACAGGCGCTGGAACAGGTGCTAGCTCCATGTGAGGCTGCAGCTGTATCCAATGTACTGCATGTGGCTTCTGCTGGGGGCACTCACATCTGGATGAGGGAAACATGGGCATCTGGTGGCTTAGAGATGCCATGAACCTCAGAGCCTTGAAGATAGTGTCACAGACCTGGCTTGGAGAGCCCCTAGGTCTGGGCTCCCTGAAGGGCTATAGCTCTTCTTTCCTTCTCATTGCCCACAAAGTAACGGGCAGACTGGAGGGATGTGTTTCAGTCCTGTTTATATTACAGCTCTTTCAGTCTTGCCATTCAGCGAGTCTCAAGTTCTTCAGGAGACCCAAAGTGGGTAGCTCCTTTCTGCAGGCAGGTAGTCTAGATAAGTGTCCGGCTCTCAGCAGAGAGATGACCTGATGTGGGTAGCTCTTTTCCACAGGCAGGTCATCCCAATAGGTGGAGAAACTCAAAGTGGATAGCTCCTTCCTGCAGCTGGTAGTCCTGAGTCTGTCCAAATCTGGCTGAATCCAGGGATTTGTATGGGAGGAAATGAGTACTGATTGGTCCATGAGTGGGTGGCCACGGGCAGACCCAGAAAAAGCACCATAAGTTCTCGCTCTGGGCCACAGACTCCACGGAACTGGCAGTCCAGCCCCCAGGCTTCAGATGGTCCCTGGCCAGATGGTAGGGTTTCATCCAGGACCCATCCCTTTCTGCCCAGGAGCCTGTCTACTTCCTGCCATCAACAACCTGACACCCCATGCACCCAGGCTGTTCCTACTGAGGCACCTGCAGACCTGTGCCAAGTCACCCTCAGCCCTCACCTTGGCCTCCCTGCCATGCTTGTTGGCATCCAAAGTCCAGAGGGCCCAAGGAGGTAGGGGGTGGCATGTCAGCATCAAGTCAAGAGCATGCACACCTTGCCGGCTTGTGACAGCCACTACTTTGCCTCACTCCGGAGCAGGAGCCAGGAATGGGAGAGGTCAGGGAGTAGGAGCAGGCATTTCCAAGCCTGGGAGCACGGAGCTCCCACTCCACCAACTTGTTAGGGGGCAGGACTCCTACCTGTTCTGACCCCAGCCAGCTCTGTAGAGCACACTCCTCCACTGCAGACAGCGTCTTCCCAGTGGCTGCTCCAGACAGGCCACTGCTGCCATTTAAACTACCAAGGGTGGTTTAAAAATGGCAAGTCAGATGACTTCCAAGGGCAAAGAGACAGCTGGTGGAACGAGTAACATGTTTGTAAGTATCTTACTGTGTCTACCTCAAGCTTTTTAATTTTTACCATCTTCAGAGAGCCAAATTCTTATATCAAAGTCATAGTACAAAGCACAGATAGAAATTGAAGGTATGGAAAGGTGGGCTGGGGTCGCTGCTGTTGAATGATGTAACTGGAGACTAGTATGGTTTTTCTATATCCAAAGAAATTTCCCTTCTTAGTTTCCCCAGGTATCTATACCAGCTACAGAGTGTACTGAGGCAATCCTCAAGATAGCCATATGGAAAATTTCAAAAATTATTTCTTTGCTCTTCACAATGACTGATATGAATGCACAGTTAAGAGAAAACAGAAAACAAGGAAACGAATCAGGCCTGTGGATAGATAATAAGGAAGAAGCCAGCAGTTTAGATGCGAGGCTGCCGCCTTGGGGCAGTAACTAGAGATGTGTATTTTCCCACCATCAGCTGCTGATGTGCAAGACCCAAAGTAAACATCAGTGCTTAGAAACAGTATATGGATGTGAAGCACTGTGTGTTGAGTTTTTGTGCCATGAAAAACAGTGGACCTGATCCTACTCTTGCAGCCAGTGACGCAAGTGCAATCTTAGACCCTGGGCCCCCAAACACATACTTTTCCAGCAGTCTCTACCTTTTGAACTTGGAGTGGGAAGTTCTCCTAACAGGTGCTTGGCAGTGTAAGAATCTGTGGCTGGATTACTCTTTCCTTTTTGTTTTTGTTCCCAAGTTCAGCAAAGGAAAACATCAGCTCATTTTCTCAGTCATATACTAATACAGGAGAGAATAAGTAAAACCTTCTGTTTAAAAATGGCCCCAGAATACCAGATATGGTTCTGGAGTAGATGAGATGATCAGAGGTTGTTTAAAATGAGAGGCTCTGGGCTCAGAATAAGACACCTTGCTCCATTTATTAGGTAGTACTTGTTCCATTGTTCAATACAAGGGTTCACCAAAGCTGATGTGAAGACAGGGGCACACAAATAAGGGTGTGAGTCTTGGATCCAATCTTTCCTCATCCTATAACCTTAAGCAAATCCCTTCAACTCCTTGAGGGTCAGTTTTCTCAATCATTCATGAGAGGTAAAAATACCTTCCCTGTTCCAAGGGTAGTTTAAAAATGGCAAGTCACTACAAAAAGATTAAGATTAATCTTTGAGATTGAGATTGTCAGCATTAATTAACAAATTTATTATACACAATTAACATCGACATTAATATTGTTGATCTCTTCACCACATAGGCCCAATAGCTATGCATCCCATTCCTACCCTGATCTAATAACCTCGGCCTTATTCCCCATGATTGATGGAACTCAGATGCTTGTGCTGCTTTAAATATCCTTTATTAAAGTCACTTCTTCACCCTGGGCCTCAACTTTCTCATCCATAAAATAGAACTACAAACATCCAGACAAATATTAAATAGAAGCTCTATCTTCTACTACAGATATAAATATGCACTGGTGTAAGTATGGGCTAACATAAGTAAAGGCACAGACATACCTAGACACACATAGATTCACTTGCCAGGGTAAACAGGGGAAAGCTCATAGGCTCTGCAGTCAGTGGGTCCTGGAACCCAACTTTATAGTTCATTAAAATGTAACCTTTGGCAAGTTCTTAAACCTTGATTTCTTTGTATGG
Organism: Cebus imitator; assembly: GCF_001604975.1. Taxonomy (NCBI): domain Eukaryota; kingdom Metazoa; phylum Chordata; class Mammalia; order Primates; family Cebidae; genus Cebus; species Cebus imitator. The sequence goes on along the minus strand of NW_016107478.1, from coordinate 4,773,544 downwards.
TAAAGGCCAAAAATAATGGTAGCTCACAGTGTGGTTGTGAACTGACAATAGTGAATAGTCAAATACCTAGCAAAACATTTGGCACAGCATAGGTATTCAACAAATGGTAGGAGAAATAAAAATAACTGCTTTGAGCTCTTTGGAAGCAACTCAAATAGCAGGTGTTTTTATTATTTCCAGCTCTAGGGTAGATTCTTTGGAGCTTATTGTAGATTGTGACAACACAACAAAGAGATTTACTCAAGTGTGGCTTAGAAAAACTAATTTACCTATTTAATGACCACCAGTGAAACTGGCTATAGCCATTAAATGGGATGTAAGGTATAAAATGGAATCAGAAATCAAGAGTCATTCCTTTTTCTAATCTGGAGACAGTGTAGCACAATGGGGCAGGGACCCTGGCTGATGAACTAGGTCACTCAGATTCTAAATTCGACTCTGACAGTAATTTGCTAGGGTAACTTTGGATGGCTCACCGTTGTCTGGGCCTCAGTTCTCTCATCTTCAAATTGAATAATTTGGTATAGAAAATCTTTGAGCAGCCTTTTAGTTCTAAAACCTATGATTACTCATTATCCAAACAGGAGTGTGTGTATTAAACTCAAAATGTTATGGTTTCATGGCAGGTTCACAGCCATATATACTAATGTGTGGCACAAGATTTAAAAATTGGGGACACATGGGGTGCTGGCAATAGCCCCAGGGCCTGGATTCCTCTCAGTTTTCTTCCACAGAGTCAAAGTCTGGTCTCTCAGCTAAGGCCAGCCTTCTGCAGTCCTGAGAATCACAGTGCCCCAAGAAAGCCTTGGAGCCTGAGAGCAAGAAACTCAAAGTTATCCTTCCCCCACGTATGCTGTTTGCCTCTCCACCACGTGAGCTGTTGCCACAGTTCATGCAACTGTCGAGGTCTCAGGCAGTGGTGGTTCACATTAAACCAAACTTCAACTTAAAATAATAAACTTGCAATCTCATTAATATGTTCCTCCTCTCCCCTCTGTGATTCACATTCAGGAACTCCCGGAGTCGTCCTTGTTCTATCTGCTCAGGGACTGGCACGGTTTTCTCCTTCCAGATTCCACAGCATAACTTTATCTGCATTTCTAATCCCTCCACCCCCAATTTCTTGCAGACCGTCTGCCTCTTTGGATCCATATTCTCTCTCGTTTTGGATAAGCTCCCTCCTGCCCCCAGCTTTTGGCCAGCGCCTGGCCTGGCTCCTGCGTAGCACGGTTCTGCTCTGGTCTGATCTGCCTACTTGGCAGAAACACATCACTACTGCTTCTGACCCCTGTGTCCTCAGTGCCAGCTCATCCCTCAAGGCTGTCTCCTCTGGGTACCAGGTGACATTTTCCACACTTAAGACAAGATTCCAGGACCCACCCCAGGCATCCTCAGCAGGGTAGGGTCCAGGATTCTGTATTTTCTTAAAGTCTCCCTCACCTAGATTTACCAATTCCTATTTTTGATTTTTCAAAACCATCTCATAATTATTATCTTAATTACTAATCATAGTAATTAAGTAATTACACTGATTTACTGAAGACTGGCTACCTGGGTTTTCTGCTGGATAATGGGCATACAAAGGTGAACATAATTTGGTGAAAAACCTGAAATGGTTGTAATGTATTTCACAGATACAGTATAGACAGTGACTGATGTTTTTCTGAGAGTGGATTAAATTTGGAGACGTTTCCACAAAGTAACATTTAGACTGAGTGCTGATGGATGAGTAGCAAAGGAAAGGAGGTGGAATGTGCGTGATATGCCGAAAGAAGGCCAAGCCGTTCCGTGTGGCTTGACTCTGAAACAGTGGGGTGGAAACCATCCTGTCCTCCCAACTCCTCAGGCTTTACTTCTATTATTTTTTTAATCTTATAACTACTTTTACTGAAGAGTCAATTTCACCAAATATATTTCAACAAATACTAAAGTATCAGCAAAACCCTTACCGTGGGCTGCTTTTTGGCTTCTTCAGAAATAAGATGAATTGATGAAGGGAAATAATATCACTGGAGGTGTTCCAGGATAGCACAGGGTTTTTTAGCTTCAGGGCTACTGATATTTGAGGCTGGATAATTCTTTGTAGCAGGGGGTTGGCCTGGACATTGTAAGGTGTTTGGCAGCATCCCTGGCCTCTACGCACCACATGCCAGTGCCATTTCCCTTCCCCCAGATGCAATAAACAAAACCATCACCAGACATTGCCAAATGTCCCCTGAGGGGTAAAATCATCCCTGGTTGAGAACCACTGGCCTAGGGAAATGAAATATGAACCGTGAAGGCAGACTCAAGTTCAAATCTTGCTATAAGATTAGTTATGTGATTGTAGAAACAAAAGAACTTTAACAAATTTACAAGAAAGAAACAACCCCTTCAAAAAGTGGGCAAAGGGTATGAACAGACACCTCTCAAAAGAAGACATTTATGCAGCCAACAAACATATGAAAAAAAGCTCATCATCACTGGTCATTAGAGAAATGCAAATCAAAACCACATTGAGATACCATCTCACGCCAGTTAGAATGGAAATCATTAAAAAAAAAAAAAAAGGAGACAACAGATGCTGGAGAGATGTGGAGAAACAGGAATGCTTTTACACTGATGGTGGGAGTGTAAATTAGTTCAACCATTGTGGAAGACACTGCAGTAATTCCTCAAGTATCTAGAATAGAAATACCATTTGACCCAGCAATCTCATTACTCATATATACTCAAAGGATTGTAAATCATTCCCCTATAAAGACACATGCACACATATATTTATTGTGGTACTGTTTACAATAGCAAAGACTTGGAACCAACCTAAATGCTTACCAATGATAGACTGGCTAAAGAAAACGTGACATATACACACCATGGAATACTATGCCGCCATAAAAAAGAATGAGTTCATGTCCATTGCGGATATGAATGAAGTTGGAAACCATCATTCTCAGCAAACCAACACAAGAACAGAAAACCAAACACTGCATGTTATCACTCATAAGTGGGTGTTGAACAATGAGAACATATGGGCACACGGAAGGGAACATCACACACTGGGGCCTGTTGGGGGTAGGGGGCTAGGGGAGAGATAGCAGGGAGGTGGGGGGCGGCTAGAAGAGGGATGTGGCATGTCAGGGGATGGGGGGCTAGGGGAGGGATAGCATTAGGAGAAATACCTAACATAGATGACGGAGTGATGGATGCAGCAAACCACCATGGCACGTGTATACCTATGTAACAAATCTGCACATTCTGTACATGAACCCCAGAACTTAAAGTACAATAATAATAATAATAAATAAACATTATTCTTTCTGCCTTCAATTCCCTTATGTGCAGAATGGGGAAATAACCTCTACCTTGTAGGCTTATTGTGAGAAGCAAGAGATAAAGTATAAGCAGTATCAGGTAGAGTACTTGGCACATACGAGGTCTGTAAGATATGGTCATCATTTCTTATCAGTCATTACCAGTCAGAGTGATGGTTCTACTTGTTCTAACTAATGATGTTATTATTATTTTATATTACAAATGAAGCCTAACTGAAGTTTAAAAGTCACAAAAAGAAATAAAGTCCACTTTACCAGGAAGCAATAACAGATAAAGAAATTTCATAATTAATTACTGGACATCACTCCCTCCAGGAATCCTTTAATAATTTTTAAGTCTCAATTTTAGGCCAATTTGACGTTTTTCCAAAGCCTTCTATACATGGCACAAATAATTGTAATTGTTTATTTACTTTTCTTTACTAGACTACAAATTCCCAGAAGTCTACTTCTCTCTCATAGTCACTGTCTAACCCCATCAACTAGTAAATTGAGTCGTCTATAAATATTATTGAAGACCTTCCTTTTTCAAAATTTGTTACTTGCTCACATTTTAAGGGTCAAATTAAAGAACAGAATAGATCACGTTTACATAGATAGGCCATTCTTTATAACACAGTGATAAGTGTGCACAGAGCATGGGCTTAAGTCATGCATCTCTAACTGTGCAGCTTTCAGAATGTTAGGTAGTCTCGTGAGCCTCAACTGTCTCGCCTGACAAATGGAACAAAATAACAGTATGAATAAAGTTGCTTTAAGAACTAAGTGTAAGTTGACAAATAAATACCTATTCTTAAGTCTATAATACACTGAGGCTCAGCTGTTTGCTGTGTAAAATTAGGCTATACATCCCTGTCCTAGCTTCATTATAAAGCTGCTATGAGGAGCAAATTCTATAATGAACACAGATGTGTTTTGTATTAGTCCATTCTTGCATTGCTATAACAGAATACCTGAAACTGGGTAATTTATTTAAAAAAAAGGGAGTTTTAATTGGCTCAAGGTTCTGCAGGCTGTATAGAAAGCGTGATGGTATCTGCTTGGCTTCTGGGGAGACCTCAATAAATTTACAATCACGGCAGAAGGTGATGGGGAAGCAGGCAGTTCACATGGCCAGGGCAGGAGCAAGAGAAAGAGTAGGGTGGTGCCACACACTATTAAACAACCAGATCTGAAGGGAACTCATGCACTGTCATGAGAACAGCACCCAGGGGATGATGCTGAACAATTCATGAGAAATCCGCCCCCATAACACAATCACCTCCCACCAGGGCCCCCCCCAACACTGGGGATTACGATTCGCATGAGACTCAGAACCAAACTATATCATGCTTCATTAATCAAAAGTATATAAATGCAAGGGATTATTGCTAATAAGTATATTTCTTTGTCCATCATGCTACATTTTAGTATATACCCTACTTATAAATAAATGCTCCCCACAAATCACGTTATCTAAAGTTGCAGCCTACCTACCCTGTCTTCTGGAACACTCATGACAGTGAGACGAGTATTGGTATGTTTTATTGCTTACTGGAACAAACTATGTGTTGTTCTAGGGCAAGAACCAAAGGCCCTTTTTGCAAGCCTGGCTCAATAAACTCTTCCATTAAAAAAGAAAAGAAATTCAAAATCCTCATTTTGGCTTGACTCTGCAACTCAAATGAGCAGTTTAAACCAATTCAACATCTGGCCCAGATGAGCAATTTAAGCCATTTCAACACCTGGCAAAGAATCCAATATTGGTAATCAAACAGTTGTGCTAAACCAAGGAACAAAGCTCGCTCTTGGCCAGAACTTGGTAATGTGATGAGGGCAAAAAGGAGACAGATTTCCAGACATCTAGGAGAAACCAAACTTTTGCTCCTGCAGAAATGAGCCAAATATAACTATTGCATAGAGACAACTGCCTTTGAATGAGAGCTTTCTCAGTTGTAATATTCATCCCTCAAGGAGGGAATCCCATTCATTCAGTCACTCACTCATTCACTAAATATGCATGTGTTAAGGGTCTTCCATATGCAAAGCACTCTGCAGGCTGCTGTAGTGGGAGGATGAAACAACAGGTGCCCAAAGAGTTTATAAATTAGTAGGTGAGACAATGTGGCACACACAAACCTGCAAGTGCAAGACACAGTGAGTAGAGGAAAGAGGGAGGGCTTAAGTCAACTTGGGAAGTCAGGGAAGGCTTCCCAGAGAACAGGATTCAAGATTTGATGGATAATGAGGAGTTTGTCTGACAGATAAGAGCAACTGAGAGAAGGGCCTGAGACATAAATCAGGTTGCTATCGCCTTTCAGGACAGTTGGGGTGCTGGAGCCAAGAACAGACCTGGAACAAAGTTAACATTATTTTTATAAGCTAGAAAAATATCAGCAGCAGGAGTCCTGGCCAGAACCACCCCCACGAAGTGCAAACAAAGCTACTCCTATCTTCTGGCTGTCTGCTGGAGAACTTACTAACCAGCACCTTAAGAACAAAATGTTCTTTTAGCATCGATTTTTATTCCCACAAAGTCCTTCCTCCTCTTTTTCCAGAACTGGAAAAACCATGGGTTGAGTTTTGCTTGCTTCTTTGATCTTATTCTCCCTTCCCAGGCCTCCCATGGGAGTGAAAGTCTGGGGGTATGTCTCCAAAGCAGAGTGCTGACCCCTCATACTAATCAGAATGTGGGTCTAAAGCAGGCCATGCCGGGTCAGCATTTGAAGTGAATACAGTTATCAAGGTTTGTGGGTGAGAGGCCAGCATGGCATACAATTACGAATCCAAAGTTGGGTCTGTACTTGACATTCAGAAATCTCTTCGTACAGAGTTCATTTAGCCAGTTCTTGAGGCCATTTCTGACCTCAACCTATACAGAATCACAAAGTAGTGAATCCGGCATTCTGTTGTCTCTAACTCTCTCTCACTGCATAAGAGGAAACAAAAGTTCTGAGAAGCACTATATTTGTAGGCAGAAACACAATTTAAATCCAGAACTTGAGATTCCACGTTGAATGCCCTTATCATAGCATCACAAAATGTTTCAGGGATTAGCTGTCCCAAATCTAATCTGTTAAGCTACAAACATGCAGGCAGGGGAGAACAATGAAAATTTTCCCTCCAAAACGAGTGGACTTTGCCTGATTTGTTCACTGCTGATAATTCCCAGTGCCTAGATCAATAACTGACAGGTTACATTCACTCAATATATGTCTTTAGTTAATATATAGTTGGACCTATGGCAACCCTTTCAAGATTTTCAGGCCTCTTTTCTCCTCCACATCCTAATCGGGGTATAGGAAGGGGAGAAGTGAGAAGAAACGTTTGCTTCCAGGCCTCCTATCCTTTTTAAGATATCCTAGTCTTAGACTGGCTGTAAGGTAAAGGAAGAGTAAAGGAAGAAGCATAAGAAGGCATAATAAGGATAAAACATGGTCAACGTTTATTAGGTAAGTCTGTACTATCCCATCATAGTGGAATATCACCTTCCTGTGCCCTTCCCAGCCACTGCTGGCATCTAAGTTCAGGCCTTAAAGAATCCAAGGTTCTTATTTTATCTTTCCATTAAAAAAAAAAACAAAAAACTATCTTTCCATTAAAAAAAATATGGGGGAAACTTACTAACTTTTTGTTTTAGTCCATTTTTATGTTGCTATAAAGACATACCAAGACTGGAAAAGACAAGGAGGTTTAATTTGACTAACAGTTCCACATAGCTGAGAGGTCTCATAATCATGGTGGAGGGCAAAAGGCAGGTCTTACATGGTGGGAACAGGAGAGAATGAGGAAGAAGCAAAAGCAGAAATCCATGATAAACTCATCTGATCTCATGAGACTTAGTATCATAACATCATAGGAAAGACCAGCCCCCATGATTCAATTACCTCCCCCTAGGTCCCTCCCACAACATGTGGGAATTCTAGGAGATACAATTTAGTTGAGATTTGAATGGGGACACAGCCAAACCATATCATTTTGCCTTTGCCACCTCCAAATCTCATGTCCTCACATTTCAAAATCAATCATGCCTTCCCAACTGTCCCCCAGTCTTACTCATTTCAGAATTAACCTAAAAGTTCATAGTCCAAAGTCTCATCTGAGACAAGGCAAGTCCCTTCCGCCTATGAGTCTGTAAAATCAAAAACAAGGCCAGGCGTGGTGGTTCACACCTGTAAACCCAGCCCTTTGGGAGGTGGAGTTCAAGATCATGGGGTCAAGAGTGCGAGACCAGGCTGGCCAACATGTTAAAACCCTGTCTCTACTAAAAATTCAAAAAAAATTAGCCGGCTGTGATGGCAGACACCTGTAATCCCAGCTACTTGGGAAGCTGAGGCAAGGAGAATGGCCTGAACCAGGGAAGTGGAAGTTGCAGTGAGCTGAGTTCACTCCACTGCACTCCAGCCCAGGCAACGGTAGGAGACTTCACCTCAGGAAAAAACAAAAACAAAAACAAAAACAAAAACTAGAAACAAGCAAGTTACTTCCTAGTTACAATGGGGTACAGGTATTAGGTAAATACAACCATTCCAAAAGGGAGAAACTGGCCAAAACAAAAAGGGTTGCAGGGCCCATGCAAGTCTGAAATCCAGCAAGACAGCCAAATTTTAAAGCTCCAAAGTGATCTCCTTTGACTTCATGTCTCATATCCAGGTCACATTGATGCAAGAGGTGGGTTCTCATGGTCTTGGACAGCTCTGTCCCTGTGGCTTTGCATGGTACAGTCACACTCCCAGCTGCTTTCCCAACAGTCCTCCAAAGTTTTAACTCAATCCAGATAATTCTGGATTGAGAATTAAAAATTGAAAAGTCCACAGTCCAAAGTCTCACCAGAGACAAGGAAAGTCCCTTCCGCCCATGAACCTGTTACCTAGTCCCAAAGTTGCTTCTACATTTTCAGGTATCTTTTCAGCAATGCCCCAGTCTACTGGTACCAATTTACTGTATTAGTCTGTTTTTATGATGTTGATACAGACATACCTGAGACTAGGAAGAAAAGGAGGTTTAATTTGACTTACAGTTCCACATGGCTGGGGAGGTCTCATAATCATGGCAAAGGGCAAAAGGCACTTTTTACATGGTGGCAGCAAGACAGCATGAGGAAGAAGCAAAAGTGGAAATCCCTGATAAGCCCATCAGATCTCATGAGACTTATTCACTATCATGAGAAGAGCATGGGAATGACCAGCCCCCATTATTCAGTTACCTCCCTCTGGGTCCCTCCCATAACACGTGGGAATTCTGGGACATACAATTCAGTTGATATTTGAATGGGGACACAGCCAAACCCGATCACTTACAGGGATTTGCATTTTACAGGGAGCAAAAGGTTTAAGCCACAGCTTCTAAGGGTAAAACTTCTGCTAATGAGTATCTCTGTTTAGGAAGAAGATGAGGGTCATTTGGCATTCTCCCCTCCTGGAGGGCATAGTGAGTCCTGGGCAGAAGTGAGAAGGTGTGTTTTGGCACGTCCCTGAGGGAAGTCTGAGAAACGGACAAGGAAACTGTAGAGCCTGTGGCTCTTCAAGCAGCAGTCCTCTTTCTTTCAGCATATGCTGAACCCAGCCAAGTGCTTGTCGCCCAGGTAGGGGTGGATGACTGATACTGTTACCCCAGGGATAATTCTAAAAGCATGATAGGGAAAATTTTAATGGCCTCACACATGATCTGGAATGTCAGGATTCCTAGGGGACAGAAACATTCCATGTTTGTCTAGACCTCAAGTTCTCTCTATGCTTATATATAAAAACCAAAACCTTAACATTCCAATCAAAAGCACATAGTGCTCACAATGAAAAGTATTTGGACAGAAACAATATTGCCTGTAATCAGAAATATATTACATACCATTCAACCAATCTATATATGAGTTGTTTACTAATTCTTAGGCACTGTTTTAGATCCTGAGGACATAGAGAGGAACAGAACAGACATGTTCATAGACTGATGAGGGCTATCCTGCTCTGAAAGTCCATGTAGTATGTAGAACAAGGAACCATTTAATAAATCTGTTGCATAAGAAAACAGATTAATCTACACTCTACTGTTTAAAGCCATCTCAACTAATTCTTGCCTTAACGTGACTGTTCATTTAATAAACTTAAAAGCCCCTATAGGAACTAGACACAGGGCTTGGCATGAAGGATACAGGATGAATAACATGATGTTCCTGTTCTTAAGGAGTTCACAGTCTGGTGCAAATGATTAACAGATATATTAGAAATTACAACACAATATGATCATTTCTTCAAATAGTTTGCTGAAAGAAGCATAATTTAGAGAATTTCTAAACACACCTGAGTGTTTCATGGAAGGCTATGCAGAGCAGAAAGCATCTGATATAGGTCTTGTATTTAGAGGAGGAGTTAGCCAGCTGGAGAAGTGGAGGACCAATTATTCTGGGCAGAGAACATGTGTGCCAAGTCACAGAGGTGTAAATGCATGGGTAGAGTAGGGGCAGGGTCGATGCAAGTGTCTGAAAGTGTACGTGCATAAAATGGAAACACAGCTCAACAAAGCAGTGCCTTCCATTACCATGTGAAATGCACTGATGTTTTCCACCTTGTTCTATTCAATTCTGTTCCATTCAATTGTGCATATTCAGTGGTCATGTCCTGCTAAATTGTTAGAATGAAAGGCTAGGAAAAAAATTATATGGCTATAGTTGAGGTGAGAGACACCGACAGCTAGAACAACTTCCCCTGCAAAAAACACACAAAAGCTTCAATAAGGATGAAGAAGACAACAGTCATCAATCTTTACTGTAATTAATTGTTTCCCTGTCTGTTTTCCCATTAAAATCTGGGGAAGAGACCTTGGTTTTATTTTAAGTTCACTGTCTCCTAGCACTATGCCTGGACATGGTAAGTGTTCAACGCTAACGGGTATTTCATGAATGAACAAATGAATACATGAATAACAGGCTTGATTTTATGTATAAGATAAAATCAAGACTATAACCAAGGAACTGGATAAAGGACATAAGCCAAATGTATTATTAAAATAAATCTATGAGACTTATAAGGATTTTGGAGTACCATTAGAAAAAAACAGTACAGGTAACTATGGCAAGAAATTAACATACCTTTTTCAAATTTTCAGTAAACAAAAGAACTACGCAGAAATTTATTCAAATAATTTTTTTCTACTGTCATGTATAAAGAAATTAATAAAATTATAAATTCTATCATTAATGAAAAGTTCTATAATTCTATCCAAATGCCTAACTGTAAAAAGGCTTTTCATTATTATATCCTGAAACACCAAAGTCCCTGACCTTTGCTTTAAAAACGGAAAAGGAGTGTCTTCGGTTCTAGGGAATATTCCATTTGAATTCGGTTTTGGCTGTAGGCAATGAATAAGAGATTACCTAGTCCTCCTGCATGGGCATCAATGAGTGAGGCTGCGACCGCAATCCCGGGGAGAAGGCCAAGGTCTCTTGCTGCCTCTGGTGTGAGCCCATTTCCAAGAGAAGCTCCAGGAGGTAGCACTTGGTTTCCTGGGTAGACATAAAAAAAAACAAACACCATCAGTTTGAAAAACACAAAAGCACTCATAGGCTTTTGGTAGGAGAAACTCTTTGCTCCCTTCTCCCTCCTCTGCATTTTCTCACTTTTGCAAAGATAAAAACCATGCAGTCATCAAGAGTCCCTCTGCTCATCCAGTGACTTTGGTGTATGTGCTTGGTACCTATGGGTCATGCTCTGGGTGCTTGACAAATAGGGAGCTCTAAAGCATCATTCAAACCAAAGATTCCAAAAGTAGGAAATTTCAAAAGGAATATAAACACAGCAGCCTCTTAAATATAAGATTCAAATGCTCAAACCTTTCCAAATGGGCTTCCTAACACAGCAGATCCGCTAGCCTACTTAAACACACATGAACACACATGCTCACATATCCTTACACCCTCTCTAATGAATGTATATTCCTAAGTTGAGAAAACTTATACTTGTAGTTGCTTCCTGGCAGAAAATAAGGGGAAAGTGGTGAGGTGTATTTTGTACCAACAAATAATTTGTAAAAAAAAAATTTTCTCAGCTGGAAAAGACAGTCCAGTCTAAACCTTTGCAAATGTTCCAAGGCTGCCACTTGCACAACCATATAATACAATGTGAATTATGTTCTTTGGAGTTGTGTAATGCTGTGACCCTGAATTTTCAAGTGACCTTGAATTCTTGTAATCAGTCAGGTCTTCAGTTAAGAATTAATTGATTGTCTTGCTTTGTGTGGGTGCTGTGGGGCTGTAAAAAGTAGTCCTTGCCTCCAACCTAGTTAGGAAGGCAAGATAAGGACACAGAGACAGAGAACCACGTAAGACAGAATAAAATGAAATGATCCATCTGCTCCTAGGTGTTAAAGAGAGCCTGAGCACTCTCTCATCCCCCAAGGAATTCTTTTTTTTTTTTTTTTTT
>NW_016107478.1:4757293-4761712 GCF_001604975.1 Cebus imitator | reverse complement strand
AGGCACGCGCCACCATGCCCAGCTAATATTTTGTATTTTTAGTAGAGACAGGGTTTCACCATGTTGACCAGGATGGTCTCGATCTCTTGACCTCGTGATCCACCCGCCTGGGCCTTCCAAAGTGCTGGGATTACAGGCGTGAGCCACCGCGCCCGGCCCCCCCCAAGGAATTCTATAGTATTTCTGCACTGCAGGGAGGTGCTAAGAGTTGACCCATAGGGATAATAAGATCCCTTTGAGCCCCAAGATTCTAGGACTCTGAGTGCATGATCAGCAATTTTTGCATGATAAGATACCACTTGTTAATTGTTTCATGGAGCTCAACAGCAGGGCAGAGGTGCTCCAGGACCTCTTGGGGTAGAGGTGAGGGTGGAGGGTGGAAGAGGAGTCACAGGGTGAACAGCTCAACCACCCTCCTCTAAATGGAACCAAAAAACCTCTCAACACCATTTTTTTTACCCATTTTAAGTAAAGAGCTTCTATCTATAATTGAATATGAAAACAAGTTTAGCTAGGAAGGGGAAGACTGAAACCTCTGCAGTGAGGTTTTCTAGAACTTTGTTGTCCAATATGGCAGCCACTAGTCACATGTGGACTGAGTACCTGAAGTATGGCTACAATAACTCAGGGACTAAATCCTTCATTTTATTTAGCTTTAACTTCCATTTAAAAACTGATAATTCAGTTACTGAAAATTTTTTAAGTATGTTTGGAACAACTTGGGTATGAAAATCTACTTTTTCTATATTAATTTAAGAAATCTAAATCAGATACTTCCAACAAAAATCTAGTGTCTGAACTGAGAGGTGCTAAGTGGAAATTACACACCAGATGTCAAAGATCTTATCTGGAAAAACGAATGTAAAATATCTCAATAATTTGTATATTAATTGTATATTAAAATGATAGTTTGAATATATTAAGTTAATTAAGAGATATTAAAAATTAATGTCACTTTTTTACTTTAGCATGACTATTGAAAAATTTAAAATTATATATGTGGCTCATATTATATTTCTATTGGACAATGATGGTCTGGAGGATAAGGCTAAGATGCCCAAAGGATGGGGCAGAGAGCAGGAAAATCTTAGTCTGTTTTGAAAGCCAAAGTAGCAGAAACCTGGAAAAGAGCAGTGCCCTTGGTTTTAAATAATACAGTGCTGGACAGTATCTTAATTATGTCACTATGTCTAGTATCTAACACAGGAGAGACAGCACTCCAATTTGCTGAGCACTTCCATGCTAGGGACTGCACTAAGAACATAGTATGTATTTTCTCATTTCATTTTCATATTAACCCTCTGTGAAGAGTACAGTAGTACTCCTACTACCCCCATTTCATAGACAGATGGGAAAATTGTGGTTTATAGGGGAAAAGTAAACTCCCTATAACAGCTTAAGAGCTGAAGATGAGCCATGGGTTCTACTCTGACACCCAAAATTCCCTTATTCATTACATTACCTTTTGGAGTAAATGTTGTTTAAAAATACATTCCAAATGAATGAATGGATCAAAAGAAGTATTTTTAGAACAAGCATTATGTATGTTTTTTTTTTAAAAAAAAAAAAAAAAAAAAAAAAAAAAAAAAAAAATAAAAAAAAAAAAAAATAATTTTTTTTTTTTAAAAAAAAAAAAAAAAAAAAAAAAAGGAGCACCAGTTTGAAATCTTGCCTACTAAATTGAAACTTTTAAAAAAAGTTTTCATAGGGCTTCATCCCCAATCTCCACAAACCTAAAAGGTGTCATTTTTATAAAAAAGGTTCCAGACAGGATTAGCAGGGTGGGGCGCTCTTCCAAGTTTTCTCTATAGTAATTTAGGAAGAAACCTCAGCTGGTAAAAGAGCTTAATTTGATTCCATGTCCTCTAGGCTTGGAACATGAGGCTGCAGACCACTGTGAGGCAGAGAGAGCCCTGGGCATGCAGGAAGGAGAGCTGGGGTCTAATCATAGCTTGTGGAGCGACAGGGAGCTTCATCAGTAGAGGATGCGTCTTGAGCAAGGACAAGAAAAAAGGGAGAAAGGGCCCCTATGTGAACGATCAAAAGGGCTGGGTAAATTGGAACATAAGCTGGGGTGTGAACTGGTAGGGGTTGGGTGTTGAAGGACACAGGAGGCTGAGGAGGCTGATAGGGGCAGTGGGTTCAGGGCCCTGTAATCCATATTAAAGTGCTTGAACTTAATCATGAAGCCCACTATAAACCACTGAAGGAGGTTTAAGCCGGGAGGAAGGTGATTAGACTTTTTTTTTTTTTTAAGCACTCTCTGGCAATATTATAGTAGAGGATAGACTGGAGTTAGGGAAAACAGCTGTGAAGATATTTCTGTAATCAAAGAAAGAGAGAGAAAACAAGGATCTTCACTGAGGTACTGGTAATGGAGATGTAGAAACACAGGCAGACAGGAGACATTCCACAGAGCAAGAAATAACAGGTCACAGTGGTTGCTCGGATATAGGAAGAGACACTGAGATATCATGGCCCAGACTCCCCCTTAAGGATGGAGTAAAGTTAGCAGACAGCTGCCAGCTCCTCTACTGCCTGCTTTGGTTGCAGAGAGCCACCTTCCTGAGGTGATGCCCCTTCCAGGACAGCCAGCACCTGGTGACTTAGCAAAGAGGGTCAGAAGGGCTCTGATGAACACCACTCACTCCAGACACTGCTGGGTTCACCAAGGTGCCACAGGAATGCACCTCGGTTCAGCTCTTCTCTCTCTACCTGGTCCTTCTCTCTCTTCCTTCCTTTCACAGCTGACCATCCCTAATACACACCTATACCCTCAAATTTGTCTCAGCCTTTGCTTCTGGAAAACCCAACCTACAGCAATGAACCAGCCTTCTCCTCAATCCAGTGGTCTAGGGATGAAAATAAATACATGCAAAGACAAACATCCCATCTTTCATTTGGAACTACAGCCTTCAGGAATAGGCTATTTGGACTCCAAGCAGGAGGGAGCTTTGTTTATCTAGAGACCAAAAGAGACGAAAGAAGACGATAGAAATAGGTGAGAATCCCTGAGAAATAACTCCTTCAAAATCACATTCGAAGTTTATCAGCCAGAGGTACACCGAGGGCACTAGAGCTGTGTCAGAGCAAACATTAGTGCCTCCTGACAACTTTTCCCAAAATAATCCTTGTTTGACATTTCTTTCACCATAAAATTAAATTATTCACAGCATGACTTTTCCCAGAGTTAATCAAGACTTCACTGCCCAAGTATTTGCACTTCCTTCTAGGCTTCATTCAACCATTCATTCATGCATTTTAACAAACATTTCAGTAACAATAGTACTAATGATGGCCTGCACCAATTTCCATCTACCATGTGCCAAGCTCTAGGTGCTGAGGTCTCATATTGTGGTTTGGGACAAAGATGATGAAAACGTAAGACTCTTAGGACCATGTAGAAAAATGCTAGAAAGGTGAAATGTGTACATGGTGTTCCCAGAGAACTGAGGAGGGTCCAGTTAGGGTGGCCAGTAGAGTGAATACAGTCTTCAAGGTGAAGACGATATTTCAAGCCTGTTGTGAAAAGGCAAGTGAGGGACTGCTGGTTTCAGCTCTGGGGAAAAGGATGACAGCAAAGCAAAAAGTGAGATCACTGTAGGGAGCCCTGAGGAGCATGGTGTGTTTAAGGCAATCAGTATGTAGCAAACAGGACACCAGGGAGGAACAGAGATTTGGAGCAGATGGGACAAGAGAGGCAGCAGAGGGCTTCAGGCATGGCCAGGCAATAAGGAATTGCCCACGGGGGCACGGCTGTGAGCGCTCGTATTGGGTTAAGATAAACACACAGTGTAAAGAAAGGCTTGGAAAATAATTATCTTTAAAACAGTCAAGCCAAGTGAAAAATTCAGGCTGCAAAATATTACGTAGTATATGACTTCCTTTTGTTACATTAAGTTTAACTTAAAGCTGTCTCTTTGTAATTTCAGCCTAAAGGTTTCTTCATACATAGTGACTGTAACCTAACTGGATTTGTAAACACACCGTAACCTACTCTTGTAACTAGAAGCCAAGTCTCAGCCAATCACAGAAGACATACTTCAACCACCCACAGGCAGCCAACTGTTCAAAGTCTGTTCAAATAAGGCCAACACAGAGCTGTACTCAATCCAGCTGCTTCTGTACTTCACTTCCATTTTCTGTGCCTCACTTTCTTTTTTCTGTCCATAATTTCTCTTCAACCATGTGGCACAGCAAAAGTCACTCTGAACCTATTCTGGTTGGGGATCTGTCCAATTCATGAATCATTCTTTGCTCAGTTAAACTATGTTAAATTTAATTTGCCTAAAGGTTTTATCTTAACAGTTTCAAGAACAACAACAATGAAAGTAGATGAACTATTTGTAAAAATAAGTTCTTGGGGGAAAAAATATAGGAAATAGGTTTTCTCTGCATAGACACAGTATGAGTAATTTT
>NW_016107478.1:4741326-4757030 GCF_001604975.1 Cebus imitator | reverse complement strand
GAGACAGGGTTTTGCCATGTTGGCCAGGCTGGTCTTGAACTCCTGACCTCAAGTGATCTACCCACCTTGGCCTCCCAAAATGCTGGGATTATAGGCATAAGCTACCATGTCCAGCCTCTTGTATAATATTTTAAAAGATGATTTCTCCCGTTAAATCTGGTCAGAATCCCACCTTGCCATTAAAATAAATGAACTCGAATTAAGGCATAAATGTGGAACTCCAAGATAAATTCAGAGAAAATGGCAAGATGCAGAATAGCATTCTGAGTATGATCATGTGATTTTTTCTGTTTTTTTTTAAAGAAAAGGTTACAAAAATATAAGCACATAAACTTCCAGAAAAATCCTAGAATTTTATCACAGCATGCACTAGGATCCAGTGTAGGGTACTCTTCTCTACTGTTTGTGTTTCTTTTATCCCGTGACCTTGCATGTCTTTTGTGATCAAAACAAACTAGCTTAAGTTGAAACAAAAACAAAATAAAGAAGAGTACTGGGCACTTTTTGCAAACCCTGCTCCACAGTCTGAAGGCAGGAAAGAGACCCAAGAGCAGCTCACCTATTTTCTTGATCTGACTGCCTCTGTCTCAGTGTACAGACCTTCACCCGGGTATGTAAAAACATGATTGCTCTGAGGGCTCTTAGGCTCAAGTTTGCTGAATTCCCATTTGGATGGGCAGATTCAGTCTGAGTGGTCAAAAGCTCGAATCTACAATTATCTGGTGGTTGCCGTCCCTCTTCACAGGCAAGGGCTCCTATTACACCAAATCTTCCCTACCAGTTTTTCAATTATCTATGACTAATGAGCACTTTGGGAACAGTTTCAGACACACACATAATCCTCTTTCCTGATGTCAGCAGCAGAAATTAATGACTATGTGGATTGCTGAGAGACAGAAAATGCATTATAATGGTCAACAGAACTGTTATCCTCTACAGGAAGGGGTAAGTGGGGGTGGGGTGTTGAATTAACTGGAAAGTTCAGTGTTCTTTTGTCTTCCTACATATAGTGAAATGAATCCCAGGGAGAGACTTGGCTCCAGGCACATGGAAATGTCAGAAAGAGCTTTGGGCATGGGTGGCCTGTGACCCTGGTTCCTCTGTGCTTGGCACTAGGGGACCAGCCCCAGCTCAGTTTTGCCAAAGTCAAAAGGCCAATCAGATTGGCTGGGAGAGTAGTAAGTAGCATTCTGCCTTACCAGCAGAGAGGGTCCTGGAGTCATTTCAGACTGAACCTACAATTTGGCTTAGGGGTGGGCAAACAAAACTTTATGATGGCCTCATCAATGTTTACTGAGATACAGAAATGTTTATTGAGTACCTGATATGTGCCAGGCACTGTCCTAATGCTAAAAATGCATTAAGGAACAAGATAGACAAGGTCTCTACCCTCAAGTAGCTTACTTTCTGGTAGACACTATGCCCATCCAATACCTCTTCTGATTCCATCTTGTAAGCACCTATGCGATCTGGACTGAGTTTTACATAATGTTATATACCTGACCCTATAGTCTGGCCTAAAATAGGTGTTTAATAAACACACCGCGTATTTTTAATCCAACTTAAAAATTACATCCCTTATTTTGAGTTTCGTGTTTTCCCTATTTATACCTCGACCTCTCTTTCCCACTTGACAGAGAATAGTTCAAATTATTGTATCTCTGTATTCATTTCCCCTCGGCACAACGTCCAGCTGTGTCTAGAACATAAGTTCTTAGCAATGTTCATTTAGCTGAACTTAGTTTTTTTTTTTTTTTTTTTAAGAAAAGAGATTAGACAAAAATCAATCAATTTAGACAAAAACATTAAACACACACTGACACAGGAAGCTGAATATCAGTTGGAAGAGTAAAGAGTATTATTGTATTAACACTTGATCTTGAATGCTACTGGGACAAGAAATCCGTTTTCTAACATATCCCACCAGCAATACATTTTCATGTCTCTATCTTATTACAATGGAGTGTGTCAAGGCTGTTTAGGGAAAAACTCTGAAACCAGGTTTTTCCTGTGCTCTTACACCACAGCAATCATCCACATAGAAGATGACTTCTATAACTAAATGTGACTAGTTAAGTCTCAAAGTTAAGGACTATGAGACTTAACTAAGAATCGTGGGCAAAAACCTACATATATACATGATATATATATATATATGATATATATGTTATATATCATATATATATATGCTTTTGTGGTATTATTTTATATATATATATATATATTTTTTTTTCCACCCATGATTCCTGGCTAACTCTCATAGTCCTTATTATATATTTAATAAAAAATTATATTTATATTTAATTAAAAATAGCATATATATATCTATATCATGCGTGTGTGTGTGTATGTGTGTGTGTGTGTGTGTATATATATATATATATATATATATAATAACACCACAAAAGCCATTGCATGTACCTAGAAAATAGGTGACCACCAGCAGGCCCACACATAGCAGATGCTACAGTGGCAATATATTGTGGCTACCACCTTTTTAGTGACATAGAGGTTCTCAGATTCTCTGTCTAGTCAAGTCTGGCTCAAGAAATCCAACAAGCAAATAGTAACCATTGTAGGTCAGTGAGCAGAGGAGTGGTGTAAACAATTTGTATTTTAACACAATAAAAATAATAGTAATAATGCTCATTTATCAAAATCAATGAGTTTTTACTCACTGCTTTTCATACTTTTCAGTTGCTATCACCTTCACTGCTCAACCAAACCAATAGTATTAGAATTAGATTTTATAGTAATAGAATTAGATTCTCTACAGTAGAGTCTATGGTATTGCAACCTATTGTTTTACAATTGTAGAAACACAAGCACAGAAAGATTATGTAATTTGTTCAAAGTCACTATGTAATGGGACATGGTCAGATTTCAACCCAGGATTTTCTGACTCCATGGTATGGCATCTTCCTACTATACCATGTAGGTTAGAGCAGGTAGGCATAGAATGTGATGGGTAGAAAAGGAAGACCACTTCATTTGCAGGAGGCTCCCCTGCTAGGTCATGTTAAGGGATAAAACCACAAGAGTCATGAAATTCGAACATGCTGACTCTTTTAGCTTCTTCTATTCCTATCCTCTCATTCCTTCTCTGTTCCAAAAACAGAGATACAGGATTTCAAATGGCCCTTACAGACCATCAGCTTCAGTGTATGCACTTTACATTAGAGAAAACTGAACCTAGAGACGGAGGTACCTTCCCTGGAGTCAACTACTTGTGGGAGCAGAGTCTAGACTGAACCCAGAGCTCCTGACTCAAGGAAGCCTTCTCCCACTTTGCCAGGACTCTCTGCCATGGCGGCACCATCCTGCATCTTCCCCAACCTGAAGCAGGAAGCTCATCTAAGCCAGGGCTATAAGTCACATAGAGAACAAGGGAGCTGGCAAAAATTCAACAGATTCCAGGGGTGCAGGTAGCCAATTCTGAACTATTCAGAGCATAAAGTACAGTCTTTTTAGCTTGAAATCATCCACTTTGGCACCCACAGTGACCCAATTCTCTAGATAATTGCCAGTGCCCTATTTTGTTCTCACCTAGCCTAAGGCCACCCGCAAAAAGCCTTCCCTGGGTAGATCATAATTAATCACTCTTTCCTCTACAATCCCACAGCATGTTTTTTGGAATTACATCATTGTGTTCTACATAATGGCTTTTTCCCTTGTGCCTCTCTCTTCTAATTTAGATTATAATCACCTTGAGGGCAGAGCTCTTTTTGTAGATGATATATTCATAAGAGGCAGGTGGTTTAGCATAGCACTTGGGAGTTCAGGTCAGGGGGTGGAGAGGCTTGGATGGAAGTGATGGCTTCAAGTTGGGGTTCTTGAGCTTGTGACCTTGGACAAGTGATTTAACTTCCCTGCAACAGTTTCCTCAGCTGTAAAAAGGCTATAATAATGTTATTTTTCTCCAAAAGTGGTTATGAGAAACAAGCAAGGTAATGCAAATAAGCATTTTAGCATGTTGTCTGCCACATGACAAATGCTAGACAAAAGTCAGATAATATTATGGTTATTATGACTCCCTATTCCCAGCATATTGGACATCGCCTGACACACAGAGGTATTCAGCTTATTCTGGCTGAGCTTAGGAAGCTAGAGGAGAGATCCTTGATGTCACAGCATGTGAAGATATATGCTTTTGGGGTCATGAGAGCAACTGCAGAACCTGTGAAAGCTGTTAAAATATTCACAGTGGTGGAATTCAGTTTTCTAGCACAAAAAGTTTCTCCCTATAGTCATGTCTCCACGGCATGCCTTCAGAGTGAAATGTTTTAAAAGTGCAGAAGATGTTCTCTTTGGAGTTATTTTAAGAACAAAATGCTTGTTTCAAAAGGAAAATTCATTCTTTTGTCAGCAAAATACTTGACTATTAAGATGACCAGTGCTTCCAAGACCCATGCAAACAGTTCTGCCATGAAGAGCTACCCCACTTCTAGGAAAAGGAAAACTTGGGAAACACATGAAAATATTTTAGCTGTCATTATGCTAAAAATATTATAAGGTTTAAAGCAGTGGTTTCTACAGTTTTGCTTTGTTTTTTTCACAATCCAATAAAAAGATCACATAAAGAAAACTGGAATTTATATAGGCTTCTAAATTTTTTTATTCTGTCTCATTTACTTATTAAAAAAAATCTTACAATCCGGATTTATTTGACACAAAATTTTATCACTAACAACATAGGAAGGAGAGGATCTCAAAATAAAGGACTTTTTTTTGTAAGGTAAATATACTTCCCTTTATGACCTTCTATATTTATTCCATCACACACCAGTGAACACTTTGTCAAGGGCCAGTATTGGTTTCTAGTCTGGACTACTGTTTGTAAACTGCTGATTTACAAAATGATAACAGCCTCCTAACAATGGGCAAATCTACAGGATGCCAAACAGCAACTCTCAGGTGAATCACTCAGTCAGCGGGTCTGGTGTTAACCATACAATGCCAAACATCTGGTGATCTGAAGACATCTGGGGCTTTTCTATCAAGTAGACCAAACATGATTCAGGTAATTGACAAAATTTTTCACTTCCCAACCAGATGTCTTACTCGCATAGAAATGAAGCCCAACTTGTACTTTCATGTGTAAATAGGCTAGACATAAATTCACCCCTGTAGGGCAGGATTAATTGCTTATCCTCAATGAATGCTAAATTACATATTATTTCCTCTTCTATTTCCAGCTATTTTACCTTTGCACAAGGTTTTCTGCTATTGTTTTGAGAAGCACACATTTCATCTTAGAAATGGACTGTCTTTTTACATGTTTCTTCCTCAGTTTTTTGACAAGGAGGCAGTATACTACAATGAAAAGAGTGTGATCTTAGAAGCCAGGAAAATCTGAGTTCCAATTCCATGCACCTACTTCCCCAAACTTTAAGGGCCTTGGAAAAAGGCACTTAAACTCCCTGAATTCAGTTTCTTTGTAGATATATATCATAAAAACTGTCTATAAGAGGTACTGTGAAGAGTTGAGCTCATTTATTCCTATAACATGTACTGGGTGCTTGCTCTGTGCCTGGTACTGAGAGACCATGGAGAATCACAATGTCTGCCTGTCCTCCAGGGGCTCTGTTGAGAGAAGTAGCAAAAAGCTCATGCCTAACATGCTGGAATGACAAACGTACCATAAAACTAAGGTGATGTCTTTATTAAGGATTTGTAATAAAATTATAAGCAACTCCAACTGTATCTGATCCTTAAAGGTGAATATCAAGTTTGTAAAAGGAAGGATGTGTCTGAAACCTTTCCTCTTCCTTAAATCTACTTTCAAGCATACCCTGGAATTTGCTCTGATCATGTTTGTTTAAAGAATTCATGTGGTTATCAATGACCTTCCATCTTCTATGCCGTTGTCTTGACAACCAAGCATTTACTAGACAGAATATGGAAAGCAGACAACAATGTGTCTCTTCAGTCAGGGTTAGTGGGCAAAACTCAGCAGTACAGAGACAATAATCAAATGACTAGAGTCTTTGTGTTTGAAATCCTTAAAGGGAAATACAAACACACACACAGACACACACACACACACACACAGACACCCACACATACATGAATAAAAGAGAGTAAAGATTTTACAGGGAATTTAACTGGGCAAGGAGAAGCTACTAGGCAGGACTCACCTGTACTTTAATAGCAGTTATTTTTCAAGAGCCAGGGCACAGGTAATACTGCACATAAGGAGGAAGGGCTAAGTCTGCTGTTGCTGTTTGTTCAGTTACCCTAATAAGATGTTAGGTTCTTTTTACAACCTATGTTTCATCAAAGCTCAGAAGTATCTCAAACATGAAGAAATGGAATACAGCTATATTTGTAAATGTTTTTTCAAGTACCAAAACTTTTTTTTCCCAAATGAAATCTTTTATAGCCCTCTGGTATAGCAGTCTCCCCTTATCTGCAGTTTCACTTTCCACGGTTTCAGTTACCCGTAGTCAACTCTAGTTCAAAAATATTAAATGGAAAACTCCAGAAATAAACAATACATAAGTTTTAAATTGCACACCATTCTGAATAGTGTGATGAATTATCATGTTGTCCAGCTCGGTCCTACCTGGGATGTAAATCATCCCTTTGTCTAGCAAATCCATGCTGTATGCACTGCCTCCCTGTTGGTCACTTAGTAACCCTCTCAGTTATCAGCTTTTAAAAAAACCATAGTATATATATATATATATAGGGTTCAGTACTGCCCATGTTTTTAGGCATCCACTGGGGGTCTTGGAAGGTATTTCCATGGATAAGGGGGAACTACTATATATAATTTTCTCTGGTTCAAGCAGAGAAGAAAATATCCAGGACTGATACATGCAACAGCTCTGGCACCTGAGGGACATCCAGATTTAGGGGGCTGAGGAATAGAGATCCAAATCTAAATGTTAACCTATGGTGAAGAGATTTTCCATCTTGGAAGCACTGAAGAAGGGAGGGATGGTAATTTGGAACTGTAAAATAGAGCTCCTTGAGGCTTCTACTCTAGTACAAAAGCTGAAGAAGCAGAAAGTGTCCACTTTTAACCACACAGATAATGACCTCACTCCTGAGTGAAGGAGGACACTGGCACTTTCAGTCCCTCCAGGGAGCAGTGGAATTTGCCAAGTTGGCATTTAGCCAAAATGCTATAGTAAAATCCCTGAAGCCCTCACTCATGTTGACATGGGAATTTAGCAGAGAAATATTCAAAACATGATGCCATAACTTAATGACACTTAAAGTTCCTACCTAGGTCACCCAGTTGGGGGAGGAGGGGGATCATACACATATTAGGAAAAATGCTCAACTGCTAGGATGGAAGCTTTAAGCTTTGTAAATAAAAGAAAATCTCATTTCTCTTTTTTTAAGTCTCATTCTATAGACACAGGATCTAGGAGAATGATCAGATCTTAGGCACAATGAAAAAGGAAGACTGGCTCAAAGCCCAGAATGTCACCAGCCTTCCTGTCCTCTTACTCTGACCTCAAGAAGAGTTTCCAGAGGAAGCACTCATGGCAGATGGAGGCAGTCGTAGTCTCAAACAGGCTTTGGGCCTTGCTCTGGAAAGAGAAATAGTTGAACTATACAGGGTGCCAGCTTTTGAAGCTGTTTCTAGGGACAGATGACACTGGGAATGGTACCACCTCTGGAAAGTAGTCAAGGGTGGATATCCATGAGGCCATTCCACTAGGTCCTTGTTTTTATGGTAAGGACTGACTTGTTTTAGAGCAAAAATCGAGATCATGAAGCTCTTATGCTCTGCGGTTTTTCTTCAATTGACAAAGATAATAACACTCCATTATAGACAATTGAAACAATACAGATAGAAGCAAAAAATTCCCCTTAATTTTTCTCCTCCCAGAGAAAACTACTAATATTAGAGAATATTAGAGAATATAACTTCAAAATACTAAGATACACATGGATTTAATCTTATGTAAAAGAGATAGTATAATTATGCAATTTTGTGGTCTCCCTTCTTAACTCAATGGTATTTCCCACACTTTTCCTCATCAATGAGTAAAGTACATCCTTCTGGAAAATGTATAATATTCTATAATTCTAATGTGCCATATTATTTAACCAATCTCTTAGTATTGGACAGTTTGTTTCTAATTTAAAGACACAGACTTAGGAAGGAGAAACTTGTTTCCAAAGGATTACTGCAAGGAAGGAGGGGAATTATTGCAATAGGGAGAATACAAGGTCTGCAGGAGTCTCAACGGTTAGGAAAAAAGGGTTTTTCTTTCATAAAGAGAAGCAAACAAAACTAGAAGAAATGGGGTGTGGGGAGATGGGATGAAAGTGTGATGTGTCTGGGTAGTAGATCAGAGAATGTTTTACCCTGAGGCCAGCCTCCTTTTGGAGAGGGACCTATGAGGAATAATTATATGTGTCAACTTGATTGGGCTACAAGGTGCCCAGATATTTGGTCAGACATTATTCTGGGCATTCCTGTGAGGGTATTTTTATATGAGAGTAACATTTAATCTGAGACTGAGTAAAGCAGATTGTCCTCCCTAAAGTGGATGAGCCTCACCCAATCAATCAGCTGAAGGCCTAAATAGAACAAAAAGGCTGTTCTTCCCCTAAGTAAGAGAGAATCCTTCCTGCCTGGCCTTCGAACTGGGACACTGACTTTTTTCCTGCTTCTGGACTAGGAACATTATACACACACACGTGTGTGCGTGTGTGTGTGTGTGTGTGTGTGTTTCTTATTGGTTCTGTTTGTCTGGAGAACACTGCCTAATTTAAGGAGGGGCTGTATGCTGGCTCAGGCTGAGGGTGGGAGAAAATTCAGGGCATGAGGTAAGGTCAAAATCTTAACCAAAGTTTGGCTAACCACCATTTTGTTCCAACTGATCATTGGGGACAAGCACCTGAGCTAATCGCTTATAAGGCACAGATCAGGAATGTGGTGGGTCTATATCTGGCCATGTCCTAGGTGAACAAGGGATGCACGTCCATGAGTCTTACCTACATCATATGGGGAAGGGTGGTTCTTTGCAGTAGGCCACATCCTGGAACACAAAGTGTGGGGATATTTCTTAGTCTTCACTGTTTTCCAGGTGTACGGGGCAAAGGTAAAATTCACCACTGTCATTTCTTATGACTCCCATTTTAAATAATACTATCAAGAACATCTTTGAATATGCATTCTTGCCCACATAGTGCCATGGCTTAATGAGTAGTTTAAGAATGGCACCTCTGTTGCCCCTCACTAATAGGGGGAGGGATAAGTGTCCAGTATCCTCCAGCCCAGTAGCTCACACCCTAAAGTTAATAAAAATCCAGGCAAAAGTCTGAAAACTTTTCTGTAGCCAGAAAGATCAAATCTGAGACAATCTGAATTTCCTTCCTTAGATGAATGCTTCCCAGGCTCCTTGATCAGGCAGTTAGAGAGGGTGGAAGGAGCCCAAATACTGAATACAGGCACCCTCAGGTTCAATTCTGCTCCAATATTTACCAGCTGTTAGAATTTGGGTTATGTTTCTAACTTTTCTATTTCTTCTTATCTAAGATGAAAAGAACAGCAGGTAAAAGGAATGTTGTCAAAACAAGTAAGATGATGAATGTAAAAAGGCCCAGCATGCTGCATGGCATGTAATCAATTTCCATAATATTTCTCCTTCCATATAGAGGAAGTTACATTCAAAGCATAAACTAGTATGAGGGAAGGGGACTAAGTTGAACTAAGTACCAACTTACTAACTGTGAACCAAGCATGGTACAATGTACTTTACAGCTTTCACCTCATTTAAACTCATATTAGTCCTGTGAGGGAGGGGAAGTCACCCCATATTACAGGTAAAGAAACCAAAATGTAGGATGGACTTGTAAGTTGTCTGAAGTTACACCAAACAAATGGCAGGATCTGACTTTGGATAAAGTTGCTCCAGTTATGAAGCCCATTCACTTTCCGTCAGCCAGATGAATGTAACACAGATGGCTACTGGTTTTACCCTATCCGTATGGGAAAATGATAATATACCGAATGTTGTGCTTGTAAGGTCCATCAGTAAGGTTCTACTTGGTAGCCTCTAGGCTCACTCTCCAATAGAAAGCTGGCATTTCTTTCTCCCAGGCCTAGAGCCAATGCCCCAGCCACAGAACAGCAGAGTACCCAGTGGATGCTCCAGGACCCCCGCTGTGTTTCTACCTCACATTTCTTCATAGAAACAATGAAAGAGCATGCAAAAGCTGCAGCAAATGAGACACCAGATGTAACAGGCCAAGATAATTTACAAAATGAACTCATACTGTAGATGACTTCCACAGCTCAAAACAATCTTCTAAACCAAACACTTAAAGTAAAGGTGGATTTTTTTAAAGGAAAGGTAAAATTCATACCCTGAGATAAGTGGAAAGGAAGAAGATGAAGACTGAAACTCCATTTAATAGATGCCTGGAAGGCAGCTGCTAGCATTGCCATGCTTCAGCAGAGGAAACAGAAGCTCAGAGCCTTGATAAGCAGTAAAACTGGGAATTCCTACCAGCTGTCTGACTCCAAATTCCACTCCAACCTATCTCCTTTCCTATTTCTTAATTAAAATGCTTGGTAAGGACCAAATAAAACCTTAAGGGCAAAAGAAAGCAAGGAAGGGACGGAGAAAGGGAGATGGAGGGAGACAGAGGGAGGGAGAGAGGGGAAGAAGTAGAGAGAGTGTGTGTGCTAGGGAGAGCGCTTGAGAACAAGTGTACGCCAGAGTAAGAGTGAAAGCAGCATTTGTGTTGTGTCCTAACACTAACTGCCCTGTTCCTACTAGTTTTTGTTCCCTCATTTTCAGCTTCTGCATTAAATGTTAACAATTTGAACATTTATAGGCATTATGTACTGGATGTGTGAACTCTCTAAGTGCAATCTAAGATTGAACAATGGCCTCTCTTCTGAGTTGAATGACTTTGGGCAAGCTACTCTCCAGCCTCCTTCTCCTCATTTGTAAAATACAGTTAATAACACATACTCTAGGGTTGTGAAAATTAAACGATAATATTAAATTCTTGGTATGGTATCTGGTGCATAGTAAGCACTCAATAAATGAGGTCAATTTTTATTAATCTCCTAATAACAATAAAGAAAAGCTAACTCATGTAGAATCTCTGTTACACCAAGTGGCACAGGTTGGTCTACAGGAGGGAGACCCTCTGGCATCTGTGAAGCTTTCTTACTCCCTTGTGTCCTGCTGTGCCTGAGAATATGCTCTTGCAGGGAAATGTGACATCCTCTAATTATGCTGCCTTGCAAAAATCAGGTGCAAAAAAAGGCCTGTAAGACTGTAGGGGAAAAAATGGGGTGGTAGTGTGAGAGTATGCTCAAACAATGCGAAGACAGAAATAGCAGCCCCAACAGAGTTGCAAGTACTAACAGGAAATCCATGCTTCCAGGAAGGGAGAGCCAACTGATATGGGGGAGAACTGTGCACTCTGTCTGGCCTGTATACAGAAAGGAGACAGGTGAGAGTCATAAGAACAGACTGGCAACAGAGGATGGAGGCCTACTGCAGAATAGTAATGCGCAATTTATACTGAAATCCAGATGAGGAGAATTGCATTCTACTCTCGTTCTTTTTTTAAGCAATTATTTCCACTAAGGTACAAAACCAGCACACTTAAAGCATTTCCTTTCCTTTTCCTGCTGGAAACTTACAAATCCATTTTCCAAAAATAATGATGTGGGATGTTTGGGTCTCCATATCTTGTGTTCTGGCTTTTCTCTCTATGAAATGCCCTTCTCTCCTCTTCACAAGGCTAACCTCTCTACTCCTTCCAGAAGCAATTCAGAGGTCACCTAGTCCAGGAAGGCAACTCTGAATGCTTACCTATTTCACACCCAGAGCTGTGGTAGGTAGGCCCCTCTCATTACTGCCATAACACCTAGCATACAGTTGTCATGTTGCCTTAAGTCAGTGTTTCCCAGAGGAGTTTAAAAAAATGTTAAAATATATTATTTGAAAGACACTACTGGTGCAAGTATGTCTGGGAAATGTAAAGTTGAAAAAGTACACAGGTTTTTGTAATGCAACAATTGGGACTGTAATATGCTGGTGTGCACTGAGAATCTCTAAGGAAATATGAAATGAATCCCCAACCCGATTTGATGGTGGACATTTTTTTCTCTACTCTACTAGCCACATTTTATTTATTTATTCATTCATTTATTTATTTTTTAAACTTTTATTTTAGGATCAGGGTACATGTCCAGGTTTGTTATACACGTAAATTGCATGTCATATCAGTTTGGTGTGCAGATAATTTCATCACCCAGGTGATAAGCATAGTACTCTATAGGTAGTTTTTCGATTCTCACCCTCTTCCCCACCTCCAGCCTTAAGTAGGCCCCAGTGTCTACTGCTCTCTTCTTGTGTTCATATGGACTCAGTGTTTAGCTCTCACTTATCAGTGAGAATATGCAGTATATGGCTTTTTGTTCCTGCAATAGTTCGCTTAGGATTATGGCCTCCAGCTCTATCCATGTTAGTGCAGAGGACAAGATCTTATTCTTTGTAATGACTGTATAGAATTCCATGGTGTATATGTACCATATTTTCTTCATCCAGTATACTGCTGATGGGCATCTAGGTTGATTTCTTGTCTTTGCTACTTTGAATAGTGACACATCTAGGAATACAGCTAACCAGGGAGGTGAAAGATCTCTACAATGGGAATTACAAAACATTGCTGAAAGAAATCACGAGATGACACAAACAAATGGAAAAACATTCCACACTCATGGAATGCAAGATTCAATATTATTAAAATGGCCTTATTGCCCAAATCAATTTACAAATTCAATGCTGTTACTATCAAACTACTAAGGACATTTTTCACAGAATTAGAAAAAAAGATTCTAAAATTCATATGGAACCCAAAAAGAGCCCGAATAGACAAAGCAATCCTAAGCACAAAGAACAAAGCTAGAGGCATTACATTACCTGACTTCAAACTATATTACAAAGCTACAGTAACTAAAACAACATGGCACTGGTAAAATTACAGACACATAGATCCATGAAACAGAATAGAGAGTCCAGGAATAAAGCCACACATCTACAACAATCTGATCGTCAACAAAGTTGATAAAAACAAGCAATGGGGAAAGACTCCTCCCACCTTCAATAAATGGTGCTGGGATAACTGACTAGCCATATGCCAAAGACTAAAACTGTACCCCTTTCTTATACCATATATAAAAATAAATTCAAGATAGATTAAAGACTTAGTTGTAAAACCTAAAACTATAAAAACACTAGAAGAAAACCTGAGAAATACCGTTCTAGATATAGGCTCTGGCAAAGATGTCATAATGAAGATGTCAAAAGCAATTGCAACAGAAGCAAAAATTGACCAATGGGACCTAATTAAACTAAAAAGCTACTATACAGCAAAAGAAACTATCAACAGAGTAAACAACCTACAGAATGGGAGAAAATGTTTGCAAACCAGGCATCCAACAAAGGACTAACATCCAGAATCTTTAAGGAACTTAAACAAATGAACAAGCAAAAAATAACTCCATTGAAGATGGCTGATTAGGAGCAGCTCAGGATTGCAGCTCCCAAGGAAAGCACAGAGGGTGAGTGGACACCGCATTTCCAGGTGTATTTTTATTGCCCACAGACCAGGAGATTCCCAGGCAAAGGAGACCCATGGGTCGCCAGCACAGCAGATTTGGCCGGCACGGCTGTTAGGCTGGTGTGGCTGTTTTGCCGTTGCCCTGGCGCAGCGGTTCTCCATAAAAAATACATGGGTCCAGGTGCCATTTTAGCTGGCGATTGGAGATCTGGGAAGGCAGAGTCACCCATTCATCAGATTAAAAAGGGGACTGAAACAGGGAGCCAGGCCAGGAGATTCCCGGGCAAAAAAGCGCCACGAATCTCAGCACCACTGTTTCAGCCAGTGCAGTGGGTCGCCGCACAGGAAATCACACAGATCCCAGCGCCTTTTCAACAGGCGACTGGAACACCTGGGAGACAGTCGACCATTGAACTAAAAAAAAAAAGGCTCTGAGGCAGGGAGTCAGGTGATCAGACTTGGCTGGTTCCACCCCCACAAAAAAACAGAAATTGGAAATGCTCTGTGTTGAGAGTTTCACAGCAAGCACAGCTGAACCTGGGAAGGTCCAGCTCTGTGGGTGATGGGCGTCTGCCATTACCGAGGCACTCCATGCCTATGGAGGTAGTCCACCATTGCTGAGGCAGCCCGCCGTTGCCGAGGCAACCCACCATTACAGAGGTGGGCCACCATTGCCGAGGCAGTTCTAGCTACACCCATATAAGCAGGACTGCAGGGAAGTTCACACGGCAGCAGGGCGGAGCCCATGTTAGCTCAGCAAAGCCTCTGCAGGCAGACAGTGACTAGGCTGCCTCCTCCCTGGGCAGGGCAGCACTGAAAAAAAGGCAGCAGCCCAATGGAAACTCATCAATAAAACCCTAACTCCCCGGGACAGAGCACCTGGGAAAAAAAAGAAGTTTATCAGTTCTGCTGCAGCAGACTGAAACGTACTTGCCCAGCAGCTCCGAATGAACAACGGAGCTCACAGCTCAGCACTTAAGCTCCTACAAAGGACAGACTGTCTCCTCAAGCAGCTCCCTGACCCCTGTATATCCAAAGAATCACCTAATAAAGGAGAGCTCAGACTGACATTTGGTGGGTATCCTGGGACAAAGATAGCAGAAGAAATTGGCAGCAACCCTTACTGTTCTGCAGCGGCTGCAGGTGATCCCCAGGCAAGCAGGGCCTGGAGTGGACCTCAGCAGTCCTACAGTAGAGGGGCCAGACTGTTAGAAGGAAAACTAAGAAACAGAAAGAAATAACTTCATCATCAACAAATTGGATGTCCACTCAGAGACCCAATCTGAAAGTCAACAACTAAAAGATGACAGGTGGATAAATCCACAAAGACGGGAAGAAACCAGTGCAAAAAGAATGAAAACACCGGAAACCAGAACACTTCTCCTCCTACAAGGGATCACAACTCCTCACCAGCAAGGGAACAAGGCTAGATGGAGAATGAGTGTGATGAATTGAAAGAATCAGGCTTCAGGGGATGGGTAATAAGAAAATTCTGTGAGCTAAAAGAACATGTTCTAACCCAATGCAAAGAAACTAAGAACCTTGAAAAAAAAGATTTGATGAAATGCTAACAAGAATAGACAACTTAGAGAGGAATATATGTGAATTGATGGAGCTGAAAAACACGAAACAAGAATTTCGCAAAGCATGCACAAGTTTCAACAGCCGAATTGACCAAGCAGAAGAAAGGATATCAGAGGTCAAAGAACAACTCAATGAAATAAAATGAGAAGGCAAGATTAGAGTAAAAAGCGTAAAAAGGAATGAACAAAGTCTCCAAGAAATACTGGACTATGTGAAAAGACCTAATCTACGTTTGACAGGTGTACCTGAAAGTGGCCGAGAAAATGAATCCAAGCTGGAAAATACTCTTCAGGATATTATCCAGGAAAACTTCCTCAACCTAGCAAGGCAGGCCAATATTCAAGTCCAGGAAATACAGAGAACACCACAAAGATATTCCTCAAGAAGACCAACCCCAAGGCACATAATCATCAGATTCACCAGGGTTGAAATGAAGGAGAA
Organism: Cebus imitator; assembly: GCF_001604975.1. NCBI lineage: Eukaryota > Metazoa > Chordata > Mammalia > Primates > Cebidae > Cebus > Cebus imitator. Next base: position 4,741,448 of record NW_016107478.1, on the reverse strand, counting down.
AATGCTAAGGGCAGCCAGAGAGAAAGGTCGGGTTACCCACAAAGGGAAGCCCATCAGACTCACAGCAGATCCCTCAGCAGAAACCTTACAAACCAGAAGAGAGTGGGGGCCAATATTCAACA
>NW_016107478.1:4738161-4740026 GCF_001604975.1 Cebus imitator | reverse complement strand
AAAAAAAAACAACTCAAAACCTAGCAGAAGACAAGAAATAACTAAGATCGGAGCAGAACTGAAGGAGATAGAGACACAAAAAATCCTTCAAAAAATCAATAAATCCAGGAGCTGATTTTTCAAAAAGATCAACAAAATAGACCACTAGCCAGATTAACAAAAAAGAAAAGAGAGAATAATCAAATCGATGCAACAAAAAAACGATAAAGGGGATATCACCACAGATTCCACAGAAATTCAAACCATCATCAGAGATTATTACAAACAACTCTATGCACATAAACTAGTACACCTGGAAGAAATGGATAAATTCCTGGACACTTGCATCCTCCCAAGCCTAAACCAGGAAGAAGTCAAAACCCTGAATAGACCAATAACAAGGTCTGAAGTTAAGGCGGCAATTAAGAGCCTACTATCCAAAAAAAAGCCCAGGTCCAGATGGCTTCACAGCCGAATTCTATCAGACATACAAAGAGGAGCTGATACCATTCCTTCTAAAACTATTCCAAATAATCCAAAAAGAGGGAATCCTTCCCAAATCATTTTATGAGACCAACATCATCCTGATACAAAAACCCGGCAGAGACTCAGCAAGAAAAGAAAACTTCAGGCCAATATCCATGATGAGCACAGATGCAAAAATCTTCAATAAAATATTGGCATGCCAATTGCAAGAGCACATTAAAAAGCTTATACACCATGATCAAGTAGGTTTCATCCTGGGGATGCAAGGCTGGTTCAACATACACAAGTTTAAAAACATAATTCGCCACATAAACATAACCAAAGTCAAAAACCACATGATTATCTCAACTGATGCAGAGAAGGCCATTGACAAAATTCAACAGCTCTTTATGCTAAAAACCCTCAATAAACTAGGTATTGATGGAATGTATCTCAAAATAACAAAAGCTATTTATGACAAACCATAAGCCAATATCATACTGAATGGGCAAAAACTGGAAGCACTCCCTTTGAAATCTGGCACCAGACAAGGATGCCCTCTCTCAACACTCCTATTCAATATAGTACTAGAATTTCTAGCCAGAGCAATCAGGAAAGAAAAAGAAATAAAGGGTTTTCAAATAGGAAAGGAGGAAGTCAAATTCTCTCTATTTGCAGACGACATGATTGTATATCTAGAAGATCCCATCGTCTCAGCCCCAAATCTCCTGAAACTGATAAGCAACTTCGAAGTCTCAGGATACAAAATCAATGTGCAAAAATCACAAGCATTCGTATACACCAATAAGAGACTTAAAGAGAGTGAAATCAAGAACGAACTGCCATTCACAATTGCCACAAAGAGAATAAAATACCTAGGAATACAACTAACAAGGAACGTAAAGGACCTCTTCAAAGAGAACTACAAACCACTGCTCAATGAAATAAGAGAAGACACAAACAGACAGAGAAACATTCCATGTTCATGGTTAGGAAGAATCAATACTGTGAAAATGGCCATACTGCCCAAAGTAATTTACAGATTCAACACTATCCCCATCAAGCTACCAATGACCTTCTTCACAGAACTGGAAAAAAAACACCTTAAACTTCATATGGAACCAAAGGAGATCCAGCACAGCCAAGTCAATTCTAAGCAAAAAGAACAAAGTGGGAGGCATCACACTACCAGACTTCAAACTATGCTACAAGGCTACAATAATCAAAACAGCATGGTACTGGTACCAAAACAGAGATAATAGACCAATAGAACAGAACAGAGGCCTCGGAGGCAACATGACATATCTACAACCATCTGATCTTTGACAAACCAGACAAAAACAAGCAATGGGGAAAGGATTCCCTGTTTAATAAATGGTGTTGGGAAAACTGGCTAGCCATGTGCAGAAAGCAGAAACTGG
>NW_016107478.1:4647198-4737254 GCF_001604975.1 Cebus imitator | reverse complement strand
ATGGAATATTATGCAGCCATCAAAAACGATGAGTTTGTGTCCTTTGTAGGGACATGGATGAACCTGGAAACCATCATTCTCAGCAAACTGACACAAGAACAGAAAATCAAACACCTCATGTTCTCACTGATAGGTGGGTGTTGAACAATGAGAACACATGGATACAGCGAGGGGAGCATCACACACTGTGGTCTGTTGGGTGGAAACAGAGGAGGGACAGCGAGGGGTTGGGAGTTGGGGAGAGATAGCATGGGGAGAAAGGCCAGATATAGGTGAAGGGAAGGAAGGCAGCAAATCACACTGCCATGTGTGTACATATGCAACAATCTTGCATGTTTTTCACATGTACCCCAAAACCTAAAATGCAATAAAAAAATTAAAATTAAAAATATTAATCAAATTAAAAAATGAGGAAAAGAAATGACATTTTTCAAAAGAAGACATATAGTCAACAAACATGAAAAAGTGTTCAACATCAGTAATCATTAGAGAAATGTAAATCAAAACCATAATGAGATACCATCTTACATCAGTCAGAATAGCTATCATTAAAAAGTCAAAAGATAACAGATACTGGTGAGGTTGTGGAGAAAAGGTAACGGCTATACACTAGTGGTGGAATGTAAATTCATTCAGCCATTGTGGGAAGCAGTTTGGTGATTTCTCAAAGAACTTAGAGAACTTCTTTCTCAAAGAACCATTTTACCCAGTAATCCCATTATTAGTTACATACCCAAAAGAATACAAATAGTCCTATCATAAAGAAATTTTTTTTCCTAAAAATTACCTCTAGTATCTCAGCATGTACACTGTGGAATATGCTGCTATATTTTGCGGGCATCCTCTGCTCTTTCTTCCTTACCAGACCATAATTTCCCTGTGGGCAAAAGTACTACATATTGCACTTCTGATATCTACAACCTACCATCAGCTATGCAGTAGAAACAAAGCGAAAGCCAATATAATGATAAAAGGTAAAATCATTATTTCCCTTTGAGACTCCTCTAGTGTCTTTTTGTACACCTAGGAAAGCTTTGGCTGCTTTGGCTACTTTACACGGTTCTACATTTTTTAAACCTCTTATCCCATCACTTGTCCTTCCCCTTCCTCACTACATTCTGCTAAATTGGTCTTTTCTAGCTCCTCAAACATGCCAAGCTTATTCCCAGCCTTGGGCCCCTGCTCCTGCTGTGGCTTCTGCCAGGAACACTCCTGCCCACATGTTCATGCTGCTTAGGCCATCTCCACATTAAGGTCTCAACTCTGAAGTCTCCTCCTTGGAGAAGCCTTCCCTACCCACATTTCAGTCAGCATTTTATTTCCATCATAACAATTAGCCATATTTGCATTTGTCTTGTTTATGTGTGTACTTGCTTACTGTCTGGTATCTCTATCTCACATGGTAATATGATGTAAGCTTAGTGTCTTGCTTACTGCTACCTTTAAGAATGCTGGAATGAAAAAGGCGCTTTAATGCTGGCTTATGAAAGAATGAATTGAACTCATCTACGTATCACAGCAGATATAAACCCTGCCTTTCTCCCAGAACTGAATCAAACCCTAGCCTGACAACGACTAGATCTGTGATCAGGGCAAGTGATTTAGCCTCAAAAAGCTTATCTTACCTGTAAAATAAGAAACAATAGACTTAACTTTTAAGCAACATATTGAATACAGTAATTAGTCTCTATCTCCCCTGAGAATGAAATAAATGTAAAGTAGAATTATTTTTCTTTTTTTTTAAACTTTTTGAATTGTGGTAAAATACATGTAATATAACATTTACCATCTTACTGTTTTTATGCATACAGTTCAGTGGTATTAAGTACATTCACACTTTCATGAAATCATTACAACCTTCCATTTTTAGAACACTTTTCATCTTGCAAAACTGAAACTCTATAGCCATTAAACACTAACTTCTCCTTTCCCCCTTCCCCAAAATCCCTGATAACCATTATTCTACTTTCTATCTCTAAGAATCTGACTACTCTAAGTACCCTATGCAAGAAGGATCATAGAGTGTTGGTCCTTTTGTGACTGTCTTATTTCACTTAACATAGTAGCTTTTAGGTTGACCCATGCTATAATATGTGTCATAATTCCCTTCCTTTTTAATGCTCAATCATATTCTGTTATGTGTATATATCACCTTTTGTTTATCAATTCTCCCACTAATGAATACTTGGTTTGCTTCCACATTTTAGCTATTGTGAATGATGTTTCTATAAACATGGGTGAACAAATATGTATTTTAGTCCTTGTTTTCCATTCTTTTGGGTATACGCCCAGAAATGAAATGTTGGATCATATGGTAATTCTATTTTTAACTCTTTTTGAGGAACTACCACCGTTTTGCAGCAGCCACACCATTTTACATTCCCAGCAACACTGCGCAAGGTTTCCAATTTCTCCACATCTTCACCAACACTTGCTTTCTGTTTTTTTTTTTTTTTTTTTTTTTCTGTTTTTTTTTTTTTTTTTTTTTGTGTGTGTGTGTGTTTTTCTAATAGTAGACATCCTAATGAGTATGACATGGAATAGGTATTTTTATAAATATACAAACCCATTAAGACAAAATTATGGCAAAAAATAATAGCAGTAACAAAATCATGAAAGTTAGAAAGTAAAATGATAAATGGTAACCAAAAGCAATCTGAAGCAATCTGAAGCCTTGATTGTGATGAAAGCTAAGAAGTAACCCAATTTGCCTATAGAACCACAGAGTGCCTAGGAATTTGGTGGCAGATGATATCTCTAGAAGTGACGGTAAAGAGGGGTAGAAAATAGGAAAATTGGCTGAAAGCCTGTTAAATCAAACGGCAGACTCAGTACTGACTTGATGCTGATGTGACCATCCCTTTTGTCAACTTGGCAAAAGGCTCGAGGTTTATTCCCTGGAAAGGGAGAAACAGAAGGCATCTGGATAGTGGATACCAGGCAGCTGAAAGTAAAAAAGTTAAAGTGAGAAAGGAGGATTTAGTGAAAGTTTTCATAATGTCTACTGGAGTCATCCAGCCTCTTTCCTATGCTAGCCCCTTTAGCTCCAGCAGCCAGGCTTTTATCCCTACAATTAGATAGTGAAAGATTGAAAATTTTGTTCTGGGGATGTTGATTAAACCAAGAGAAAAAACCCAGAAATACTGGCAGAGGATTTCCCCTGTTGGGATTCACTCAGATTGAAATATTAAGGGAAATATTAGGGAAAGTTATAAGATACAGTCTCAAACCTTTTGGAAGGCCAAAAGGTTTTCATTAACTTATAATAATGGAACAGGCTGAAGACGGCCAGTTCTTACCTTAAAGCATTGGGTAAAGATTAGGGATAATGGAAGCTTCCACAGTTAAGTCTGGTTATCCCACATTCCTTTGTCCCTACTCTAACTTGTTTACTCACGTGGTCTTAAAACTAATCTTTGAGCCAGATGGTCCTCTAAGGGAGAGGTTAACCAGGAAGATTATCCTCTCTAATGGTGTTTAATCTGGGCATCAGTACCTGAGCTTTTTTTTTTTTTTTTTTTTTTGAGACGGAGTCTCACTCTTGTTGCCCAGGCTGGAGTGCAATGGTGCCATCTCGGCTCACTGCAGCCTCTGCCTCCCAGGTTCAAGGGATTCTCCTGCCTCAGCTTCCCGAGTAGGTGGGATTACAGGCATGCGCCACCATGCCCAGCTAATGTTGTATTTTTAGTAGAGATGGGGTTTCTTCATGGTGGTCAGGCTGGTCTTGAACTCCTGACTTCAGCTGATCCACCCACCTCAGCTTCCCAAAGTGCTGGGATTATAAGCGTGAGCCACCACATCTGGCCTGGTACCTGAGCTTTAATCTTCCAAAGAACTACTCCCTTAACTATGTTAATTATTCACAGGTGTGTTTACTCAAAGCCTTTGTTATTAAATCTATACTGAATAAATCTGAGGAGGAAACTAGTAAGGGATCAGGTAGCTGTGATAGCTTTCTGAGAGCAGCTGATGACCTCCCTAACCCACTCTTTCACTGGACTGTGTGTGTGAGTGCATTTATTCATCTGTCACAGAGTCAGGGTTTGCAGGACAGACCCCCACAGGTGATGATCAATGTCTTAGGTGGTGACCTCGATGTGACCGTCATCACATTCCCCTGCTAAACAAGCCATCCAGATCACTGTACAAGTACAAACCACTGTTGATAAGCCTTATGTATGAATAGAGTTTCCAGGCAGCTTTTTAGTATCCCATTCTCAAGCATGAAACAGACAGCTAAGGATCACCTGATCATCTGAAGAGAGTCCCTAACATGAAAGACAGAAACCCAAATAAGCAAACAGATTAAAAAGTTAATGGAAATTTGGAGGAAATGAAGGAAACAGACTACCGAGAGAGATGTAAGCTCTCTTGATGGATAGATTACAGTGGGGTACCAGACAATAAGTACATAAATAAATGAACAACAGTTATTATCAAAATGATAGGAACAGAAGTGAAAGGTAATCTGGTAACTGGCTCTCAACAATTGAGACTTGAGACATTAGCTTTATCATCTAAATATATTGTCATTTTCTTATAGAACTCCGGAGCCAGAAGGATGATATCTCAACAAATGGCATAGCCCAATTCCTTGATTCAGTAAGAACAACATGCAAGTGTCTATTATAATTTTACAAGATGGAAAGCAGATACTGAAAAATTTTGAAGTTTTAAGACTTAAATTTTGTGGTACTATATGAAAGAATGGATCAGAAAATTCTAATATGCATATCTTATTTGTCTCTATTTCCTCTTTCTCACATGCCACAATAACCACCTTTAAAATGGATATCTACATATGTGTCAAGAACCTTTGAATAAGCCAGAACAACTAGACAAGAGAGAAACAAAGAAAGGACAGCCAAACTGGAAAGAAGGAAGTCAAATTATCCCTGTTTATAGATGACATGGTCATATATATAGAAAAACCTAAACATTCTACCAAAAAACCTTTAGAACTGATTAACAAATTCAATAAATTTTCAGGATACAAAATCAACGTGAAAAATCAATAGCATTTTTATACATGAACAACAAACTAGCTGAAAAACAAAGCAAGAAGGCAATCCCATTTACAATAGCTACAAAACATAATTAAATACAATAATGTAACCAAAGTAATAAAGATCTCTACAAGGAAAACCACAAAATACTAATGAGAGAAACTAAGAGGACAAAAACAAATGGAAAGACAACCCATGCTCGCACATCAGAATAATTAATATTATTAAAATGACCATACAACCCAAAGCAACCTACAGATTCAGTGCAATCCCTATCAAAATACCAAATGACATTCTTCACAGAAATAAAAAAAATCTTTATGGAACCACAAATAACTCCAAATAGCCAAAGCACTATTAAGCAAAAAATTTAAAAAGTTTTTAAAAACTGGAGGATCACACTTCCAGACTTCAAAATATATTACACCAAGCTTTAGTAACCAAAACAGTAACAGCACGGTATTGGCATAAAAACAGACACACAGACCAATAGAACGGAACAGAGAACACAGACTTTAATCCACCTATCTACAGCCAACTGATTTTTGACAAAAGCACCAAAGGCATTCACTGGGTTTTGAAAGGACAGTCTCTTCAATAAATGGTGCTGGGAAAACTGGTTATCTATGTACAGAAGAATGAAGTTAGAGTCCCACCTCTTACTTTAGGCCAAAAAAAAACTCAAAATGGATCAATTACCTAAACACAAGACCTGAAACTATAAAACGACTAGAAAAAACATACGGGAAATGCTTCAAGACATTGATCAGGGAAGAGTTTATGAATAAGACCTAAAAAGCACAGGCAACAAAAGCAAAAATTTAATAAAGAAAAAAGGAATCATATCAAACTAATTAGCTTCTGCACAGCAAAGAAGACACAGCAAAAATTCAACCTACAGAATGGGAGAAAATAGTTGCAAACTCTTCACTGGACAGAGAATTAATATCCAGAATATACAGGGAATTCAACCATTGCTACAAAAAAAAAAAAAAAAAAACAATCTGATTTAAATAGTGGCAAATGGTGACTCACACCTGTAATCCCAGAGACAGGAGGCTGATGCTGGAGGATTGCTTAAGGCCAGGAGCTCAAGACCTGCCTGGGCAACATGGCAAGACCCTGTCTCCAAAAAAAATTTTTTTTTTAATTAGCTGGGTGTGGTGGTGTGCATCTGTAGTCTCAGCTACTTGGGAAGATCACCTGAGCCCAGGAGTTCAAGACTACAGTGAGCTATGACTGTGCCACTGCATTACAGTCTAGGCAACCGAGTGAGATCCCATCTCTTAAAATTAAAATAAAAATTTTTAAAAAGGCAATGATCTGAATAGATATTTCTCAAAAGAAGACATAGAAATGGATAAATATGTGAAAAAATGTTCAACATCACTAATCATCAGGGAAATGCAAATCAAAACCATAATAAGATATCATCTCATCCTAGTTAAGATGGTGATTATCAAAAAGACAAAAAAAAAAAAAAAAACATGCTGATGAAGATGCAGAGAAAAAGGACTCTTTTATACTACTGGTGAGAATGTAAACTAGGATGGCCACTATGGAGAATAGTATCGAGGTTCCTCAAAAAAACTACAAACAATTAATATATTATCCACCAATCTTACCATTGGGGCATTTATCCAAAGGAAATAAAATCAGTATACTAAAGACATATCTGCACTCCCATTTACTGCACTATTGGCACTATTCACAATAGCCAAGATATGAATCAGCCTAGGTGTTCAACAATAGATGAATGAACAAAGAAAATGTGGTATATATACACAATGGAATACTATTCAGCCATAAAAAAGAACAAAATCCTGTCATTTGTAGCAATATGGATGGAAATGGAGGGCATTACATTAAGTGAAATAAGCCAGGAACAGAAAGTTAAACACTGCATGTTCTTTCTTACTCATATGTTGAAGCTAAAAAATGTTGATCTCATCGAAGTAAAACGTAGAGAATATTAGAGGCAGAGAATGGTATGGGCAAGAGGGGAAGAGGGATATTTATTAAAGGATATAATATTACAGCTAGATGAGAGGAATAAGTTATAGTATTCTATACCACTATAGAATAACTACAGTTAACAATAATATATCCTTTCAAATAGGAGGATATTGAATGTTTCTAGCACAAAGGAATAATAAATGTTTGAAATGATGAATATACTAATTACATTGATCTGATCACTATACATTATATGCACTGAAACATCACTATGTACCCCATAAATAGTATAATTACATATCAATTAAAAAATAAAAAATTATTTTTAAAAAATAAACTTCAAATATTCTTAGCCTTTTAAGTATCTAGACAATTCACAAAAGAAAATGTACATAAATAACATATGAGGAAAAAGTTCAACCTCATTAAAAGTTAACAAGATAGATATTAAAACAGAAAGAACATTCTATTTTCCATTGCTTTATAGTCTTATAGACTGTTGGAAATGCAATTTGGCATAATCTTTCTGGAAAGAAACTTGACAATATATACCAAGAGTCTTAAAAATATTTATACCTTTTGACTTGGTAAATCCATTACTGGAATCCATCCTAAGAAATAATATAAAATGTTGACAAGGTATGTATACAAACACAATAAAATAGAAGAACGCAGAAAAAATTTAAATGATATACGAAAAGTGTTTTAAAATCATTACACAGTCAGTTAGAAGTTGTATATTTGAAGAGTTTTAACAACATGCATATAAATTGTTTCAATTATGTAATGATACATACATAGTATGAATATATAAATATATTATAAATTTTATTATATATAATAATACATATTATATATATACATAATACATGCTATATATACACACACATTAAAAAGACAGAAAATATACAAAAATGTGGCCATCTATTTGAGATAAATGCTGGACAAAATACTTTTCTGTATTTTCCAAGTATTTTACACTAAATATGCATTAAGTATCATCTGAAATAAAAATCTATTTTAGAGAGTTTGTATTTTTTACCTAGTAATTCCATTTCTGCCAATCTGTAAGATGAAGAAAATAAAAAGATTCCCTGCAGTATTTCTGTGTATTTGCACCATAATATTTATATACTAGAGAAAAAAAGGTAAACATTTAAGTGTCCAACCTTAATAGAAGGCTTTAAAATATCATTAGATCATTCAATGAAATATTATGGTGTTATTGAAATTATGCTTGTAAAGAATATGAAAAAATGAAAATATGAATATGCAATAATGTCACCTTAAAACTGCAGACTACAAACTGGTGTATAAGGCATGGTTTCAACTGTGTTAAAATGGCACACAAAAAAAGGCAAAGTAAACTAAAACTGTTTTGGGGTACTGTCTCAGAGTGATGAGATTGTTTTTCTGCTTTATTCACTTTCTGGCTTTTCTTTAGATTATTTTACTTTTAGATGCTTTTGAAAATGAAATTAAAAATTAAAAAGAAAATGATGCTTTTGTTACCAGATAGCCTTGTCAGAAACCAACATTGACATGTTCAGGATTGTGTTTCAGTGAAGTTCCCTTGTGAAAGAGCCTCAGTCAGTCAGGCTGGGGAGGGGCCTTTGGGGCAAAGGGGTGGCAGTGGGAGTGGGGGTGGTGAGAAGAGCATTTAGAGGTCGGGGAGCTTAAGGAGGTGACAATGAGTTAAGGTGGTCCAAAGCTCCTCAGGCCCCCAAAGAGATTAAGTATCTCTGGAGAAGCATCAGTTTCAGGGGTTTCTGTATCAGAGAAGCACCAGCCCAGGCAGGTTTTGGCTCCTCCCTAACTTAACTGAGTGCCTCAACAACTACAGAACTCAGTGCCCAGTAAATGAGAAAGAAGTTGAATGGATCATCCAGAAGGCAGGTGAATAGAAAGCCACAACAATGTCTAGGACAGAACCTCTTGGAAAGACTGTGTGCCAGGTACCATGCAGATGCTGGGCCACTGCAGGTAATGAGATGGACATGGCCCCTGCCCTCATGGAATATATAATCTGGCAGGTACATTTAACCTAACATTACAAAGAATCCATGAAAAATTCAAATGTGGTAAGTGTTATAATAGGAAGTAAAGATCTGTCATTTGCAGAGATAGATGCACACAGCCAACAGTACATAGGCTTCAGGAAGCAAATGAAGGAGATGCAGAGAGAAATTAAGCAATATAAATAATGCAAGTGATTTATTTCACCATCCTACACAGGGAGCTCAACCTTAGACTGGAGTATAAATCAGCCCTTTCCTGGGTTGGCTTCAATTTCCATTTTCTTTTAGTGTGAATATCTCCTTTTGCTACATCCAACCCTAATATATCCACTGCGTACAGTTCTATATGCACTGAAAAACCTCAGGGGTGTGTCACTCACATAATGGTCTATGTACATGACACTCCTTGGAGTGTATAACCTATAGCTTGGCTACATGTGACCTAAAATTTTTTCATACAACCTAGACTTTAAATTGTACAGCTATCTCAAACAGAGAAAAAAGACATATTGGAATTAATGTGTTGGACTTAGCGGAGATAGCTCCCTTGGGGATTTTTAAGGATCCTCTTGGCTGATACAATGCTCACAGTATGCACTCATTTTAGAACCATATCCTCCATTTTGATGGAATTTCAGTACACAAGTAGAGCAAATAAGTGGGATGTGGTCTACTTAGGAGAACCTCCATGCAGTCATTTCTTCTGAGTCCAGAAGGATAAGAAGCTAGGATGAAAGGCTGGGGAGGTATGCCAAGCTCACAGGAAAGTATTTGTGTAGGTACGGAGGCAGGGGAGCACAGTGTGTTCCAGGAACTAGCCCTGGGGCAGAGAAGGCAAGAAGAAGGAGGAGGAGCCTAACTTCCCACCATCTCCCTAAGTCTTACCAACTACAAGACTCCTTCATTTACTGGCACAATCAACATGAACCAAGACACTTACTGTGTGTTCCTGAATCCTTTAGATGCCAAAGCTCCCCTTTTCTTTTGATTCACAACCTTTGTTTCTGCCTGCTCACAGGTGACTTAACAAGCATTGTCACTTCAGTTCCAGGGATATCCACTGGTTGCCAGCCACATATCAGGCACCATGAACTCTCCTGGATATAGTGACATTGTGGTTCTGCATTTCCCTTGCTGTTCCTTGGCTTAAGTGTTCAGGTCTTGTCTGCTTGACCAACACATAGTCTCCCTCTGGGCAGGCTGTCATTCACATATCTGTGTGTCTGGTACAGTGCGAGGCTCAGAATGAATAATAAACCATGATGAGGTATTGTCCCAGGCCTGTTATTAGTGTTAAGTCTGAGGCACAGGGGCTCGAAGGGATGTGCCAGAGGCTAACTCACATAATTAGCAACAGGTCTAGGAGACAGATCTCCAACAGAGGAAAAAGTTGGAGTTTAAGTCCAACTTCACTTGTTTTTAGCATGTTGTCAAGTCACTTCATCACAGTGATTTAGAGAAAGTTCAAGAGCTAGACTGACTAGTTTTAACTCCTGGCTTGGCTCTGTGACCTGGGGCAAGTTATTTAACCTCTCTGTGACTGTTTCACCTTCTGTAAAATTGGGGTAAGTCTCTTAGAAGACTGTTGAATTAATTATGTGAGCTACTACAAATAAAGTTCTCAGAACAGTTAATAGCACATAGTAAGTGCTCAATAATGATAGCTAAATTTACTATGTTAATTTAACTGTTGTTTCTCCAAATCTTATGAGTCACCATTTTTATTATGATTAAGTATAGCTAAAAATCTATAAATTAGTGACTTTTTAAAAAAGCAAAACAACAACAAAAACAAATAAGCAAATTTTCTGTTCATGTAAACAAAGTCCAGAGACAGTGAATCCAAGGCTGTTATGGACGTTCCACAAAAGCTCACTGTTCTGCCATCCCTGGAATATAGTGTCTGTCCTCCTTATCCAAAATTGTTGCTACAGTCAACCTACCCGACATGGACCCAGGGGAAGGAAAGAGGATGGCCACTGCCCTTTCTCTGTAAAGGAGACTTCTCAGGAATCCCACCGGACACTTTTGCTTACATTTCATTGGCTAAAACTTAGATGAACATGTGTAGCTACAAAGGGAGCTGGGAAATGTAGTCTATAATGAAAGATCCTGATGTATCCCTAAAAGCCTAAGTTTTGTCAATAAAGGGGATAAGAGTGTAGATTACATGGGAATTCAGCATTCTCTGAACTACTGGTAACACACCACTAGCTAGTGAGAAAGTTCAGAAGTTGATTCCAGTCTTACTCTATTTTGCCAAGCTTTGAGGTTCACAACAAATCAAAGGACATTTTCCAAGCACATTTTCTCAAGATCTATAATCCTACCCCCTCTACTTTATTTTGAAAGCACATCCCCCTTATGGGTCTGATTCACTCTAAATTATTGAAAAATTGATTTTTTAAAAAGGTGTTTGCTGGCCAAGACTTTTGAACCATTTTAAAGAGCTGGAGAAATAATAAAACCACTCTTTCTTCTGAAGAGTAGAATCATGCTTTTAGAAAAGAGAGAAAAAAAACTGAATGCTAAAATTAACGTGTCTACATATTCCTTAGTGATGGATAGCCTATCTTTTATAAGTCTCTGACTTACAAAGAAATATAAAAGCCCATAATCTCATCACTATCATGGTGAATTTTATTTGAAAGCACATATTATTTACTTCATATTAATTATGGATTATCAATAATCTGAGTACTTTTTATTACCAAATCTTTTAAAATAATGCAAGTGAGAGTGACTCTTCATGGAGACATTATTTACTGATGCAATTTTCCAATCACAAGGATATATAATGAGGCTCATAAAAAAGTCATTTCTGTGATTGAAAGTCCCTTTCAAATAAACATTGCAGTCCTAAAAAAATGCACTTTTTACACCCTGGCAAGCTTACCAGATTTCTACTGCCTCACAGAGACAGTCCACAAAAATGTGTTCCTTTAAGGCCCATGGAAAGAATATGATGGAGTAGGTGGACCATAATAGAAAAGGGAGAAGGGAGAAAGATGATATAATGGAGAATGCAGAAGACATATCGGATCTGGCCTTGTTCAGTGAGATGAGTCAGAAAGCCAGGAAGCCAAATGAGTCAGCATCATCCCTATGAAAAATGCATGGATTGAAATGATTAGAGATGTGATTTACTGGTAAAAAGCATGAGATTTTGGAATCAGGCCTGCTTTTGAATTCCTGTTCCTCCATCAAATAACCCTGAGACTTTGGGACAGTTATCTACCCTCTGTGTGCTTCAATTTCCATATCTGTAAAAAGAAGATAATAATAGTATCTATACCTCATTGGTTACTGGGGAATTTACCTGATAATTCATGTAAAATTTTGGGGGACAGTCCCTGGCACATAAGGTACACTCAACAAACGGTAACCATTATCAGTACACTATTTCCTTTCCCTATTTTTTTTTACAGTAGACATCCTCCCTGCTTCAGCTTTTTTTTTTTTTTTTTTTTTTTTTTTTCCAAGAAGCCAGACTGTTAGGAGTAGGGGTGGGAGTAGAGACGCCAATCTGAATTCATCTCCCTAGGACTTCTCATTTCATTGAAGTTGGAATAACAGTGAGGAAATTGCTTTAGACAAGGGTTTCTGCTTTTGCTGTTGATTTAAACTGTCACTATATGCTAAAAATAAAAATGCAAATTTTGAACAAAGCTAAGGTTTCAGCTGGGTCAGGAAGTTAATGTTTATGTTGGTAAAAATTAAATGAAAATGCCACTTACTGACCTGGCCCAATAAAGAAATACCTCAAAAAGCAAAGAACAAACTAGATACAGAGAATAGATAATTTTGGACTAAAGACCACAGTAAAAAAAAAAAAAAAAAAAAGCTGTTTAGGAAAAGTTTGAAGTTATAATCACAAATCCTAGAGACATATTTTATTCTCATTGGTCTCAGCATTCCCTTTTAGTGATAACAATAAACTAATCATCTGTTTTCTCCATAGTCAATAGGCACTTTGTAGGCAGAGGCCAAGTGTCTTCACATGTGGTATCTCCAGTATCTAGCACAATATCTGCACAGGGTGTACTCAATAATCATCTAGCAGATGAGTTAATACATACATGAGGGAGTGATTTTCATCAGCATTTTCCTCCATTCATGTTGAGAATTCTCCTGGCTAACCACCAAACTTGGCCAAAGTAGTAGAGAAGTAGTATTTTCAGTTATGCACCAATAAAGTTAGGCAGGTCACTGACCTTCCAGATGCAACAGCTGAAAGAAACTGGGAGATCATCTACTCCAATGGATCTCAAAGTATGGCTGGGGACCACTACCTGGAAACTTGTTGGAAATGCCAGTTCTTAATCGCTCCCAAGAATTTCTGATTCAGAAACTCTAAGCAGGCCCAGCAATCAGTGTTTTTAATAATCCCCCAGGTGGTTCTGATACATGCCCTGGTTTGAGAACCACTGAATTCAATCCTCCTCAGATTATAGAGAAGAAAATGGAGGCCCAAAAAGGAAATGTCGGTTAAGTCTGTTTTTTGAAAATCAACTTTTGTAATAACTAGATCATTTAAAAAGTGCCAAATTTACCAAATCTTAGTTTTGTGATGTTATTTCACCTCTCTGAGCTTTAGTTTCCTCACCTATAAAATAAGAAGAACAATAGCACTTCATGGTAGTTATTATAATCAAATGATACTATATATAAAAGACACAGAATATAGTATATATATGTCCACACAGAGAGACATACACACACACACACACACACACACACACATATACAGACACATATGTATAAATCTATAATTCTCCATGGAAAATGTAGTCAAGACTCTTACATCCAAAAATTGTGTGTATGTGTGTGTGTGTGTGTGTGTGTGTGTATATATATATATATATATACACACACACGCGCGCACGCGTGTGCACACACACACACACACGCAGCCTCTTAAGTGGTCATTTTTGCTGGGGCAAAAACTTGCTTGAATGTGAAACATTTGTCCATGATTCATATAATTGTGCTTGAGGTTAGAGTTTGCCACCACGAAGGCTACAGGCTTCATCTGGCAAGCCTACAGGAGGTTCTAAACATCAGGCTGGTTTCTGAAATAATTCCAGGGTGACCTAAGCCATTAAAAGAGGACTCAGCTGGTGATAAAAGGATCTTGGTAAATATAATCATCAACTTGACAAACACATTTGTTTGGAGATGTATAACCCTTGGTCTGTACCCGTGTAAACTGAATTTTCAGAATAGTTTAGTATACCCAAGAGAATACAGATCTTGTTCACCATCTGGTTATTAGAGTCCCTGTCTTCCTGTACTTGCATAGCTGGGCTGATGATGGCATGGGGAAATAAATCAGTTACACTAGTCAAAAAGTAATTAGCAAAGCTCTGAACTAGTATTCACAACCTCAGGAAACAGAATTCTATAAAACAGACTTTCTTTTCATAACAGTTTTTATAAGATACTCTGTGAAACAGGGAGGAAGGTAATGTTTATGTTGGTAAAAATGTTTATGTTGTGAAACAGACCCAAATACATATTCCCATGGGCAAACGTGTTTTTTCATATACACACGGCTAAGATAAAGTGGGGCAGTGTACCCCTTAGAAAGTCTCTATCTTACAAAGTCAGAAATCTGTTCAGTTCAATCTCTTATTTAGCCTGCTGGCCTTGCAAATAAAATACCTAAAATACTGACATCGTACAATGGAGTGTCTCAGCTAAACTGCTGATGGGTCTGGCATCATGAAAACAGACCCTTCCGAAATCAGTGCCTAGAGACTTGCAGGTTGATAGCTAAAGGGTCAACAGAACCCTAAGGCTAAATGGGTGATTCACTTTTACAAAACAGATTTCTTGGTTTCCATGTCTTTTAGAAATATGCACTTTTACTCCCCTCTTGGTTCTCACATGTCATAGTTCTGATGAGAAAATATTTGCTGAAGAAAAGGGATGTGCCTTCAGGAAGAGAGAAAGCACTCTGCACAGGGCCACAAAGAGCCACTGGGAAGAGATGAAACCCAGGTTGGATGGAACTCCAGCTTGGCCACAAATTAATGGCTCTAATTATTTAATCTTCCTGGGCCTCAATTATCTTACTTATAACATTGACTTGATGCTCCCTAATATTTCTAAGTAGTAACATCCTAAAATTATTTTTAAAAATTTAAAGAGCTCTATAGGGGAAAAAAAGGGCAAATCAGATCATATTCAATTTGGATCACATCTCTTCCTTGTTTAAAATTCTTTAATGGTTCCCTGATGCCTAATGCAATAGATTCTAAACATTTTGACTGTGCAGGTCACTAAGATGGATTCACAAAATGGCTATTTATTACTTATAAATTGTGTATAATGTGCTTTCAAATTTATAAATTATACGTGTGTATGTCAAGAAGCATACCTAAAAATAGAATTTAAACCAAATGAAATAAAAATGAAGATAAATAAAAATACCAATATTTCTCTCCATACCCAGTAGACCATCTTGCTTGACATCACCTGGCATGTAAGACCTCATTTAGAGACTACCACACCACATGGGATGGAGTTTAAGCTCCTCGGCTGGAACAGAAAGCATTACGATTTTTTGGTGCCTGTGCACTTCTCTGTTCCCTCTCTCCCTTTAACTCAGTGTTTCAGCACCTTCTTCCCACACCATATTGCTCAGCACTGAACTTTATTCATGCTGTCACTTCTGTCAGCATTCACTTCACTCAACTCTTAACCTGGAAAACACCTCCTCTTGAAGATGGGACACCAGGTTGCTTACCTGATGTGCCCCTCATCCTTGTCTTTTTAAATAATACAACTCTTATTTTATTGGAGGCTAAGATGTGACTGGTGAAAAATCTATCTTTTCTCAGCTTCCCTTGTAGGTAGTGGTGTGTAATATGGTTCTGGCCATTGACATGTAGGCAAAAGAGACTGGGTGAGGTTTCAGAGATAACATCAAAACAGAAGCAAAGTCCATACTTTTCCCCTTCGTCTTTGTTCTTCTTCCTGGAACATAGGCTCAATACTGGAAGCAAAACAAGACCATGAGAGCAGGTCTTGTGTTGAGAAGGGTGTTTTGTGCAGAAAACTAAAAGAGGGCAATTGAGACTAGAGGTCAGAGATCAATGGAAACAGTGGTGCCAGAAGGGGAGACCATAATAGAGTTTTTAGTTTTTGCCCAAAAAGCATTGGGAAGACTTGGGAAGGTGTAAGCTGGGAGGTCACAGGATTAGATTTTCACTATAAAAAGTTCAAGCTGGATGCAGTGTTCAGGATGGACTGAAAAAGGCAAGTTTCCACTCAACGACATGTGTTAGAAGCCTGCTGAATGATCCAGGTGAGAGATTATGGGAACATAGAGGCGGTAGCATTTTGAGACAGAGAGAGTTAATGAATTACAGAGGTATTTGGAGCATAAGGCTGACAGTACTTGGTAACTGATTAGCTACAGAATATAGAAGACAGAGTGGTGTCAAGGGCTTGCAGAACAGACTATTACTATTCACTAAGATTAGTAAAACAAAAGAACAACCCTTTCCTGTGTGCTTATACCAGATGCTGAGTGCTGCTGGAGAAAATCACACCACAGGGCAGATTTATAATAAATTCATGATGACCCCTAAGCAGGGTTCTGTGTACCGTTTGATAATCCTCCAGGTTTTTAATCATCTTTTCCCCTATTCTCTGTACTTCTATTTTAAACCTTTTCCACTTTTTACACATTTCTGACTCTCTTACTTGCCTACCATTCTGTCAGAGGATCATCTCACTTTCTACTTCACAAAGAAAACAGAAGCCACGTTAAGGGAAATCCCTTAACTTCCCACTTCCGAGCACATGCTGCTCCCCAGATCTGCACCATTTTTGTTTTCTTCTCACCTATTAAAATAGTCTATATTCCAAGGCTAATTTCACCTGCCTTCACTGGACCTACAGCCCTGATTCTTCCTTCTCTCTGGGTATCAGCAACCTTCACTCATTACTAGAACCTTCTTATCAGCAATCAGACATGCTCAAGCAAATCTCCATCTTCCAACAACCAACCAACCAAACAGCAGAACACTCCCCCTATTTCCAACCATCTTCCTCTCCTAGTGACCACCCATCTCTCTCTCCCCACACCCCAATCAAATTTCTTGAGTTATCTAAACTTTCTAGCTCCATTTTCTCAACTATGATTCTGAGTCCTGACATCTGTCTTGGTTTAAACCCAGCTATATGACCTTGGTGATTAACTTCTTTATGCCTCATTTTTATCTTCTGTAAAAAATGGGAATCAGATGAGATGACTACACATCTCATCAGGTTATTGTAATACAATAGTCCACATTAAGCACTTGGCATAGAATCTGTGCTTAGTGTTAGCTGTGGCTGTTGTACAACTTTATCTTCTGCCTCACTATTATAAGCAAGTGCCTTTCACTAAGGTCCCCAAGTCACTGCATCAAATGAACAGTGTCCAGTCCTTATCTTCCTTCCTTCTTCAGCATCCTTGGAGATTGTTCCTTTCTCTTCTAAATCTTCTCATTATCTCTTTGCCCTTGGCAGGTACATCCTTAGCCTCCTTTGCAGGCAAATCTTGCTCTACCTGGCCTTTTAAGTACTGAAATTCCTCAAGGCGTTCTCTCTCACAGATCCATTTCTCTCTTCCCTCTAAAGTCTCTCACACATATCTATGGCTTCAAATATCATCTACACTGATGACTTCCAAATCTCTATTTCTAGCCTATTTTCCCAGCATAGATCCAGATGCCTACTCTACATTTTTATTTGGATATCTGAAAGGCACAAACTCATTATCTTGCCCTCTTTTATTTAATTCTCCTTTGAAATATATTGTATGGGTATCTCTAACGCTTACTTATTCATTCATTTACCAAATACCTCTTGAGTACCTACTCTGTTCCAGACACTTTTATATGTGCTATGTTATAAAATATTTCAGGCAGCTTATAACTAGTAGGCAAATATAAAATGAGGTAAGTGGGATTAAACAAACTGAAAATGGAAACAAAATAAATTGAGGTGATGTTATAGCTTTATACCAATGGCTTATAAACCTACTGTAGATGAGTCTTCAATATGCTGTCAATTCTTAAGCAGTCAAAGGGGTAAGGGATACCTTGCCAGTTTCCCCACCTGATGCCAATGAGAGAAAGAGAAAATAAAAGTAATTGCTCAGAACAATTAGGAGAAAACAAATACTATCTGGATATCCAGATAAGACAAGATTTTTCCCATGATGCCTGCATTGGGAGGTCTCTGTGTGAGGTCATCCAAATTACCAGAGAGAGGTATTGCTTTCTCAATCTAGCAAGTGGTTGAACTGAGCGGCCTTCGGAGGTTAAGTAACTTGTTTGATACTAGTCACAAAGGTAGTAAATAGCAGGGGCAGGACTGAAACTCATGTATATGTGGCTCCAAAACTCATGTTATTTCCATCACTCCAAAGTGCATTTAAAAAATAAATACCACCCCGCAACCCCATCCCCAGCTCTGAGTCAACAATAGTTCTCTACATACAATGTCCATAACAGACCAACATATGACCTCGCAAAAGCTCTGGATTTTAAAGATCCCCTGGCAGTTTCTGTACTTTCAGTTTAAAGACAAATGAATGGGGGAGGGAAGCCGAACATGAAGTATTAATAAACACCGTAAAATCATTACCTGGTCCCTTAAGTAGCCTCTGAAGTAAGGGTAGTGGGGGGAAATTACAGTAGGGTTTTTTTTCCCTTTCTAATAGATTGTACATTTCAACAGCTAAAAGGGTATGAAAATTTAACGGAATTTTTAATGTCTTTCTAGGTTTTACGATACCACAAAGAGATCATCTTCGTTCTCCTCACCACAAGAACAGATGGGTAGCAGAGGCGGTGGCTCCATGACTCACTACCTCCTCACTCCCGCAAAGGCTGTCTAAGCAGCAGGCAAACTTCTGGAATCAATAGGGTTCACAGCAATACAGTGTCTGCCAGCAAACCTTGGAGGAGGCCATTAGTCAACTGGTGACCTGCCACCCTGACCACTGCAGCCCTCTGATGCAGATTCTCAGAAAGGTTAGCCAGTGCTGGGAAACTTAAAAGGTCATGGGTATCTTGGAGTCAAAACTCCAAAGAACTAGAGTGAAGAACACTGCAGAGAAGCTACAAAGTCAGAGGTAAGGGCCACATCAGAGGTCAAAGTCACCACCTGCCAGCTGTGTGACCAAGAAAAGCTAAGTGGAAGAGCTATAATGTGTCACATGCAATAGAGAAGGCCAACAACTGGGAATGGCCTCCTTTCAATAACATTGAAATAAATGACCTCTAAATTGATGACAATAATGGCATGAGGTCAGATGTCCAACTAAGATCCAGAAGCAAGTCCTAAGTCAGTAAGTTTCAAAAAACAAGGAAAAATAAGTCCAAACCGAATTGTGAATTTTAATGTGATTAAGACACATGAAGCTTTGCAAGGTATCATACTGTTCACTTATTCTTCTCCTAGAATTTCAGAGGAGCCGAGGTGGTTCTAATTATTAGACAGCCACATCTTCAGCCCTCTTCTCCCTGTGCTATTTCAAAGAAAGGTAGGAAAGAAGGAACCTCTGAGGCAGCACTTATTTTCTGTGGTCTTGAGTAATCCCAAGTCAGCATTGAGGAGTGGGGTGTCAGACAATTTTCAATTAAAATCTACATCTATAATTTACTAATATCTTGACATTCGGCAAGTAATTTGATGAGACAACCCAAAACTGCTCAACTGTTTCTCAAATTCACTGGCTTGAAATCATGTTTTTCATCTGGGGCCCTGTGGCTTGTCAGTGGCCTTCATAAATGTGACGCCCAAAATGAAACATGTGACTTCAGATCTCACTGGACTAGGACTGTGACTCTTGTTGAACTTGGTCTGAGAACTGCAGCTGTATCATCACAGCCCAAGGCAGGAGACTGCAGCTTCATGGTCAGATGTGCAGGATCTGACGCAGTCCTGTCTCTGGCTCCATTACTTACTATGTGACCTTGAGCAACTGATTTAACCTCTCCTTGCCTTAATTTCCTCATCAGTAAGATAAATATAGTAGTACCTGTCTAGACTGGTGAAAGGCATCAAACAAGTTATTATCTATAAAGTATCTAAACAAGACTGATTGATTTGGGATACTGAGGAATGCTATCAACAGAGAAACAGAATACTGCTGGAGTAGAAGAAGAGAGTGTTGGCTTTGGTGGTAAAGGAAAGCTCTTCTCTGATGACATTTAAGCTGAGATCTGAACAAAAAGAAAGAGATAGTCCATGTAAATATTTTTGAGAAGGGCCATGCCAGACAGAGGGCAGAGTTAATGCAAAAGGCACATGCAGTGGAAATGCCTAAGGGACAGAAAGAAGGTCACTGTGGTTGGATGGTGACTATGTGGAGGCATGGTAAGCAATAAAAGTCAGAGAGAGATCACGCAGGACTTTGATGAATATGGCAAGGAGTTATTTTTTCCCCAACTGCAATGGGAAGCCACTGGAGGAATTTAAGCAGGAGAGTAACATGATCTGATTTACATTTTTAAAATATCACTCTGGCTGCTGTGTGGAGAGTGGATTATCAGAGGGAAAAACAGAAATAGGAAGACCATTTCAGAAGCTAGCACATGAATCCAGCAAGAAATAAAACTACTTTGAACTATGATACTAATAGTGAAGAGGGGCAGGAATGCCTCATTTAGGGTCCACTTTGCAGCAAAGCAGAAAGGACTTATTGATAATATACTTATCTTCATAATAAAGCAGTTGAGGCTGAGAAAGATCAAATAACTCACCCAAAGTTACATATGGCAGAAATTTCATGGCTTACAGATGACAGTCAGGATTGAAGTCAAGTCCATCTGACCTGGTGACCAATCTCTTAACTACTGACATAGGCAACTGTTAACATATTACTTATTTATTCTAGTCTACCTACATCAGTCACTTAAGAGCTTGATCAGTGTGTTCTTATATCTAACGTCTCTGCTTTGGGCAAAGTCCAGTTCCTACATTTGCATGACTGAAGACTGGACAATGGATTGGATGAATTCACCTATGTAAATCATTCCCTCCTTGACATTCTTCTGGTGGTTAGTCTCATTCAAATGTCAGTATCCAGATTGGCCAAATGTCCTCAAGTTGTTAAAAAACTCAAACAGGAGAAGTGGTAGGGAGGAGCAGAACCACCACAAGACTGGGGGACAAAAGACCCAGTTTCTGTTCTCAGTTCTGTCATTAAAATGCTGCAGGACGAAGGAAATTCACCTCACGTCCCTGAGTCTCAGTTTTTTAATCTATAAAATGAGTGCATTACAGTAAAATCTCTATGATCTCTTTCAGCTCTGACAATTCCTGATTCTCCAGCAGTAGGAAGAAAAGTTGGGGGTGACCTCACTTTTGGGGGACTTCCAATTATATTCCAGATGCCATACTGAAAGGAGGAACAGTTTCATGAAACTTTATCAATAGTAAAACCTCTGAAAGCTATTACCTTGTATCACTATGATGTGGTCAACACTACTCCTTTGCCCTTCTGGCTCTTCAGGGCTATTCCTGGAAGGGCCAGCAGCCGAAAATGGTACTTCTGGGAATCTAAAGAGTGGGAGCGCAGTGTTGGAACAGAATGATGCAGAAGTGAATATTCCTGCCCTCCAGATGCCAAGGTGTACTTGAAAATGGTTAAGAACTAACATTTCTACAGGCTTCATAAACCACACTGCCCTGTGACATCTGATATCACATTTCAGCTTCATAAGAAACCTTTATGGAAGGGAGGGTAGCTAAGGGGCAATGTGTGTGATTTTAGAAAAGAAATGGGTTTCACACATACACACACACATACACACACAGCTTCACAGGAGCCACAAACATTCTAAAATGGCTCCTACTGCCCTCAAGTTTTATTTACAGCATTAGCAGGAGTAGTAATCAGAACCATCTCTTGAAAGGAATGGAAAGAATCTTGCCATGTCAACTCTCTCATCAGTAGCTCCACCTTCAAGGAAAGACAGAAATTCCACTAGAAATTGGCCCCCCGTCCACTCTCTTATCTTGCCCACCAGCATTCCTCTCCACCTCACTTCAGGTCCTCTGTGCTCCAGCCACACCCAACAGCTCACACACACCCTGCAGTCTTCCATGCCTCCATGTTTCTGCCTGCACTGTTTCTTCTGCCTTGAAAGCCATTTCCCCTCTTTTGTAGTAAACTACCACTCATATTTTCCAGATACATAAAATGCCACCTTATGAGAAAATTTCCTTGATACCACCACCAGTGCCAGTGAATTTATGCTCTACTTCTCCATGGCATCTTAGGACACCTGTAGACTTACTGAAAAACCTTGAGATTACTGATTCATTTACCTGCCCCTACTCCTAGTAGACATGAGGTCCCCAAGGGGTTAGACCATGATGAATTCACTTTTGTATCCCTAGTACTTAGCCCAGCACCTGGCACACAGGAGACACTCAGGGAGTGCATGGAGACCTCCAAGTCATTCTTTATCAGGCAGAAGTTTGATACTAAAGAGTGAAAATAAGTAAAATAAGTAAATTAAGAGGATAGGTACTTTCCTTCAAGTACTGTAAAGACCTGGTTCTATCACTTAGACAGGAGTGAGAAGGATGATAAGAGGATAAGGTAAGCTCAAAAGCTCAGGGTGACAGGCAAAGGCAAATCTAAGTCCAGGGCACCCACAGGGATAGCCTCTGTGCTAGTCCATTTTCACATTGCTATAAAGAAATACTAGAGACTGCGTAATTTATGAAGAAAAGGAAGGCAGGAGACAGCAGGAACAAGCAGGGAAAATGCCAAACATTTATCAAACAGCCAGATCTCCTGAGAACTCCTTCACTATCACAAGAACAGCATTGGGGAAACAGCCCCCAGGATCCAATCATCTCCTACCAGGTCCCTCCCTCGATATGTGTGGATTACAATTTGAGATGAGATTTGGGTGGGGATGCAGAGCCAAACCATATAAGCCTCCCTCAGGACAGGGGAGGTAATGGTGTGATGGGCCCCATTTAACCTCGAAAAGGCTGGGATTACCTGTAGATAAAGATTTCTCCAGACCTCTCAATATAAATTGGTAAAATTGGCACTTATATCACATGATACAGAGATGAAGCAGCACTTCAGCAAAGCTCTGAGGACAGAAATAACTGAATTATATGGCTCATTCACATCAAAATGAAAAACAACCCACACACTATAGAGAACGAAGAGATGAATCCTTGTAAACATGTCCAGTTTTACTGGGAAAATTCCAACCATTGAGTATTAATTCCCCTAAAAGGATTTTACAACATCACAACTATGGATGGCGTCACTGGAGTCATAATGCATGTTGTTGGTGAAAACCCCGATGGTTTGTTTCCACAAGGGAATTTACTCTTCTCTTCCCTAAAATGAAGTAGTATGGGTGTTAATTCTTCCATTTCCTGCTTTTATAATCTCCCTTATTCCATCCATGAGAGAAGGAATCACTTAGCTGGATCCATGAGACTTAAAAAATTCTATAATAGTATCCATGAGGCCATGTTAAATGGGAAGTGGGGCCACAGTCCTGAAGTGGAGTCCCTGAAGGCTTGGCATGTGTCTCTGTGATGGTTTGAATGTCCCCTTTGAAAGTCATATTGATATGAAAAAAAAAACTCAACATCACTGATCATTAGAGAAATGCAAATCAAAACCACAAAGAGATACCATCTCCTACTAGTCAGAATGGCTATTAAAAAGTCAAAATTAACAGATACTGGTGAAGTTGTGGAGAAAAACGAAAGCTTACACACTGTTGATACACTGTTAGTGGGAGTGTAAAATAGTTCAGCCACTGTGAAAGACAGTGTGACAATTCCTCAAAGACCTAAAGACAGAAATACCATTTGACCCAGAAATCTCATTACTGGGTATATACCCAAAATAATATAAATTATTCTATTATAAAGACACATGCACATGTATATTCACTGCAGCATTGTTCACAATAGCAAAGACACGTAATCAACCTAAATGCCCATCAATGATAGATTGGATAAAGAAAATGTGGTACAAATACAGCATGGACTATTATAGATCCATAAAAAAGAAAAAGATCATGTCCTTTGCAGGGAAATGGATGGAGCTGGAGGCCATTATCCTTAGCAAACTAACACAGAAACAGAAAATCAAATACTTCATGTTCTCACTTTTAAGTGGGAGCTAACGAATGAGAACACATAGATACATTGAGGGGAATAACACACACTGGGGCCTTTCGGAGGGTGGAGGGTTAAGGGTGGGAGGGGGAAGAGGATCAGAAGAATAACTAATGGGTACTAGGCTTAATACATGGGTGACAAAATAATCTGTACAACAAACCCCCATGACACAAGGTTACCTATATATCAAAACTGCACTTGTACCCTTGAACATAAAAGTTTTAAAAAAAATTAGAAAAGCTCAACATATTAAAACAAAAAAGTCATGGTAAAATTTCATTGTCATTGTGATAATATTACGAGGTGAGACTTTAAGGTGTGATTAAGCCATGAAAGCTCTGCCCTCATCAATGGATTAATATCATTGCCTTAAGAGGCGCTTCTGATAGAATGAAGCCCGGCCCCCTCTTGCCCTCTCTCATTCTTGTGCGTGCCTTCTCACACCCTTGCACCCTTTGCCATGGGATGATGCAGCAAGAAGACCCTTACCCGATGCCCAGAAGATATTGGTACCCTTGGACACTGTAGCCTCCAGAACCATGAGCTGAATTAATCTCCATTGATTATAAGTCATCCAAACTCAAGTATTCCATTATAGCAGCAGAAAAGAACTAACACTCTCTTCTTGAGCTACCTGTACTCAGCCCTGTGGGCTCTCTGAGTTCATGAATCAAGCTGATCAAGTGGAGCTTGCTTCAGGCAAGTACAGGTGGCTTCTTTTCTCTTTGTCTCAGCTTCTCAGCTTGCCAAAGGATGGATAAGTCAGTATTGTGCAGGTTCCAGGGTCTAGCCAGATTCCAACAAGAGGCAGGAGATCCCTGAACTTTGATTCAGTGTGAACAAAGCCAATACTGCACTCTTGTGCCAGGTGGTGATGTTCACTGGCACATTTATGTCCCCAGCATATATCTATCATTAGTCAAGATTCTTTTACTTACAATTTTAAGCCTACATGACAAAAATACCTAAAGTGTAGCTTCATTTAATGTTGGGTTTATTTCACTCTATGGAAAAATGAAATTCCCAACCTTTCTAAGGTAAATTCTTGTTTTCCTTCTGTAAAGGAGTCTGTGATATTTCCTGTCACGGAAAAGCCTCAGGGAGATTTGCTATAGGAATGAAGTAGAATTGCACTATCATTCAACATAGGGTGTATCTTCCACAGGGCCCCCTTCTTATGTAGAGGTGTTCATGAAAGATGACTGTGAACACTGAATTAAGGAAATACATTCATTGTCTATCACTAGTAGTATCATTTAATATCAAATTCTTAATTCAAATACATATTTACTCATTCAACAAATATTTCATTAGTATCTACAATGTGCCAGGTGATTGTGTCTTTGGCATCCGACACCTAAAATACAGTCTCATAGGGATGGAGGAAACCTGTTTAAAAAAGCAGCCTCCCTCCCCTCAAGAAACTGTATCCTGCCCTTTATCTTCATTTCTGCCTCTCACTTAACACTTACTAACTTCTTGGACTTGGAGTTTACATTTGTTCTTTGCCTGGCTTCCCTGATCCCAAATAAGAAATGACCTACAAGCTAATACACTGAATCACTTTATATGACAAACACTCTTAGTAATGCAAATAATCACTCTGTAATTCAGCCATGTTGAACATATGAATTTTCATAAAGTGGCTTACCCCAATAATAGAACAAAGAGTTTTTCCCAGGAATTAAAAAGGCAACCAGGGCATGCTAAAATGGCACCTGGATAATAAATTAGAACAGGTGGGATGTTGCTTATCTTCCTAAGGGTCCTTTCTCCCTGCTAATCTCTTCCTTCCTGTTTGCTTTTGATAGGTGTTTAGGATTAGATAGGTAACTTGGGAATTATTCATGTGGAACCACAGGTCAAAATTCATTGACACAGATCATCTAGTTGGATCATTTTATTGAACACAGATCATTTTATCTGTAGGGGTATATAATCCCCTACCAAAAAACTGCATTTCATTTTTCTCAGTCAATTCAGAATATTAAATCAACTTGCACAGTTTTAACTGTAAAGAAATTTCTATTCAATTGTAAAGAAATTTCTACTATATTCTTTTGATTCACAACACTATTTTTCCTTACTTTGTATAATGTTCCCAAACCAAACCATCCAAATACCTCCTTGAAAGAAGGCATTAGGTAGTAGCATTTTAGCTTTAGAAACGTGCATGTAGTTACTTAAAACCTTGTAAATTTTTTCTCCTGTCCTTGAAATGCACCATATAAATATTGCATTTGATCCTTAACTTACACTTCATAAATAATTCATTTCAAAAATATTCCTCCATAAGACCATCAGTTGCTGAGGTGTTCAGTTTTCAGGGAAAGCATTTATTTACTGCATGAGCCCAGGAAGGCTGGTAAAGCCTTGGCTAAAAGCTCCACATGGAGCAAATTATGGTAATGGTATTAATGCTCAAATTCAGGATGCTCAATGCTCAAATCTGCTAAAAGGTTTTGCACTATATTGCCCACATCTTGACGAGCAATGAGGCCACTGCAAATGTTTAACACTTCATAGAGAGGCTTCCGAGATTCATTCTTCATAGTTCCAAGAACTACTGAAGAATGTCTAGAGGTAGCTTCCAGAGGAGTTTCTGAAAGTCACAACTGAGAATAAACAGCCTCTTAAATATCTTCTACTTTGGGTTCAGACTGAAACTATAAGCTCAAGTCCCCAGAAGTGAAAATTAAAGGAAACATCACACAATTAATTTTGATGAATGGGTAAGTTTTAATTCATGTACAGCAATATTCTGCTTAATGATATGTCTCCTTAGGACAGTCATTAAAAATCCATTAACTTAACAGGGAAAAATCTAATAAAGTTACTCTGGAAATTTTCTGCTAGATTAACATTATGGACTTCTAATGAATATTTCTTGTAGATACTGCTCTGTTAGCAGAGCTAATACACTAATTAAACATGTGTCATGTGTGAGGCAGGAAAGACTAGCAGCGAAATATAAAAATAATCAGAAAATCAAAGTTGAAGTTGTACCCAATAGCCAAAGATAATGCTAAAGTCAGTAAATGTCATTACAGATTTCAAAAGTAAAGGATGCCAACCTACTAGTAACAAACCTCTCAATATTTTAATCAAAAAGTCATTGAGATATGAAAATATGCCATGCCCTGTGTTAGGACAGGAAATACAAAGAGCTCATGGTCTAGTAAGGAATCAAGACACATATACAGATAATCAATATATAAGCTAATAAAGGTATTTTCAACATACCAGGGAATATTTAGCAAAAAACAACTAATTTTTTGGAGGGCATATACATTTTACAAATCACTTAAACAATGAGATAACTGAAGCTGAAATTAGTGTTCCAGTAAAATACTGTTCCTTCTAGGTCCTCCCAATGGGAGAATTTCAATCCTGACTTACCATTTCTTGATTCTATGCCTGGTTAAACAAGATTACTAATCTCTCTGATTCTCATCTGTAAACATGTTACAGTGCTTTTGTCAGTAGCTGTGAGAAATATATAAAACAAGGTACACGAAAGCACCGAGAAATGTGCTTGGGACACAGAAGATGTGCTTTACTACCCAAATAAAAGGCCTTAGTCTGAGACCCTAAGGCCTTATTTAGGAACCACTGACTCATATTCCATTTTCTGTCTTATCCTAGATTTTCGAATTTTGACCTTTTTAGCTTAATTTTTACCTATTCATAGCCTTGCCTTGTCTTGTGAACCTACTTTATGAAATTATTTTCCTACCATTGCCTGGAAGTAGTCCATAGATAGCCCTTCGAGTATGCTATTCTCAAGCTGCTCCATGCAAATATCTTCCTTGCACTAACTCAATTTCTTTTTCTTTTTTCCTTGAGACAGAGTTCCTCTCTGTCTGTTGACCAGGCTGCAATGCAGTGGCACGATCTCAACTCAATGCAATCTCCTCTGCCTCCCAGGCTCAAGCAATCCTCCCACCTCAACCTCCAGAGTAGTTGAGACAACAGACATGTACCACCAGGCCAGGCTAACGTTTGTAATTTTTTTTGTAGAGACGGGGTTTTGCCATGTTGCCCAGGCTAGTTCCGAACTCCTGGGCTCAAGCAATCTGCCTGCCTCGGCTCCCAAATTGCTAGGATTACAGTTGTGAACCAGTACAATTTCTGATTCTATATTTCAATGCAGATTTTCATAGCATATGTCTCCACTCAGTTCATATAAATCCTAAGGCAACAGCCTACAAGTCATGGCATACCCGTCATAATTAACTTATATGTCTTGGAAAAACTGGACTTTATTCCTATATTTTCATTCATACAAAAATAAGAAACATACAAACCACAATAACAACAAACCTGCAAAGATACCTCAATGCACATAATCACTCTGCAGATATTTTATTCTTTTACCTATTTTGCTGTAATTATCTGCAACGAAGTCTTCCAAACCAACCATTTTCCAGAAACTGTCATCCCAGCCTTTCTCTGCTGAGTAGGTCCACTTACACACCAGAGAGCAGAGAGACCTAAGAAAATAGGAGAGATATAGAACTAATAATATGCATGAGGCTTCCTTTATGTTTTGCAAAATACCCGTCCAGACGTTTGCAGAGGTATCAAAGAAGTGGAATAAACCAATGTATATAATGGCACATCCCTGCTTAGGTAAAAAGTCTACACAGATACCTGTTAATTATGGATAGTATCTTCCTTCACTTTCAAAAGTCTCAGCCCTGGCTGGGCATGGTGGCCCACACCTGCAATCCCAGCACTTTGGGAGGCTGAGGTAGGCGGATCACTTGAGGTCAGGAGTTCGAGACCAGCCTCACCAACATGGTGAAACCTGTCCCTACTAAAAATACAAAATTAGACAGGCCTGGTGGCGGGCACCTGTAGTCGCAGCTACTTAGAAGGCTGAGGCAGGAGAATCACTTGAACCCAGGAGGCAGAGATTGCAGTGAGCCAAGATTGTGTCACTGCACTCCAACCTGGGCAACAGGGTGAGACTATCTCAAAAAAAGAAAAAAAATGTCTCAGACCTTTATTTGGATGCTGATGAAACAAACTGTATACAAATGTTTGTATTTATATCTATATTTATATAACATTTGTGAGATAATTAGAAATTACGACCTTGCTATTTGATAAAAATTTAATTATTATGAAATTTTAGATATAATATTGGTAATTGTGGTTCTGTTAATAAAACGCTCCTTATCATTTAGAGATACATACTGAAAATGTTTGTATAAGATGATATAGTGTCTGGAATGTGCCTTAAATAACATGAGAAAGGGAAGTAAATGGCATGTGGCTAAGGGTAGGATTGGTCACGGGTAGTTGTTGGGACTCAGTGATGGGTTCATAAGTGTTAATTATACTACTCTCTCTACATGTTCAAAAGTTTGTATGATAAAAAGTTTTTAAAGTGCCTGGTAGAGATATTAAATGACATGGTCATCCCAGTCTAAAAAAATACTTAATGGGAGAAAGATTTGAATGCTAGATGTTTTCCTTTCCAGCTTCATTTATCATCAAGTCACCCTTAATATTCTAGAGTAACAATAAAAAGTCATTTGCAGCTCTCTGAAGAAAGTCACATTCTTGTGTACTTCAGAGCATTTGCCCTACCCACTTCTGTTGGGAAAACTAATCCCAGCTTCTTCACTATGATAATTCAACCTCTCACTTTAGCCTAGGCTGAGACCCCAGTTCTAGGTTAGGCACTCCTCTTCTGATTTCCCAGAGTGTGGAGTACGTCTTCTACCATAGCCCTTATCACCCCAGGTAAGTAACTGCTTCTTTATGTCATTCCTCTATAGTCCTATTGCCTTCTAATCTATTCTCCATATTGTATCCAGGGCAAACTTTATAAAATAAAATCTTTTATATCAGTCTCTGATTTAAGATCCTTCAATTGCTACTCACTAACTTCAAGATGAAGTCCAGTGCATAGTAGGGCTTAAAGGACCCTTTGTGATATGGCTGTGCCCATCTCCACAGTCACTCTGTTCAGGCCATTTCCACCCTTGCCTTTTCACTCTGCAATACGGAATTATTTGGAGTTTGCTATAGTGAGCCTTGATTTCCCATTTCCCTGTGCAATGAACCCTTTGCTTCATTCTTCCTGGAATAATCATCCCCATTATGCATCTAACTCTTAGTTAGCCTTCATGACTCAGCTCAGACTGTCCTTTTTCAGGAAGGCCCAGTGAAGGGCAGACTGAGTGAAAAGCTTCTTCCCAAGTTCCAATCTGGACATACCTTTATCATAATTTACCATAGTAACTGTCTTTGCCCATTCATTTTACCATCTCTGCCACTAAACCAGCAACTCTGTCAGCACAGAATCAGCCTTACTCTTCTGTGTATCACAAATACCTCATTCACATTCAGGATTAAAACAAGCCACAATGAATATTGACTGAATGGAAACACTAAAGAATGGTTTGTCTACCACATGGTAGGTAAATGGTAAAACTGGGAGCTCATGCAATTTTAAAGACAACCCAAAGGGTAATAGTCTAGGTATATCTCATTCAGTCATTCACATAGATTCATGTATTCACTCACTCAATAAATGTTTGGCATTCAGTTACTATGATCTTGGCACTATGCTAGGACCCAGGAAACCAGTGGTATATAAAATATCTAGTCCTTTGCTGTCACAGAAGCTGGAAGTTTAACTGGGGAGACAGAAATTGATGAAACAATCACAGCTAAAATCATATACTAACATAGACATAAATACTCTGAAGGAAGTAGAGGGAGAAATGAAAGCCTTTAGCAGAAGAACCTGACATATCGGGTAGGAGACAGGGGAAGAAAATATCAAGGAGGGGTCCATAGAGGAGGTAGTACTGAGTGAGGCCTTAATGTCTTTTGAAAGTCAACAAATGTCACTTAGCATTAATGTTTTTTTTTAGATGTGGCATAAACATACTGACCTATGCTAAGTGGCATGAATATACTGAAGGAATGCTAGCACGTATAGAAACATTCTAAATTATTCACATTTTTCAGCAATATACATTGTTAATAAATGGAGAAGGCAGCCCACCTATGTAACATGTTCTGAAGAGTGCACAATAGGCTAACACCTCCAGGCATGACATCTGAAACTCTTAACTTTTCGGGAGGTCTGATAGCTCCCTGCCAAGAGTAATATTAGGGAGCAAAAGGTGGCATAGAAGGATTGTTTCCAATGATCTAATCACATAGGGTAACTCCTCAATCCCAGATGCCCCTATTCTTATCTGTAGACTACTGTGCCTCTACTATGACTTTTCCTTCCTTCTTAATGGATTATTACTTTCTTTTTTTTTGTTTGTTTGTTTTTTTAAGTGTTTAGTGACTTTTTATTTTATTTATTTTACTTTAGGTGCATACTATATCTGGCATTTCTTCACATGTTAACCCTCCACCCTCCCCACTCCCAGCTGTCTCTCCCCTACCCCCCTCAACTGCCCCCAGTGTGTGATGCTCCTCTCCCTGAGTCCACATGTTCTCACTGTTCAACACCTACCTATGAGTGAGAACATGCAGTGTTTGGCTTTTTGTTCTTGTGTCAGTTTGCTGAGAATGATGGTTTCCAGATTCATCCAAGTCACTACAAATGACACGAACTCATTGTTTTTTAAGGCTGCATAGTATTCCATGGTGTATATGTACCACATTTTCTTTGTGCAGTCTATCACTGATGGGCATTTGGGTTGGTTCCACGTCTTTGCTATTGTACACAGGGCTGCAATGAACATATGTGTGCATGTGCATTTATAGCAGAACGATTTATAGTTCTTTGGGTATATACCCAGTAAGGGGATTGCTGGGTCAAATGGAATTTCTATTTCTAAGTCCTTGAGGAATTGCCACACTCTCTTCTACAACGGTTGAACTAATTTACACTCCCACCAACTGTGAAAGTGTTCCTATTTCTCCACATCTTCTCCAGCATCTGTTGTCTCCAGATTTTTTAGTGATCACCATTCTAACTGGCTTGAGATGGTATCTCAATGTGGTTTTGATTTGCATTTCTCTAATGACCAGCGATGATGAACATTTTTTCATGTTTATTGACCTCATAAATGTCTTCTTTTGAAAAGTGTCTGTTCATATCCTTTGCCCACTTTTGAATGAGGTTATTTTTTTCTTGTATATCTGTTTTAGTTCTTTGTAGATTCTGGATATTAGCCCTTTGTCAGATGGGTAGACTGCAAAACTTTTTTCCCATTCTGTTGGTTGCCAGTTCACTCTAATGATGGTTTCTTTTGCTGTACAGAAGCTCTGAATTTTAATTAGATCCCATTTGCCTATCTTGGCTTTTATTGCCATTGCTTTTGGTGTTTTAGTCATGAAGTCCTTGTATATGCCTATGTCCTGGATGGTTTTGCCTACGTTTTCTTCTAGTGTTTTTAAGATGTTAGGTTTTATGTTTAAATCTTTAATCCATCTGGAGTTAATTTTAGTGTAAGGTGACAGGTAGGGGTCCATTTTCTGCTTTCTGCACATTGCTGGCCAGTTTTCCCAACACCATTTATTTATTAAACATGAAGTCCTTTCCCCATTGCTTGTTTTTGTCGGGTCTGTCAAAGATCAGTTGGTTGCAGATGTATAGTGTTGCTTCTGGGGCCTCTGTTCTGTTCCATTTGTCTATGTCTCTGTTTTGGTACCAGTACCATGCTGTTTCGATTACTGCAGCATTGTGGTATAGTTTGGAGTCCAGCAACATGATGCCTCTGGCTTTGTTCTTTTTGCTTAGGATTGTCTTGGCTATGTGGGCTCTCTTGTGATTCCATGTGAAGTTTAAAGTGTTTTTTTCCAGTTCTGTGAAGAAGGTCATTGGTAGCTTGATGGGGATGGCATTGAATCTATAGGTTACTTTGGGCAGTATGGCCATTTTCATGATATTAATTCTTCCTAACTATGAGCATGGAATGTTTTTCCATCTGTTTCTGTCCTCTCTTACTTCCTTGAGCAGTGGTTTGTAGTTATCCTTGAAGAGGTCCTTTACATCTTTTGTTAATTATATTCCTATTTTATTCTCTTTGTAGCAATTGTGAATGGGAGTTTGCTCTTGATTTGGCTGTTTGTCTGTTATGGGTATATAGGAATCTTGTCATTTCTGCACATTGATTTTGTATCCTGAGACTGCTGTAGTTGCTTATCAGTTTGAGAAGATTTTGGGCTGAGACAATGGGGTCTTCCAGATATACAATCATGTCATCTGCAAATAGAAACAATTTGACTTCCTCCTTTCCTAATTGAATATGCTTTATTTCTTTTTCTTGCCTGATTGCTCTGCCTAGAACTTCCAATGCTATATTGAATAGGAGTGGTGAGAGAAGGTATCCTTGTCTAGTGCCTGATTTCAAATGGAATTCTTCCAGCTTTTGCCCGTTCAGTATGATATTGGCTGTAGGTTTGTCATAAATGGCTTTTCTCATTTTATGAAATGTTCCGTCGATAACTAGTTTATTGAGAGTTTTTAGCATGAAGCGCTGTTGAATTTTGTCGAAGGCCTTCTCTGCATCTATTGAAATAATCATGTGGTTTTTAACTTTGGTTCTGTTTATGAGGGATTAGGTTTATGGATTTGTGCATGTTGAACCAGCCTTGCATGCCTGGGATGAAGTCTACTTGATTGTGATGGATAAGCTTTTTGATGTGCTCTTGTAATCGGTTTGCCAGCATTTTACTGAAGATTTTTGCTTCAATGTTCATCATAGATATTGGCCTGAAGTTTTCTCCTTTCACCTATACTTGTCTGCTTGGTAAACTCCAACTCATCCTTATTGTCCAGTTCCAATGTCAGCTCCTCTGTGAAAGTTTCTCTACGACCTCATGGCTCTTTCTCTTGAGGTACCATTGTGAGTTTAAAATATTGCACTGTATTTCTCAACAGCTGATCAAGATTGAGTTCATGGCCCCAAGTCTTCATCTCTCCACATACCCACACTCTTTGCCATGTAACTTTGTAGTACTATATCCTACTCCTCCTGTCCCCCACACTGTAGGCAAGGCTTCCTTTCCTACCTCTAGACTTCTGATTCTGTCACATGACTGAATTTAGCCCAAATAAGGAAGCAGAAGTAACTGCATGCCAGTTCCTAGTCTAAGCCTCAAGAGATTCTATGTGTTTCTGCTTGTTGTCTTATACCTCTGGCACTGCCATGAGATCATTCTAGGCTAGTCCACTCATCCCATGAGGAGGATAAGAGAAACATGGAGCAGGGCAATAACCAGCTGAGCTCAATCTGGAACAGATACCCCCAGGTTGTCTTGGATCAACTTGGATCAGTCAGCCAAGACCCCAGTGAGTGAGTCCATCCGAGACCAGAAGAATCACCCTGCACGGCACAGCCTGAATGAGCTGCTCATGAGTCAAATAAATGATTACTTTTGTAAACTAACAAGCATTGGTTGTGATTCATAATACAGCAATAGTTAAAAAATTCAACACTTCACAGCATAACTCAACTTTTCCATGCAGATATTTTTTCCCCAATAAAGGGAAAGTTAGGGACGTCTTGGTCTTTACAAGAAGTTAAAATAAGAGTATGCCTGGAGTGAAGATGACTACAGAAGTTTTATGTTTACAGATGCCTCTGGCAACTGCCTTCTTCATCAGGATTATTCAAACAACATTAGTTGTCCAATTCATTGAGTCTCTTTAAATCAAACTGGTGGGTAATATGGATATGCAGCAGAACTGGTAAAGTGTAGTGAGTACAACTGAAGCCACACGTTCTCCAAAACTCTCCAGGAGAGAGACAAAATATAGGACTTTGTTTATATTGTTAGTGGGTAAAGGCAAGGTACTAGTAGCAGAAGAAAGGGCTTATCCCTCCCTGAGGCCTCTATTAAGACCAGTTTTTACATTTCCTGATGTGTTTTAGTGGGCAACTTGCCCTCTTTGGATAACTATTCACCTTTAGGCAAGTTGTACCTCCTAGTCACCCCCACCCAAAGGTCTGTAAAATTAGAATTAGAGTTAGGGGCCTTACAAAGTCGGGGCTACACTGGCACTCTGAGTTGCTTCTAAGGTTGGCAGCCAGAGAGAAGTGCTGCTTACACCAAGGGTGCTCTAAGAGGAAAGAAGGGGCCACTCACTGTTGGCTGTTTGATTCACTACCAGCCCAAATGGCAGGGCAGGAACTGCTGTAACTTTCACTGCTTTCAGATTTGTTAATGCAGAATAGATTCTCAAAACCTATATGAAAGTCAAAATAGCATTTATCAATGAGCAGGCAAAACAAAAACAGTAACTAACTTAATGGAACTAGTTCACCTGAGAGATCACATAGAACATCTATAAAAGGCAAGTCCCACTG
The DNA here is from genome assembly GCF_001604975.1 of Cebus imitator. NCBI lineage: Eukaryota > Metazoa > Chordata > Mammalia > Primates > Cebidae > Cebus > Cebus imitator. The sequence goes on along the minus strand of NW_016107478.1, from coordinate 4,701,800 downwards.
AAGTAGAAATGATGAAAAATATGGTAAAATATTTCAATGATGAAAACAATGAGAAATCAGAAGAATGCAAAAAATACTTTCTGGAAGTATATACACTGATTTTAAGTTTAAATTTAAAGTTTAAAATTTCCACAGAAGAACTAAAAAGTAACTGACACTGATGAAAATCAAATCAATGCTCTGGAGGACCAGGTAAATGAAATATCTCACTACAAGTAGCAAAGATACAAGGAGACTGAAATAACGATGGAAGAGATAAGAGGCTTGGAGTACACAGTCCAGCAGCCTAACATGCGAATAACAGAAATTCCAGAACAGATTTTTTTAAGAGAGAGAAAAGGGAAAAAAATAAACAAAGAAAAGAACAGATGAGGGAGATATTATAATTAAATGAATACAGTGGTAGGTATTTTATTATACTGAACTGAAGTAAGATTTAAGCCCACAGATTAAAAGTCTCATTAAGACCAGGAAATAAATCCAGGAAACACTTGAATTTCAAGAGTAAACAGAAAATTATACAAGCTTCCAGACAGAAAGAATAGATTACTTAAAAAGGATTCAGACAAGCTAAGGGAATTCTCATCTACAACTCTGGAATGTAGAAGACACTAGAATAATGTACAAACTATTAAGAGAAGCAGATTAAAGAATCCTACACCCAGACAAAATATTATTCAGCTGTCAGGGGGAAAAGAAAAACATTTTCAACACACAAGTATTTAAAAAGTAAACTTCCCATAAGCACTCTTTGAGGACAATAGTTGAGAAAGAGCACAACCAAATAACAATTGATTCAGAGCAGCTTTCTCAATATGGTAGAAATCAAAGACTAGTTGTGTGTGTCTCTTTCATGCATGTATGTGCATAATATACTTAAACACATACATATATGCATAAAAATACATGCATACACATATTTAAATCTAGGCGGATAATAGTAGTATAAGCAGGAATTTGTAATATTGAGTTCCTTAAAACACAATAGGCATACTATCCTACCTAAGAAAATCCCCAAAAAACAAAAAGCATAGTAACAGCTTGGAATTGAAAAATAAATATTAAGTAAGCAAATATTAAGAGACTAGAGAAGAGGTACACAGAAAACGTTCCTGTTTACATGTTTAGGCAGAACATAAGTTTATTGTTGCTTGTAAGGAATAAGAATGTAACCACTAGCAGAAACAAAAAACTTAGTAGAACTCTTAGAGTAACAAGGAATAAAAGGGAATAAAGACAAAATTAACAAGCCAGTGAAACCAGTACACTACACAAAACAAAAAGAAAAGGGAATGGGGTGTGATATAATATAAATAGAAAACAAAATAAGATAGAGGAAATAAAGTCAATTATCTTAGTATTTCATCAAATGTGAATGGGCTAAATTCTTCAACTAGTTAAAAGAGTAATCTTACTGTGGTTAAAATTAAGCTAAACTTTGTTCATAATTCAGGTTTTTTAAAATATGATACAGTTTTCTCTCTAAAATGTTCTACCAAAAAATAAATAAATAAAAATTTTTGATGACAATATAAGTATCGAAGTAGAATTAAGATTAAAAATGTTAAGCAAGGAAAAAAAAGAATATTTCATAATGACAAAATGGTCCGTCCAAGAACACTACCATTCATAATATTTTATGAACCAAACAATGAAGTATAAAATACAGGAAACAAGAGCTTCTAAAATTTAAAAAGGATTTGAAAAAAGACAATTCTATTTAAAGATTTTATTGTACTTTCAGAATGTGAAGCATATAAACTATTAGAGTAATAACAGCCATTATTATTGCTACTGAGGAATTAAAGGGTATTAATACAATCAACAAACTCAATTCTATATATTCACATAGGAGGAGGGAGAAGAATATGTTATAATTCAAGCAGAAACTATATGGGTTAAAGATACCAAATGGAAATGTGAATGTACACAATGGAATGAAGAGTATCAGAACTGCTAAATATGTGAGTAAATATAAGAGATAAAAATTTTTCATTTTTAAATTTCCCTAAAAAATTAATTGACCTTACATCTTTTTACGACCCAACCCATGAACAAAACATATGACAATAATAGCACAAAACACAGGAAGATATGAAAGTATATTTTAAATAATGAGGCATAAAATTATTTTAAGGTAGACTGTGATAAGTGAAAGATGCATATTAAAAACTGGCAAAAAAGAGGTAAAACTAGAAGAAATTTTTGGAGATAAAATGGAATACTAAAAAGTATTTAGGTAATCTGGAGAAGACCAGAAAAGGGAAGAATTATATAGACTATATGGAACACAGAAAAAGAAAATAGATTAGAACCCAACCATTAAATGTAAATGACCTAAAATCTCTAATGCAAAGGCAGAGATCATAAAACTGAATAAAAATAAAACCCAACTATATGGAATTTAAAAGAAACTTATTCTATTTTTCACAGAGGTCTAACTATGTTGCACAGACTGGGATGCACTGGCCTGATCAGAGCTCACTGCAGCCTTTAACTCCTGAGCTTAAGGAATCCTCCCACCTCAGCCTCCCGAGTAGCTGAGTCTATAAACACATACCACCATGCCCAGATAACTTTTTCTTTTTTTATTTTTTAGAGTTCGGGGTCTCACTATGTTGCTAAGGCTAGTCTCTATCTCCTGGCCTCAAGCAATCCTCCTGTTTCAGTTTTGTGAGTAGCTGGAATTATAAGTGTGAGGTGAGCTACAATGCCTGGGTAAAGAAAAAAACAAAACAACAACAACAAAACTTATTTTCAATATAAAAACACAAGATAAATTAAAAAGTAAAAAGATGCAAAAATATGGCATGCAGGTGCTAAAAATAAGCTGAGGTGGCTATATTAATATCAAAGTAGACTTCAGAACAAGAAATGTTACCAGGAATAAAGATGTACATTACATATTGAAAAAGGGGTCAATTCACAAAAAATACTCAGATTCAAGAAGAAATCACAGTTTTTAGAATGGCAACTTTAACTTAGCTAAACTTAGATCTTTTTCCCTTTTGTTTTGGCCTAGCACTAGTAAACATGCCATGCAAAAACTGTATATGAAATCAAGGATTCATGACAGAATGTGGTCACCTAAAGATTCCCTTGTTTTATAGATTAGCCTGAAATTCTGGTGGTCTCAGCAGCCCTTGGTGATGAAAGGAAGTGGTGGACTAAAGGAGTCCAGAACCGTGGACGATTTTAGGCTTGAGTGTGTATGAGTTGAGAAGACCAGGCACTGAAGGATCGATCTCATTATCATAAAAGGATGTTATTATTTTATTTTGTTTGATTTCTTGATGCTCTATCTGGCCTTCTGGAAATTTCAGTATACAAGGTCAGGCCACAAACTCCCAGAGCAGGGTCCATATCTGCTTTCTTCATTCAATTATAACAGCCCCAAGCACAGTGCTACTCTGGCAAATTTTGAGAGCTCAACACGTTACTTAAATTAATGAATAAAAATCTTCAGATCTCAGTCATAGAATGAAGCTTTCGGGTTCCTAATAATCTTTTAATTGCTTCTATTATAAGGCCTAGATTTTTAGATACTGCTCTGTGTGCAGGCTGGAGAAGAGACAAAAGTTAGATTCCTGGAGCGGCCAGAGGAAGGAGCAAGTAGAGCACTGGGTGCCTTGCATAGACTATCCACCTCAGTGGAACCAGGACAGCTTTCTGACAATGCTCTCCTGGTTTTGCCTACCCCACATTCCTCCCATCACCTACTGCCCAAGACACAAAAGCATGCCAGATCTCTAGGAGACCTTCTTTCCTATTTCAAAAAGTAAAAAAACAAAAAGAGGCTTCTGGTTAAAGATGCCATATCGACTACACATGTTAACCTCTGCACCCTTTAAAAAATTCCAACAAAATGGCTGTACAAGAATGTTTCAAAGAGGCAAAAACCCACAATGAGAACAGGATAGAAGATGATGGCATCAAAAATCTAAAAGCCAAAAAACATAGTAGTAACTCTCCTGGTAGACTTGAGAAAGATAAAACCTAAATAGCAGCAGAAAAAACCCAGAAGCAAAATGATTACCCTCCAGAGACCCCAAAAGTTCAGTGGGTGGTGGCACTCACCAATCCTAAAAGTGGGGATAAAAGTGAGGCTAAAAACAGCAGGATGAGGCAATGTGCAGTAGCTGACGCCTGTAATTCCAGCACTTTGGGAAGCCAAGGCGGGCGAATCATGAGGTCAAGAGATTGAGATCATATTGCCCAACATGATGAAACCCCGTCTCTACTAAAAATACAAAAATTAGCCAGGTGTGGTGGTGTGCACCTGTAGTCCCAGCTACTCAGGACTCTGAGGTGGAGAATCACTTGACCCTGGGAGGCGGACGTTGCAGTGAGCCAAAATTGCACTACTACACCCCAGCCTGGTGAAAGAGCAAGACTCCATCTCCAAAACAAAACAAAACAAAACAAAAAAAAAAAAAAACAACAGCAGGAGGATGGTTCAAAAAGTATGTTCGGAAAGTAATTAGATCCCATGTGACCTCACTATAAGCAACCAGGATACAACTTCTCCCACACCATAGAAGAAGAGGACTAAGGTCCACTGTATTAATCCACATTCATGCTACTCATAAAGACATGACTGAGACTGGGTAATTCATAAAGAAAGAAAAAGAGGTTTAATGAACTCACAGTTCCAAGTGGCTGGGTAGGCTCCACAATCATGGAAGAAGGTGAAAGGCACATCTTACATGGCAGCAGACAAGACAGAATGAGAACCAAGTGAAAGGGGTTTCCCCTTATAAAACCATCAGATCTCATGAGACTAATTCACTACTATAAGAACAGTAGAAGGAGAAACTGCCCCCATGATTCAATTATCTCCCCCTGGCTCCCTCCCATAACACATGGGAATTACCAGAGCTATAATTCAAGATGAGTTGGGATGGGGACACAGCCAAACCATATCATCTGACCTCAGAGAGGGTGGGGTAAAAGGCTCAGGTAAGGGTAGAATATCTTGGCAAAAACAGACTGATTCAGTATCTGCTTTTTTTCAGGCCAGCCCTCAAGTTTCTTTTCCCAACTCAGCTCCCAGAGCTCTGGCTGCTAGGTTCACACCCTGAAGATTTATTTTTGGGGAATCTGACCAGAAAAAAGAAAAGATATAAAGCTAATTGGGAGAGCAGAAAGTATAGAGAAAATAGCCCAGCCAGGTCACTCTAACCTTAGGAGGATTAAAATGAGGGAATATAAGTAAAGCTCATTTGTTATGATAAATAAGTGGTAGTTACTATAATCAGCATCTTTATTTTTATCACCTTAATTTTCAATCAGGAAATAGTTACTAAAGGTATTTCCCTCTCTCTCTATATATATATATCAGAGTTTTCCTAGGCAGGTAAGAGCCTCCAGACTATCAGAAACAAAGCAAAAGGGTCACCAAAATCCCAGCCAGAGACCATGAAACAGCCTCAGCACAAACAAGAAGAACTTTTTATTCTCTGCTTTCACTCAGAGTAAAGCGCACATCAAAAGCACATGCCTGCTGAGTTCCAGGGGCCTGATCATTCTCATGCATTTCTCCACCAAGATTTTATAAAAATGAAGTCGGCACTACTGCATTATTTATAGGCAGCTCACTGTACTGACATTGCCAGGCCCCCACTTTCAAGGGAAACCTTTTGTTCTCTGCTTAGGGAAGTCTGAACCTGGAGAGTCTCAATCGAACCAGCTAGTAAAGAACAGAATAATTAGAGCTGAGAGTGGGGATAAATTATCAAGATATTCCTGGCTGCAGCCTTTGGTACATCACAGGCCTCTGATGGCTCTGTTTTTCTAAGCCATGCAACAGACTGAATTACCAGCCTGAAGATACAGCTCTTGGGGAGATAAAATGATTCGGATTGGATTGCTAATTGTATCAACAAAGAGACCAAGAGGGCCTTAATTTCTGAAGAAATACCACTGGACCAATCGGACTGGCTTCTGTTAAAGAGCTGCCAGATTTCAGGCCTGTGACTATTGGCTCTGCACTTCATCAAGACTTGCTGACAGGCCCGTGACAGGCAGAAATAATATATGCAATGATGCAACACAGGGCAATATTAAATTGCCTTTTCAGTTAGACTTGCCGATAACATGATTCAAACGTGGCCATGACAATGTGGGGAGCATGAAAGAACTGAATAAATAATCAAGTTGAGGGAATTTTCCCATGCTCCCAAAAGAAAGAGATCTAACAGTCAGAAAACAAAAGATCTTAAAGTCGCCACCAAAATATTCCAAGATTGAGATGAAGCCCCTGTATTCACAAATTTTGATCTGTCCCCTAAAAAATCAGGATGGTACTAATTAGAGGCAATATGCAAGAAAGGAGAAAAATGAGGGAGGAAAGGAAAGAAAAGAAGTGACAGCTTATTTAGTTGCTATTATACGCTAGGCCATTAAGCATAGGAATTTTATGTGGGTTACTGAATGTCACAATAAACTTGTGAGGATATTTTTATTAGTATTTCCATTTGACAGAAGAGAATACTGAGGCTCAGTAGGCTGAGTAAGTCATTGGAGATTATATCATTAGGAAAGAGCAGGACAGAAATTCAAAACCTGCCCTGATCAATTAAAAGTCTATGATTGTTAACTACATGCTTATTCAGGCCCACTCAGGGGAAGATATTTATAAAACATTGCAAAGGCCAGTTACTCCAAGTGAAAAAGTACAGTAATTTTGAGGTATTTGATTTCTCGTGTTTATCTTGTCTGTTATCTCCTTTTCTTAATAAAGGAAAATTTGAAAATAAAACAGATGGAAGAGCTCAAGAAACACAGAGCTCTAGGAAGCACAGAGGTAGCCGCCTTATCCTATGAAGATGTTCTGGTAAAAAAGGGTGTTCAGGAGATGTGTGCCATAAGCAAGGACATAAGGACAACAATGAGACGTTCTCTCAAGATGGGAAAATGAAGTCTGGTTTTGAGAGTTCAGCTGTAAAGTCAATCCATAATGAGCAAGAGTAAAATATCCAAAATTATAAAAACAAAAACAAGACAACAACAACAAAAAACAATGGCTTCCAGAACATTCGGAGCTCACAGGTACCATACTGAAGGCATTCAGATGGTTAAAGAAAGAATGTGTTAGTTAGGAGAATGATTATGCTGCAGGAGACCAGAGAAAGAGGAAGAAGCAGAAGTGGAAGCAGAGCCAGGTGCCAGCAGGGAGGAGGAGGGCTGCCCCAGGTGGAAAGAACTGCATGTGCACAGGGCTGGGAGTGAGGCAGCATACAGACACATACATCTCAGCGAGAGTCTTGCTGTGCATACCTCAGAAGCTGAGTGTTGCCCCAGCATGAAGAAAAGGATCAAAAGGGCCATTTACTTCCCTCCTCCCTCTTTCTCTTTCTCCCTCCAAAAATATTTATTAAGCTCTTACTATGTACCAGGCACAGATATTATCTCTTCCCTCATGGAGCTTGGAGTCTAGTAAAAGAGAAAAATCTATGAAGAGCTCTCTCTAATAATTACTAGGAAGGGTAGTTATAATGGATTACTATGAAGGGTAAGTAAATATTATAGGCTGTCCATAGAGCTTATGGTATCAAAAGGACATGTAAAAAGATAAGGAGAGATTTATTAAAAGATACAAAATTACAGCTAGATAGGAGGAATAAATTCTAGTGTTCTATACCCGCAGTCCCCAACCTTTTAGACACTAGGGACCAGTTTCATGGAAGATGATTTTTCCATGGGTGGGGAGTCAGGAGGATGGTTTCAGGATGAAACTGTGCCACCTCAGATCATCAAACATTAGATTCTCATAAGGAGCATGCAACCTAGATCCCTTGCGTGCACAGTTCACAATAGGGTTCGCATTCCTTTGAGGAGCTAATGCCACTGCTGATCTGACAGAAGGTGATGCTTATGTGGTAATGTTCATTAGCCCACCTAACAGGCTACAGACCAGTACCTGTATAATACATTATTGTTAACCCTAGTTATCCTACAGTTGTATAGAACCCCGTGGGGTTGGGGAGTCCTGTTCTATACCATTCAGTATGTTTCCCTTGAGCTCTGAATGTTCTGGAAGCCATTGTTTTCTGTTGTTGTTGTTTTGCTTTGTGTTTTGAGATGGAGTCTTATTCTGTTGCCCAGGCTGGAGTGCAGTAGCATGGTGTCAGCTCACTGCAATCTCTACCTTCAGGGTTCAAGTGATTCTCCTGCCTCAGCCTTCTGAATAGCTGGGATTACAGATGTGCTCCCACCATGCCCGGCTAATTTTTGTATTTTTAGTAGAGATGGGGTTTCACTACATTGTTCAGGCTGGTCTCAAATTCCTGACCTTGTGATCCGCCAGCCTTGGCCTACCAAAGTGCTGGAACTACAGGCATGAGCCACTGCACCTGGCCTATTTTTGTTTTTTAAATAATTTTGGATATTTTACTCTTGCTCATTATGGATTGACTTCACAACTGAACTCTCAAAACCAGACTTCATTTTCCCATCTTGAGAATATCTCATTGTTGTTCCTATGTTCTCGCCAATGGCACGCTTCTTGTGAACACCACTCAGCTCCTGCTGTGCAGCCGGATTCCTAACAGGCTACAGACCAGTACCTGTATAATACATTATTGTTAACCCTAGTCATCCTATGGTGGTATAGAACTCGGTAGGGTTAGGGAGCCCTGTTCTATACCACTGTAAGATGACTACAGTTAACAATAATGCGTTATACAGTTTCTAATCACTAGAAAGAGGATATTGAACATTCCCAACACAAAGAAATGAGAAATGCTTGAGATGGATATGCTAAGTAATCTGATCACTATGCATTATACGTATGGAAACATCACTATGTACTCCATGAATATGTACAATTATTATTTGTCAATTAAAAAATAAAGTTTAAATTAAAAAGAAAGAATCTCTACTTTGCCTTAGATTCCTTCATTAAGGGGGCAAAGATCCAGGGTTAAGGGTTACCATTAAGCATCAATCTACTCCTACAGTTTAATGGCAGATCCTGTGGCTAAAGGCCATTAAAATGGGGCTGTCTTGTGATGGCAACATCTTCAGACCCCCAGCCCTTGGGTTTGCTCCTGCCTTTCCCTAGCCTCTTTTTCATTCTAGTAATGCTGGGTTTCTCACTCAATAATTTCAAGCTTATTCTGGATTCTTGGACCTGAGGCTTGATCTTAGCCTTTGATTCTGGCCGTCTGAAGACTCATTATTGGTCCACTCTCTAGTTCTTCTGAACCCCTTTGCTTCATGTTTCCATGACCTGGTGCTGGCTTCCTCTGCAAGGTCTACCCTAGCATATTGGTACTAAGACCTATTCCCAATCATAACTATTTCCCAGTGCCGCTCAGAAGAGATAGAAAACGTATGTACCTATCTCAGTCTGACTCAGATAGGAAAACCTTTCTAAATATTTTATAAGCTCCAATATTAAAATACCTCTTCCAGTGTCAATTCATTTTGGCCTATCCAATTATGGGACAACACAGCATGTATCAATAAGGACAGACAGTGATGTCTATATAATCCTTATCTTCCAACATTCTTCAGTCTTAATGGCATCTCTGACTTGACATTTGTTAAGTTTAGCACTGACCTGACCCAAAGTTATCTAAAGTGTACATAATTGGTAAGCTTGGGATCTAGTGCTACAGATAATAAATAAGTGAAAAATAGCAAAGCTATTCTAAAGCCACTAGGTAGGGGGTGGGGAACAAGGAAAAACAAGTTATCATATTAATATATGGTCATCCAAGGCTGCTCTGCCTTAAAGAAATAATGTACAGTTCCTGGCAGAGGATGAAACAGGGCAGACTCAAATAGTGTCTGCCAAATGGCCTAGTCCATTTCAATTCTTTTTGGCTATTAGGCCCCTTTATGATTAATATCAGGCCGCTGGAACACCTAAAAAATATCATCTTAACTTGAGAATACTCTTCAATATAAATAACAAATTGTAAAACAAATATTTCCTTGATAAGCTAGGATTATCTCTACAAATTCTCATAACTATACTATGCTATAGTGTAGCACAGTACCTAGCAAGCTGCAGTCACTCAACAAATACTATCTTTTATGAGACACTGACAACTCTAAGAAGTACTGAAAAGCAGTATCATTTCCCTCATACTAAACATCCTAAACTGCTCTCCTTGACTTTGCTGTGATACCATCTGCAGATATTTGATACTTCAACCCCAACCCCTCACCCGCTGAGAATATTTAGCAGATCTTATGGTTCTAGTCTTCTCATTCTATCATTTTTTGTTTAGGGTCTAGAAATGATGCCACTCTTTTCCCGTAGTGCAAAATACAAAAGCGTTGGAAGCATTCTTTCCCTCTTCCTGTTCCTGCCTTTGTCAGGCCCACTGTGTTCCAGGTGGCTGTGACTGCCATCATGACAATGGCCATAAGTGAAGGGCACCATGGTGATGCTCTTCTCAGATACGGCATCAACTGTCCCATCACCCAAGGAGCAGCGTACTCACATATCTCTCAGAGCTGAGAATTTTAACATGAACTTATCTCTTTGACACAATGCAGAAAGAGTGAAATTAAGATTTTCCACATAGGCAAAGAGATAAAAACATTAAAAGAAAGTTTGTGAAGAAGAAGTATAGACCTGAAGATTTCACAGCTTTCAAAATGTCCTTCTCTAAGAAAGGAAGAACAGGAAAAGAAGAGGGAAAGGAAACTGAAATGGGGGAGGGGGGAAGAAGCAAACAAACAAACAGGAAAATGGACTTAAAATTAGGTTTTCAATATCCTTCAGGGATCAAGATCCAGAAACTGGCAGAAGCAATACATCAGCTCTTCAGAAGGAGGATACATTCAGACTTGCTATAAAGGTCAAAAGCATGACAATTGTGTCAATTAGCCATTTAAGAAATTCTTACATGTATCATCTGACCTCAAGGGATTAATAGTTTGTCAGGGGAAGAGAATATCATATTATTTAGCTAATATGGGTAGAGCTAGACTTGGAACCCAGACAATTAGGTTCAAAGTTCATGCCTTGAACAACTATACAAACTGCCTCTAGAAATATATTCTCTGCATGATTGGTGAATTCCATCAGTGAAATATAAGAATATTTAAGACGAACAACAGAGGAAGAGGGCAATTCTACCTGGGAATATTAAGGAAACTTCACTTAGGAGTAGCAGCTTGAATTGTGAATCCTGAAATATGAGTAGGAGTTCACCAGGTGGACAAAAGTTGTGGAGGATACATTTCAGGCAGTGTACCAAGGCATTCAGTTCAAGCATGATCCCGCCGCCAGGTGTGAAATGGAATAACTGATCTCCTAAAGACTCTTCCAGAATTGATTTTACTGCTGCTATGAAGAAGGCATTACAGAGTACAGTTTGGATCAGACACAGTGAAGCCATCGTTCACTAGTAAGTAAGATATACTCCTTGCTCTTCATTTGTTAAGAAGGGTAATAGTGGTAATTATCTCATAAATTCATTTAAAGGTTAAGTGCTGTGTTAATTCACATAGCACATGCCCAATAAAAAGCAGCTGTTCTTGTTCCCACTGTTTTCCTCAGCGTCAACATCATCTCTTAGCTTCTTCTGAGAAAGAAAATACAATTAAAAAGAAATGTTCAAATGAAAACCCACTTTAAGACACTGCTAAGAACACTACAGGGAAATGAGATGGATTTTTCAGCTAATTTGACAGACATTATCTGAACTAAATGAAATAATGACATAAGCACCTCAGTTCAACCTTACTCAAGTCAGCATAAAATTGAGTTGAGAATCAAATTCTTGGTTCATATCTTGAATTGCAAACCAATGTTGGGCCCAAACTGTGCCACTCCTGCACAGTTAGAAGCAAGAACACTCAAAATGCTCTAGCCATTCATGGAGTGATTCATTAATTCCCAAACACATTTCTGCCGGCACTCAGCATGGCACTGCAGAAATACAGAGGGGAGTACTAGGTTATCTCCCTTGATTAGCTCAGAGGGTAGGTGGGACAAGACATATGGGGGAAATGCAAAAAGTATTGTAAGAAAGCTTTAAATATAGGTACATATATAAAGCTTTATGGGAGCACAAAAGACTACAGAAATTAGCTCTGTGAAGTTCCTTGGAACTTCAATAAATAAATACCAGAGGAAAACGCCAAATGTCCCTAGAGTCTGCATCCTGAGGAACCCAGGATAGAGTACTTAAGTTTTCTCGTTTGCCTGTTCTCTGGCTGAAACAAACTCATAGTATTTTGAATGGGTCGTGCTCCCACTCACTTCTGCACTTGGTCATGCACTCCTGAAACACCTTCACCTTTCTTAACCTTGGTAAATCCTAACCACCTTCTGGTGTCAATTCCTCTTGGAATTCATCCAAAGTTGTGTTCTTTGCCCCTCCACTGTGCCTTCAGTGCTTCCTATCATAGCACTTACGACATGATCACCTGCTCAATTCTTTCCCTTTCCCATACTACACTGCACACTAGAAGCAAAGATGGTACATTCTGCATTTTGGTCTTCCTAGAAAGGAGGACACACAGATGTTTAATATTTACTGAATCAATAATTATCACTGATGTCTTCTTTGATCTACTACTACATCCAAAAATATTCATTTATTTTTGCATAGAAAGTCTACTTTGAGTGTTGAACTGGAGCTCTACCTTTGCAACTCAGTCCATAAATTTAGTTTTTAAATGAGTTCATATTTAAAACAAACAAAGCTACCCACAAACAAAAGAGATCAGAGGCCCCTGCTAAACGTAAATAAATATGCTTGCTAAACTTAATGAGGAAAGGAAGCTGCCCACTTGCTATCCTTTTTAATTTGTAAGAAGGAGCTTTGTGGGGTTTCTTAAATATGAAAAGGTAGAACTCCACTTGGAGTATACATGTTCCTTTTGTATCTCCTTTAGAATTGCCATGTGTTTTTCTAATTGAGAACACAGTTAGGGCTTATTTAAAAAACAGATATGAGGAAAAAAAAAAAAAAAATAAAAAAAAAAAAAAAAAAAAAAGAAAAAGAAAGAAAATCAAAAATTCAGAAAAAAAAAAAAAAAAAGCATGGCCTAAATTCAATCTAATTCTCTTGTGTATCATTTGTTTTTCTTTTTTTAACCTCGCAAAGCAGTTTATAACAAATAAATTATGTCTTATAAATTAAGCAACTGGAGAAACTGAGATGGGAATGGTTGATGGCAAGCTTAAAAGATACTGCCACATGTCACCTGGGGTCACAGTATTCCAGTTACCCACCAGCCTGGCTGGATTGACTAGCTTTAATGGTGTGAGACATATTCCTCAGTACATCTAAAATCAACCATCACTTACTAATCATACCCAGTCCAAGTTTTTTTAGGCAAAAGACCGTAAGTTGAGAGAGTAGTATTCAATGGTTTGGAAATATAGAACAAAAAGGAACGTCAGATGGAAGGGAGAATTACGCCTAGGGAAGAGAAGGATACAGAATAATGGAATAACCATCTTTTGGAAGAGAAATATTTTCAGTTAAAGGCAGCTGCTTTTCATTTCTATGAAGGCAATGAGCATAAATTTCAGTAAGGGAGGGTTTCGATTATCTGAAGAAAAGTTGCCTAACTTGTAGGGCTAGAAGGCATGATGACATGGTATGGGAGAAGATGACGGTCTTCTTTAAGAGCCTCTTTAAGAAAAAGAGAGCTCCATCATTTTAAAGTGGCTGGGAAACTGTCTGGCTTTAAGAGAGGGGAATGGATTATACAGATGATTTCTAGTGTTTTTGTTAGTATTGTTGTTACTCTGGTTCAAAGGTTCTGTGATTCATTTCATTTACTATAAAGCCAACCTCTTCAATCTCAAGAAAAGTAAAATATTAAAGAATAATGTTTCTGAGAATTTCAAATTCATAAAGCAGTTGTGCCTATTTTATGGTCTTGTGTAAATAAAAACACAGAAGTTTCCTTTTAAATTTCAATGTAATAAAATCTAGCTCGGTGCGGAGGCTCACGCCTGCACTTTGGGAGGCCAAGGTGAGTGGATCACAAGGTCAGGAGTTTGAGAGCAGCCTGGTCAATATGGTGAAACCCCGTCTCTACTAAAAATATAAAAATTAGCTGGGCATGGTGGCAGGCGCCTGTAGTCTCAGCTACTTGGGAGGCTGAGGCAGGAGAATCACTTGAACCCGAGAGACAGAGACTACAGTGAGCCGAGATCACACCACTGCACTCCAGCCTGGGCAACAGACTAAGACTCCATCTAAAAAAAAAAAAAAAATCTATTGAGTGGCTATGAGGTGCAAATTCTGTGCAAAATGCCAGGCACATGGAGATAAGACACAGTCCCATTCAGTCCACTGGAAGAGAGAAAATGAGCCCTTCCATTACTACAGTGTCGCTGAAATACAATAACATTAAAGAATTACAAACTGCCATGAAGTGACAAAAAATAAAAAGACAACATCCAGTTGGGCTGTCAAGTACAAGAAAAAATAGAGGGGCGAGTATATTATGAGGTAGATATAAAAAATTCATAAGATGGTAAACGTTATAAACATTATAGACAAAGACGCAGACCTGTGGATATTTAAATCATGCCTCGGAACAGGACTGGCCTCATCCAGAACTAAGTTAGGTGTACTGAGGAAATAAGAAAACTTGAAAGTTATTTTGGGTCATGAAGTATGTAAATTTCTAAACGCAAGTCAGAAAATATTATCCCGGAGTCTAAATAAATTCATTTCCAAATGTTTTCCCCCTCAACTGAAAAACATCATACCAAATATTGGTATTAGTTTTTAAGAGAATTCCTAATACTAAGAAGTCACAATTTAGGCAGCAATTAACTGATATGTACCAATCACAGGCAAAACTTTTGGTTTCCCAGGGGCTACAATGCATCCATAGGGAACTAATAGGAGTTTTGATTGTCTGGTGGACAAACAGCTAGTAAGATGAACTTGGCACTTTGAAAGTCACAATAGGTATCGGACTCTGAAAAATTTTTCCAAAGCACAAGGAAAGAAACACCAACATTAGCCATTTTTTTAAAATCTATGATATGCCTAAATGTGAATACTGGCTAATTCTGCAGAATTTGTGAAGCATTCTGGGTTGTATATTGAAACAATGGAGGAAGTAAATATGTTTCCAATTGATACCTCTCAAGTAAGCAACCAGAATGTTTTAAGATGCCGTGTAGTCTGATAGAAAGGGCAAAGGCTTTGCAAACAGGCTAACTTGGATTTAAATTCCAGCTTGGCCACTTGCTATGTGAATAGTCCTGGGCAACTCTGAAACTCTCCATTTTCTTACATCTATAATGGGGGTAATAACATTGAACTAAAAACCTTGTGAGGAATAGACTATAGTCAAAGGACCTCCTGGAACACCAACTGACCCATATAGACCCTCAACAAACAGTAGCTATTATCAATAGCAGTCATATTTCTTTAACATGACACATTTAAACACACACACACACACACAGAGAGAGAGAGAGAGAGAGAGAGAGAGAGAGAGAGAGAGAAGTTCTAAAAAGCCTTCTCCTGAAATCTGTGCATCAAACTTTATGGATAATCTCTGATTAAATGGTCTCTTCTAAAACTCCAATATCTCTCCCGGACTGGTCAGAGGCCATGTGGGAAGGGTGGATTTTTCGTCACTACACGATGTTCCTGCCAGCCTATAAAGTGGCTCAGATTCTCTCAAAACAGTTAGTTCCCTTGAGCCTACTACTACTCTAGACTGAGAAGGAATCTGAAATATTCATGTGTTTGGTGACATTTATGTAAAAACTCCAAACAGAACATTTTAAGTTAAATGTCTATCCCCATACCAGTGGACTAGAGCAATCACTGACATGTGCACATATATAACCCGATATAATCTTCACAGCGAGCTGCATTCTGACAATTTATAATATCAGTGTTAACATGAATTAAGCATTTCCCAACTCCTCCCCCAAAGCAGTGACTAGACCCATTGCTTTGAGAGCAAGATCAAGTCAAATATATTTTTGGCCCCTACATGTAATGGGTACATGGGATTTCATTATACTCTTTGCTGTTGTGTATGTTTGAAATTTTCCATAGAAATTTTCCCGAGAATGGACCAGTCTAAAGTGGTACAAACAAAAGTAAAAACAAACAAAAGTACCCCACTTAATGACACAAAGGTGACTTAATGTTCACCTTAGTGACATACATCTCAATGCCCATTCCATGCCAGTCACAGAAAAAAATAAGACAGACATGATATCTGCCATCCTGAACTCAGGAGAAAGCAGGAGAGGCCAGTACTTAACACATAATTGCATAAATACTTAAAATGCTCGTAAGTGGGGAAAGTGTAGGGAATCATGAAATCGTATAGTAAGAGGAGATGAAATTGCTCCAAGAAATCAGGAAAAACTGCTTGGGGAAGGGACATCTCAGCGGAAACCTAAAAGATAAAAAATTAGGTGTCCCATAAAGAGTGAGGGAGGAGGACAGAGAGGACAGAATTCCAACAGGAGGCAGCCATGAAGACCAAGTGACAGCTCTGAGCCCAGCACCCTGTTTTTGACACATCTGACTTTTGCCTCTCAACAGTCTTGGCAAGGAGAAACAGAAGGATCTGAAGTTGCACAGCCAAGATTATACATTCACTAACATCAGCAAATGCAATTTCTTTTCCAGATCTTCTCAAACAAATATCAGTTGTCTAACATTTTTTAAGTCCCTATAGATGTGTATACAGTGAGGGAGAAGTATATGAAGTTGTTGTGTTTCTGGGATTAAAATCACTAACATTCTAGGTCTCTTATACTTTTATTAGCCAAAAAAGCAAGGGCTTTTGTGCCTGCCCTAGGTGCTGAAAAGGTATAGAAGATCTGAAGACAGGTGATCTGCACCTTACCATTACAGAGAATGGACCAATCTAAAGTGGTCCAGGCTGAGTGCTTAGCACAGTGCCTGGCCTGTGATGAGAGCTCTACCACTGGGCCAGTTGTGTTACTGTTGTTACAGGGCAGGAGTGGGTTTATTTCTGCCCCCACACTTTTTATTTTCTGTTTGACTCTGTCTACAACTGGCTCCCAAACACCAATCTAGCAGAACACCCAATCTGGTGGTCATGACAGACATCTTCACACATAGTAGGAATTAAACCACAGAGCTCCTCAGGAAACAATAAAAATCTGACACCCATTCGATCTCCAATAACCAGGAGGAAGAAGAGAAACTGTCAGGAAGGTGCAGGACTGGTCAAGAGTCTGGGTGTGAAGGATGAGGAAGAACAAAGTTTCCAGGATGACATCCTAGGGTCTGGATCTTTCTTCAACGACAAGCCCAGCACCTGAAGTTCCTTCTCTGCTCTAATTAACAACGGGTCAGGAAAATGAGGATCTGTGGTGTAGTGTCACCAGAGAGTTTGAAACAGGACTTGTAAACATCCACCTGAACTGAAGTTCAGTCTCCCCTGACCTTTCTCCAAGGACAGTGGCCTTAGGCAGTGGTAAACAAAGATCACCCTCAAAGAGCTAATTTTAGTCCTATTTATAACAGTAAAAGCCAAAATGCTTTCCCTTTCTGTGTTGTGACAACACAAGGCTCCCTGCAACCCTGTCATTCAACTTTACCCAGTCTCCATCCACAGGCTGAGATCTATAAAGAGAAGTGATGCTCTATGTTGGGGAAATCCTATCCTGTGTGAAAGTTCCCAGAGAAGGGAGGTAGCATAAAAGCAAATTCAGGAACTCTTCATTCACTTACTCTCATTCATTCATCCAACAATTTATTCATTTCCTTGACAAACGTTTATTTAGCACCTTCTACCTAACAAGCCCAGGACAGAAGAATAAGATGAACATGCTGCTGTTCTAGGGGCCATGGACAGAAAAGCTAGAAATTAGACAGTAAGTCACAAAAACTATAAAGTGACAACTGTGATAAATGCAATGACAGGCACTTGAGGGAGTTATAGTCTAGTCCATGGGCTTGGAGAAGGTTTGCTGGCGGAGGAGAACTGAAGTTGAAATTTGAAGGACAACAAAGAGACAGCCCCATAAAATAGGGCAGAGGGTGCCTACCGTGTGAAGAGGGAATAAGGAAGGGCAGGGATAGACAGAAGATGGGGTGACTGAGAGGTGGCAAAGTCAGTGCTGATAGAAAGCGGCAAGGGAGGATGTGCAGACAATTGTGGTGATGAGGCTAGAAGTGCTTCAGGAGCCAGACATCAAGGTTCATCAACCATGATAAACACCAGGGAGTCCAACCTGAGGGCAATAGGGAGGTAATGATGGGATTCACGCAAGATGTGTCAGGATCAGTTCAAATCCCAACTGTACCACTTCTCATCAGTGTGACGCCAGGCCAGCCAGTCTCTCTGACTAAATCTGCCCCATGAAGTCAGCTCCTCCCATGTGCTCACTTACTCAGTCCGCACACATTGCTTTCTCGTGTGTTTGCTTCATGCTGGCCACTGTACCAGGCAATGGGATGCAGCACTGAATGCGACAAAAATCTTTGCACTCCTGGAGCTTACAGTCAAGCAGGGCATCAGACAATATGCACACACACACACACACACACACACACACACACGAGGGAGGAAATAAGCAAGTGGCAAAGGAGAAAGCAATGCAGGAGGCCATCTTTGGGCAGAGTGGGCACAGAAGGCCCACTCTGAGAAGGTGACATTGAGCTGAGGCATGAGGAATAAGAAAGGCCTTGCATAACAAGGATACACTGGCAAAGGCGAGAGTGGCTGCAAAGGGGCAAAGGGCTTGTCTGTCTGGGCAAGTGAAGCTGAGCATAGAGCACGAGGGGTGGGCAAGGCTGGCGAGGGAGGCGGCATCCAGAACGCACAGAGCCTCGATGGCATGGGGTTGTTACTATACAAACATCAGGATTAGTCTGTGCCATGTTCAAAGTTGCATTTTCAGATCCCTCAGGGACCTTCAAATGGAGGAGCTGGAGGGGCAGGAGTGGAAGTGGTGAGATCTAAGAGGGGGCTTCTGAGCTTCATTTTGTCATTGGACATATGCGTTACATTTTATTATTCCCCAGCTACTGGCTTCAAAGCCTCAGGCAAGATACTCAATCTCTTTGTGCCTTAGTGTCCTCACTATAAAACAGGGGATATGACATCCACCACCTCATATTGGGCTGCTGTGAGAATTAAATACAAGTTATCATTTGTAAAAGATGTTGGGAAGTGCTGGGCTAAGCTCTCCATGTATCCTGGCTATTCTCGTCTCACTATTAATTTCCTGTCCATTGCTACTGCTGGATCCTGAACACCTCATCTTTACCTGCCCTGCACCTGTCCCAGCGTTTATCCAAAGTACTTTGTCAATTAGGAGTTGTAAAGTGTTGCCTGAAGACTTAAGTTGGCCCAAAGACACATTTTGTTTGGCTGATGCAGAGACTTCAAAATGTGTAACTGTGCATGTCTTTAGGCTAGCGATATAGAAAATGTATCCCCCTCAAAATTCTTATGTTGAAACCTAATCCTCAAGGTGAGGATATTTGGAGGTGGGGTCTTTTGGGAAGTGATTAGGTCATGAAGAATTAGGGCCCTTATAAAATGGATCCCAGAAAGCTCACTTACTCCTCCAGGAAGTAACCAGGAATTGAGCCCTCACCAGACACAGAATAAGTTGGACTTCCCAGCCTCTAGAACAACGAGAAATAATTTTTTCCCATTGCTTATAAGCCGCCCAGTCCATGGCATTCTTTAATAGCAGCCCCAAAGGACTAAGACAGCTGGGTATGCCCTCTCCAGTTCCCCTGGGTCTCTCCCCACCCTGTCTTGTCACCTATCTGCCAGAGTGCTAAGCGTGTCCAGCTTCTGCAGGCACACACTTGGGACCCCAAATAAACATCAGGTGAACGCTTAAAAATGCTATTGTTTAAAATGTCTGTCACAAATACAAATGGCGCAAAGCCACATAAACCGTTCAGTCACCTCCTTCCAGCCTCCACTGGTACAATGAACCACAGAATCTGACTTCCCAATTTTTTTCATACATTCATTCACCATATATTTACTGAATACCTTCTAGGTCCTAGAAACTAACAGAAAAAAAACACAAAATCTGCCTTAACTGAACGTACAATTTGGTGCTTATGAACAATGACACTGTAGAGTTTTCTTGGGTGCAAAAGGTGTACTAACAGTATATCATACTAGGGAGTTTAGGCCTTTTGAGAAGATTATCTTATTGTATTTTAATAACAATCCCATGGAGGTAGACAGGACAAGTAGGTTACTCTATTTTGTAGGCAAACAAACCAAGGATCAAAGAAGCTAAGCATGTTGTCCAAACTGAAACAAATAATAAATGGCAGATCTTGAATTCATGTCTCTGTCGCTAACAAAAACAATGCAAGCATAAAAGGGTTAACTTCATTTGTGTAATAACCCATAAAGTTTCCTCCCTAAAGCATGCTACAGATCTAGAATTTAAAAAGTTAAACTGACATCCAAGCACTGACCAGCACGTGGACAACGTAACCTAGGCTGGCTTAGATGGTGGGAAAATCACGACAGCAGGGCTGGCAAAGAGTGAGACACTTGAGTTTCCAACAGAGTTCTCGTTGGGCTGTATGTGTCACCAGTGACACATCTGGAAATAAAAGAGAGAAATCAGGAAACGGAATGTGGCCCCTACTTTGCCAGGAAATTTATAAAAGCATATTTTTGGTTAAGGCGAAGAGATTTTGCCAGGTAGTACCATGCCAGACAGACAGTCTGCATGACCCAGTGAGAGCTACTCCAGAGGGACGCTCTCTGGTATTCCCCGTGAAGGCCTGACACACTGAGATCATCGCAGTCACCACATAGGCACATCAGAGGCAACATGTGCTCCAGACACAGAAGGCCTGGAAAATACATCATCATCCTTGAGAGATCCAGCAGCCTCAACAATTCTGAAAATGCCCTTTTGGGATATGAATACTACTCGAGGCTCCTTGGCCTTCATTTAATTTAAATCAATGGTTCTTAATCAGGGGGATTTTGTCTCCCAGTGGATAGTTGGCAATGTGTGGAGATATTTTTGGTTTATCTGGCTGGGGGTGGGGAGATGTGCTACTGGCAATTAGTGGGTAGAAACCAGGGATGGTGGTACACATACTGTCATGCACAAAGACAACCCCACAACAAAGAATTATCTGGCCCAAAATGTCAATGGTGCCAAGGTTGAGAAACCCTGATTTAAATGTCTAAAACTGACGGATATACCCAGCCTTGGAGCTAGGCCCTACAGTTACAAAGGTGAATTGGATATGTCCTTTTCCTCCAGAAGTTCAGAATCTTATGGGAGAGGTAATCATATAAGGAAATCATTGTCATTCAGTGTGATTGCATTGAAAGCTACCCACATCTAGCGGTGAGCTCTGAAGTAAGAGAACTCTCGGTGAGAATGAGAGCTTTGCCATTTATTTATTAACTATGTGACCTCAGGCATGTCATTTAGCCTTCCAATCTCTTCTGAAACTTGGCATAGGAAATTATGATACTGATACTACTCCTACACCTCTTCTTCCTACTACTATTACAGCTTCTGCTGGAGAAGCACCACTATGACTACTATCAGAATTGCTGTTGCTGCTATTACTACAGAGGTAGAGTACTAGACAGACAGGAGGCACAAAAGATTGGGAAGTAGAGATATTTACAAACTCTGGAAACTGCCTCTAAAGGGGAAAAACTTTTTTCTGCATACCCACAACAATTTTTACACCACATGTGTAAAGGCTTTTCCCACACTAACCAATATGCTAACTCTTCAGAAACCTGATAAAAGGGTGTTGTGGGGCCAGGTGCGGTGGTTCATGCCTGTAATCCCAGCACTTTGGGAGGCCGAGGCGGGCAGATCACGAGGTCAAGAGATCAAGACCATCCTGGTCAACATGGTGAAACCCCGTCTCTACTAAAAATACAAAAAATCAGCTGGGCATGGTGGCGTGTGCCTGTAATCCCAGCTACTCAGGAGGCTGAGGCAGGAGAATTGCCTGAACCTAGAAGGTGGAGGTTGCGGTGAGCCAAGATCGCGCCATTGCACTCCAGCTTGGGTAACAAGAGCGAAACTCCGTCTCAAAAAAAAAAAAAAAGGGTGTTGTGGGAACCTCCAGTATGTAGCTGATTGGTCAGAAGTATGGAAGGTCTAGACTTTTGACTGGCATCTGAAATGGGAGGAGTCTTGGAATGAAGCCTTAACCTGTGAGATCTACCCTTACTCCAGGTGTTTCTGGTGACCAAATCCTATTCTGACCAAGTCCCATTCTGAAGTTATCCAGGAGTCAAGGAGTTGCCTCATTAAAGCAAAAGATGCTCTATCACTTGGGAAACTCCAAGGGATTCAGGAGCTCTGTTAGGAACCAGAGTCAAAGTCTAAACAGTACAACAAAAGATGCTCCTAGAACCCCGATCACTCAGGAAATTACAATGTTTTTAGGAGCTCTGTGTCAGGAACCTGGAACAGAAACTATAAATATATTTTTTATTAGTCACAGCACCAAAAGGGAAAAGGCGAGTTTCTTCTTCATCTATTCTCCACCTTGCTGCCTGGAAGGAAGCTGTGGTTGAAAGCCACTTTGGATCATGCAGAAAGGGACATCATGTTAAGCACAGTACAATGCAGAAGCTACCTGGGTTCCTGGATGATCTCATGGAAAGCATCTATGTCTGGACTATCCAATAAAGAAATAATCTAATTTATTTAGGCCACATCTAGAACTATAGCCTAATAATATAGAAGCATAGGAGTCGGAGGTATAGGCAAATTAAGAAAGGGCATGACTAGCAGAAGAAATCACATGTGCAAAAATACAAAGTTGAAAGAGAATAAAAAGATCCATGGGGATTGATCCATGGTAGTGTGACAGGAGGTGAGATTGGAGAGTCAGGGAGCAGCTAGATCACACTGCACCTTATATTCCTTATATTAGGAAGTTAGGACTTGTTTCCTGCCTGAGGTGGGATACTACTAAAGAGTTCAAATAGTTAAATAATATTATATTTTCCCTTAAAGATAACACTAGAGATGTATGAAGTATTGTTTTGGTGGGGGTGGAGAAGACAAGGGCAGGTAGGTGACGTGGGGTAGAAGTTGGAGGAAAGGCAAAGATGACTGGACCCAGGGAGCCCAGTTAGAAGGGCAATGGATCCCAGTAATATCTGAGGCAATATAATAGATTGTCCCCCTCACTTAAGTAACAGTAATGGATATGGAAGATATGCCATCAAAGTTTCTTGTTTGAGTTACTGGATCACAGCACATTTACCACGATAGAAAACAGAGAAAAAGTAAAATTACTTAGGAAAAATGAGTTGCACCTGGGGTGTCTATGGGCTAGCAGGTAGGGCTGTTTAATGATAAGCTTGCTCTTAAGGCTGGAGCTCAGGAGAGGTGCAAGGCTGACATTCAGATAAGTCATTACTGAAGAGTGCTGTCTGAAATCATGGGAAGGCATGACATTTTGTTGTACTCTGATGGCACTGAAATATATGACCAATTGCATTAAGGTAAAGTTCTACTAGCAAATGGAAAAAGTGTATCATCTCCTTTCCATGTTTGTTGTGAACCAAGAGATTTTTATTAAGTCTACATCATGGAGAATAGAGGCAGCTGGGCAAAGTCTCAAAATAGAAAAATGCTAGTATAAAATGGGTCCTTATGAGAAACAATCCTCAGCTTAGACCACAGCCTGCTCCTAAAAAAAAAATCCTGATTGGAGCCTACCTTAAGTCTGCAAGCAGGGCCTGTGAACATGCATGACACCTGCAAAAGCCATTCATGTCTTCCAGTGTGGTATGAAATTTCTCCCTGCACTAGGATTTTGCATCAAAAAAGATATAAAATGAATCCAACTCCAACATTCAGGGTGGTTTGCACCAAAATGTACCACAGAGAACATTCAGATACAGCTTTCAAGGCCCCTGGAGTAATACTTTGTTTTAAATAGAAGTAGGCGTTGACATTGCTGTGAAAGATTTGCCAGTGGCTCCAGTTATCACAGGGCAGAAAAAACCAAGTTATTATTTTCTCCCCAATTATGGCTAATTCTCTGCAAGTTAATTCTTGGCTTTTCTAAAATGGGACGAGAAAATTAGCTGTTCACATGCAAAACTGAAGATACAGGACCCAGCAGGAGCTTATGGCCTGGGATTTATTCCTTATTACTTTTTAAAGTGTGAGGAAGGGGCAGGAAGTGGTGTTTTGACTTAGGCACCATTTAGCCAAGTGGAGAGAAAAATCTCCCTTCAGCTCTGAAACAGGATCATGCAGCTATAAAATTTATTGGACACAATTGAGGGAAGGGTGTTGGGTGAAAAGAATCAAAGAAAGAGCTATGGGCTGAGTTCAGAAGGGCGTAACGAAATCTGCACCTGTTGTCACTCACTTATTACTCCAGATCTCCCAGGCAGCTTAGATTTAAACCAGACAGTCCTGAGGCCCAGCCTAGCCAATACTGGCCTGTTTATTAGCACAGAGTAAAATATGTGTATCATGTGTCTGTGTGCATGTGTATACATGCACATGTGTACACCTGTGTATGCATGGATGCACATGCATGTGTGCTGGAAATAAACTGAGAGAGGGAGGGGGCCTGGAGGAGAAAGAGACTTAAGAGTTGTGTGTGTATTGGGGGAATAAGGAGACAGCAAACTTTGCCGGTAAATTACTTTAGCCTAGAAAATGCAAATTCCAGATTCCCTGATATTTGCAATTTGAGGGTTGGATTTTCATGTCTGTTTTGATCAAATCCCCAGAATAGTCTTCACAAAAGGAAAGCAATAGCACCAAATGAATTGAGTCGATTTGAAAGAAATTTACCCAAGGAAAAAAATCAAGAGGAAAAACTATTTCTATAAAGAAAGATCCCACTTGTACTCTGAAGATCTCTGTTTCCACATGAACTTTAAATCTCCTCATGTATATTTGTTATTTTTTAAACCTCTAAGTTTCTAATATAGAAAAAAACCAGAATTACTGAAATTAACTTTACCAGGACTACCAAGAGATTTACTTTGCTAAACGTCAACTCCAGGTCATCTATTTGGCATATCACTTCTCTTTAACCTTTTACATTCAGTGCAGCCATACATGTGATTGTCTTGTACTTCAGTTTGCAAGAGCGTGAAAAAAGATGTCTGCTACATGGGTGGTGATCACAATGAGTGGCCTGCTACTCATATTTACTGAGCACTCCTAGATTAGAGAAAGCCCCAACCAGAGAAAGGTGTACAGAAAGTAACGTTTCCTCCTTTTTCATTTTAGTAGGCAAGGGCCAGGATTTTCACCAAGTTCTGGATAACAGAACAGACATAAGTGAGAGGGATCCTCATGCCTCATATTCAAAAGCACTTCCAATGCTATCAGATGGTCCACTTGATACTCAGTTGTACCAAAACCAATAGGTGCCATCATAGACTTCAGAGGTGGGCAGTCTTCAGCTTAAATCCCAGCAACATGATGTTGGGGCAACATAATATAAACATATACTGAGTGCTATTGACAGACATCTTGGGCACTACAGGATTCTTTACCTGGATTATTTCCTTTAAACTTTTAAAAGCTATGACCCCATTTCTCAACTAAGATAACTGAGACAGAGAGTTAGATAAACTGCCCCAAGGTCATGTGTGCCTTTCTCAAATACGATATGCTCAAAAGAACTGGGCAAGCAGATGTTAATGAATCTCTCAATCATCTTTCTAATTTCTGTGTACTTATAGGCAAAGCCATACATATTGGCATCTATGATCGTACTGAGTTATTTTTCAATTGGAAAGTAGTATAGAGTGGCAGTTCAGCACTTGGGTTCTGGAGGCAAACACACTGGGGTTTGAATTCCAGCTCCATCACATATCAGCTGAGTGACCTTGGGCAAGTAATTTAATCACTAGGAGCCTGAGTTTCCCTAACCATAAGGATGGGAGTTAAGTGATATAATATACATATGGTAAACTCTCAACTAAAGTCTGGTTGTATGTTCCTCATCATTGTTAATAGATCCCTGAGTAATTTTTAAGGCTAGAAAATGTTTCATGATCCCTCTAAAATCACTTGCAGGATACTTCGAATCATAAAATCACAAAGGCAGAAATGATCATCAAGTCCCATAATTCCAGGCAGATGTGCCACCGTCACATACTTGGCAAACATCGATAGTTGACTGCTCTTTCTCACTTAGCTGAGACTGGCTTCCCAGTCATCCCCCACACTGTACTCTGGACAGCAATTTCCAATCAGTAAGACTGAGAGCTAATCTATCTGCTGTCCTCAATGCAGTCCTACCATCCTACATAAGAGATGAGGAAGCAGAAGGCCATTGGGGTTAAGTGACTGGAAGGTCCCGTGCCTAGTAAGTGACAACCCCAGCCCCCAAATGTAGACCACCTAACTCCTCATGCAGTGTTATTTCTATCTTCCACTCTGCCTCTCCAAGCTACCAACACATTTTCAGGGAAATGACGGAAGGTACTTTGACTACCTCATCTTCTTCCTCAGGGCTGCACAGAGGTGTTGCTGCACTCAGCAGATTAAGTGTCATCTAATTCAGACAGGCCCCTTTCTGTTACAGGGACAGAGGAAGGGGGAAAAATAAAGCATCTCTCAAATGCTTTAATTGAAGACAGAGACTACAGATGTTCCTGGCCAACTCTGATTCTCAGGAGAATGAGCAAAAAGAAATTCCCCCAGTCCAGAGAGCCTGCACTGAAATTTAAGCTACAGCAATGTGAGTCATTTCAGCTAAGGAGGGGATGCAAGGTAACCAACTCTTACCTCCACCATCTCGTGTCTTATTTGATCATGAGTAAAGCAGTAGCTATGCAGTTAGTGTCACCAAGAGATCAGTGGCCGCCTGAGGCCATCTGTTTCTGTCAGGCAGGCAGATTCCCAGCATGCACTGGTTCCAACTGGATTTTTGTGGGGAGGGAGGCAGCAAGGGCCACAGCTGCTGTCACCAGACAGGGAGGCGCCTTCTCTTCACCTTTGTCCTGGGTGCCCACTATGGACCTGAGTTCCCAGCTGTCTTTGTGGTTAGAGTCTCTTCTTGCCTGACTCAGAATATTAAATGTGCCCTCTTTCCAAAGGGAGAATTGAAAACCTTTTTTGTGTGTTTGTTGATTCATATCTGTGATAGGAAGAGGTGGGTGAAGTAGAAAGGCAGGCTTATCCTCTTTGCAGGTGGCACCATCTGTTGAAAGATTTTTATGCTTGGCCTCTGAAAAAGGTTTCAAAACAAAATAATCATCATGATTATAATAACCAAACCTATATAAGCATTGCCTGGCCTGGCTGACAGAATTACAGGCAACCATAATTTTTTTTTTCAATGTTACTTTCATCCAAAGCAAGTTAGATTGCCACAACCATCTCATCCATCTGCTCAATAAATATTTACTGAAACCAACTAAGGTTCTAGACACAGTTCTGGGCACTGGGGAGCAAGCAGGCAGGTCCCTGACTTCATGGAGCAAAAGTAAACAATATGCTTCCAGAGAGTAGTAAGTGCTAGGATGACATAAACATATTAACATAGGGGAGGCCTGTGAGTTAGAAATTTGGGGACAGCCTCTCCAACAGAGGAATGTCTGAGGGGATACCAGGCTGGATAACAATAACAAATACACTATCATTTTTTGAAATTAAAACATATTGTGAAATTTATCACAATCCTGAATCACTGATATTTTAGAGGGTCAAATATTGTTAATCCAGACATCAGTCAGCAACTTCATTCATTCTCCTCGGACTCTTCCAACTCAATTCCTCCGTGCTTACCCTTCTCTGGGTCCCCTTCCCATCCTGGATACCCCAGTGGCAAGCCTTCCAGGACACTCTATGTCATGGAGCTCTCTAATTCCACTCCCCTAACCCATTTCTGCTGGGGAAAGGGAGGAATTCAACCCCAGAAGAGCCATTTCTTCTGGACTAGAAAGGATAGAAATCAAAATCATGGGAACTCAAAGCTGCTGACTAAAAGTAGAACTGCCCAGAGGTGGTGGTGCTGGAAGCTCAGGTAGAATTGGGTGGGAGGAGGGCATGTTAAATTCCCTCCACCCTCCTCCATGCAGGAGACAGGAGCTCTACGGGTAATCCAGGACAGAGGGAACTGATATTAAAAGCAGTATTCCACTGGTGTCCAGAGAAAAGTTTTGTATCACGTTCCTAAGTTTTTGTATTTGAAATGTATTCAATTTCACAAATAAAAATTTATGAATTGTAAATACTCTTAAAATCATATTCCTTGGAATTATGTGGAATAAACACTGAAAAACCAATTTCATTATTTGGCTCCAATACCACCACAGGATAAGGAGTCAGCTGATGTTCTGAAAAATGAAAACAGTCAGAGGAAAAGAATCTCAGTCAAAGGGAACAGTAAATTCAAAGAACCTGAGTCAGAAAAGAACTTGGCATGCTCAAGGAACCCAAAAGAAGCAGAGGTGGCTGGAAAACAGTGGGAAGAGGAGAGGTGATACAAGACAAAGTAGAATTAGAGGCGAGAATTATAAGCATGAATGAGAGCTCTAATTTCAATGTCCACGGGAACACAGGCAGTTCCTATAGAAGGAAAGCCAGGCAATGTGGTTTGTCACGGGAAGAGTAGCTCTCATTTTTCTACCAAAACAGAAAGCTCATTTCCCTTTCCCTCCTCTACTCATTATGTTCCACCTGCCAGAAAAGCCTTCCCTTCACAAGTGTAATGGTAGGGGTGAGATCTACATATCAGACAATTTGGGGGCACATAACCACTTCCAATTTTCCAATGTTAAAAAAGTACAAAAATGTGACATAAATCCCCAAAACACATTTAAAAGGCCACAAAAACACTGGAATCTATTATAATTCGAATTGTTCTGTGCCAATATAATAATCATGCAAATTTAATCAAATTTAACTATGTCATCCAAATAATCCATGTTTCCCAGGTGTATAATCTATACCTAGATATCAGCTTTTACTTACCATTTATTGAGAGCCTAACGTACACTAGGCGTTATGCTACATGCTTTATATATGGTATCGCTTTTATTGCTCACAAGAATATTCTAAGGAAAGTAATATTGATCTTATTTAACGGGCAAGGAAACTGAAACTCAGAGATCTTAATATCACATAGCAGATAAGGGAAAGTGTCCAAATTTGATCCTAGATGTCTTTGGTCTAAAACCCATATTCTTTCCAATAGAGCAAGAGCCTGTCTAAAAGTCTAACTCTGAAGAGTAAAGCTCACAACGTCCACCACTGCTTCTTCAGTGCCTACATCCTTTACAACTGGCTATGTGTGAAGCCCTCCTTGACCACTTTACCCCACACAAATCATGCCTTTCTTTGACCCTAAACAGCACTGAATGGTGCTTACCATCCATTTACCCATTGCACAACATACTGTATGCCATGTGAGAAGACATAATCATCACGACAAGGTCCCTGCCCTCAGGGAGCTCACAGTGCAAGAGGGAGACCAATAATCAACACCTGAAAAATAAAGTGTTACTAGCACCAAACAAGCTGGAACTAAATTGCATAGTTTCTTGGTTTTCTTATTTATTCATTATATGTATTAATTCTACTTCTCAAATGGGCTGTGAAGCTGCCATGTGCAAGCACTCTGGCTGAACCTGTATTTGCTATGGCATTTAGAATGGTACTGACGACACGCAAGATCCTCAAATATCTTCATACATTGATTATCAACTTCTTTCCAGTTCTCGGCCTATCGTGGTAACCATCTTTATTTGCCTATTCATTCAAGTCCTCCTTCAGTTATTACACACTGACTGTGAGTGTCCTATATAGTAAGTACTGTGAATGACTTGAAAACAGCACCTGGCCTCCCCTTGGAGGGCACCATAGCCTAGAGAGGGAGGCAGACAGGTGTCTATGAACAGGCGAGACAAGGTGGTAGAGTTGTGTGAAGGAATAAACTGCTGGAAGGCTTCATGGAGGAGTAGGATTTAAAGAATGCATACAAGTTTGTCAGGCAGGTCAAAGAAGGAAGGAAACTCCAGCTGGAGAAACAGAGAGACATGAAAGTACCCAGGCTTCCAAGGCATCTTTGGTGAGCCACGGTAGTGTGGCCTGCCTGAAGCAAGGTGGGTGGAGATGGAGATGGAGAAACAGGGCCAGACCAGGAAGGGTCTTCAGTGCTATGCTCAGGGACTCAGCTTTTTTCTTCAAGGAGTGGGTACTGACTGAAGGGGTTTAATAATGGAGGGACATAATCAGATCTGTATTTGAAAGAGGATCCTCCTGAGAAAAGTAGGCTGGAAAGCAGAAGACAGGCTGCAGGTAGGAAGACCAATATGAAGGCTGCTGCAATATATCAGGTGAGTGGCAGTGAGGACCTGGAATATACTGCTGGGACTTTTCTGTTGCATCTAACATTTTGATCTTCACAGTGTCAGAGAAAACTGACATACTGAATGGTGTCCACATTGGCACAAAATTGCAACATTCTCAGGTCTGTTACAGGGTGCCAAGAAAAAAACATCAGATATGGATGAACCACCTAGGAGAGCCTTCTGTGCTTCAGCTGCCACACTCCTTTGCCAAATAGTTTCCCAGAGATCATACCAGGTGTTCTAAGCAGAGACAAAGGCTTTCAGTGGGACCTTTACCAGTACTGGACAGAGAAAAACAAACTTGCTGGTACAATCCAGTAAAGGAAGCTCTGGCATCCTGCCCAATTGGTCCAGTTTCCTGATTTCTAAACAAATTTTCCATCCTGCTACACAATCTTCTGGAGCCAAGAAAGAATTGAGAAATAGGCTGGAGTTTTCAGAAAGGCTGCCTGGCACAACAGTATTCAAACACCCCTGCTGCGATACGTTTACTATGCGACTTTAGGAAAAATACTAAACTTCTCTGGGCTTTAATTTTATTGAACACAAAACTAGGCAATAATCATTGCATTCCAGGGCTAAAATCGAGGAAGCAAATATAAATTATGAGCCAAGTTTACTATAACAGTCAGCATTCAATAAGTATCAGTTGTCCTTCCTTTTCCTGACTTTCCTTTTAGTATTTGTCATTTATTAATATTTATCTTTATACAATAACTGCTATATGGAAGGTCTTATTCATAAGTAAGTAATCTTCCTTTTTTTTTCTTTTTTGAGATAGGGGCTCGCTGTCACCCAAATCAGAGTGCAGTGTGTTATCACAGCTCACTGCTGCTCAACCTTCTGGGTTCAAGCAATCCTCCTACCTCAGCCTCCTGAGTAGCTGCAACTACAGGCATGCGCCACCTCATCTGGCTAATTATCCAGTTTTTCAGTAGAGACTGGTTTTTCCATGTTGCCCAGGCTGTTCTCAAACTCCTGGGCTCAAGCAATCCGCCCAACTCAGACTTCCAAAGTTGCTTGAACTACTGGAGTGAATCACCACACCCAGCCCAGCAAATCATCTTAAATAAAAACATTTAAAAACAATAACACCAAAAAAACTTGCCACATTCTTTTTTTACAAGGCAGGACTACATAGAAATATAACTTCAATGTGCTCCTGAGCAACTGAATCTATTAGAAGGCACTGAATCTATTAGAAGGCACTGAACCTGGTAAATCACCAAATTATTTGAACATGAGAATCATGTAGAAAGCTGATAAAACTACAGATCTTTAGATTCTATTTCTATCCAGACCTACTGAATCAGAATTCCCAGAGGGTTATCCAAGTATCAAAACTAATTTTTTTTTTTTTTTTTTTGAGAAGGAATTTCATACTTGCTACCCAGGTTGGAGTGCAATGGCGCAATCTCAGTTTACCGCAACCTCCACCTACTGGGTTCGAGTGATTGTCCTGCCTAAGCCTCCTGAGTAGCTGGGATTATAGGCATGTGCCACCACGCCCAGCTAATTTTGTATTTCAGTAGAGACAGGGTTTCTCCATGTTGCTCAATCTGATCTCGAACTCCCAACCTCAGGTGATCCGCTCGCCTCACCCTCCCAAAGTGCTGGGATTACAGGCGTGAGACTAAACTTTTTCAGAATTAAATTTAAAACCCTCCAGGTGATTCTTGCCATCAACAACTCACTTTCTGAGGCTAGTTTGGGATCTAATCTCTTTTTCTACACAGGCAATGATTAAATCAGACCAATATCACAGCAAACTCTCAAAGCCAAGAGCTGACTCCAACTCACAGTAACAAAGTAAGGGTGGAATCCCAGTATCTCCTTTAAAAATCCAAACTAATAATAAAAAGGAAGTGTCCTTAAGTTCAACCCAAATCCTTCACATTCTCATCATGGCAATGTTTTTAAAAACCAGACCACAGTGGCTGACTGTGCGGTGGTAGTCCAGTCAAGTGTGACCTCAGCCCAGTAAGGCTACTCAGAGGCGAAGGGATGCCCTAAATGTCTGCAATACCCATCTTAGTCTCTAGGAAGTGCCAGGCCTTTGTGTTGCCAAGACAATACATCTCAAGTATACCTGCCAACCTGATATAAAACATGCATCCTCTTCTTTTCAGCCCAAATGAAGGTCAGAAAAAGAGAAGAGAAGGGAAGAGATGCTGCAGAAGAAAGGGGAGAAAGGAGGGAGGGAGAGAAGGAAAGAAGGAAAAAAGAAAGAAAGAAGGACAGAGGGAGGAAGAGAAAGAGGGAGCAGTTTCACCTCTACCACACCCTCATTCTTTTTCAACAAACTCCAGGCTTTTAAAATTTTTTCTGTAAATATGACAGCATGCATCTATAAAAGGACATATCTTTCAAAAACTAACTGCAATACCAATATCATAATTAAAAAGAATAATTCCCTAATATTATCATATAGCCATTCTGTATTGATATGCCTCCTATGTTTTACTTTTCTCAACAGTTGTTGTTTGAATGAGGGTTCAAATAAGGGAGACATACCACGGGAGCTCCATTATGTCTCCTGTCTCTTTTTATTATAGGTATCCTCTCTATCACTCTTCTTTTCCCCTTTGTCACTTCTGTTAATCAAAGAAACTGGTCCACTTGCTCTAAGAAAATACTTGGGAAACTATTTTTCTTTTAATTAATGATTGTAAGACAACACTGGATTTTTCAAAAACAGCTTTTATGGTCAGGTAAGTGTAAAGCATTATCAGAAACAAGTCCTAAAACAGCAGTGAGCATAAATATCACCCCCCAAAATACTTATGTCCAAAGCTTCTTGGTGGCCAGGCATTTGGGGATGAATCTGAGCCTCTTTGTGATTACTGGGATCACCCATTTCTGTTAGTCTCATCAAAAAAAAAAAAAAAAAAAAAAAACATTCAAAAGGATCTTTCTAGACTTCAGAGATCTCAGAAATATAATATTTTGATCACTTCAGGGTAGAAGAATTAGAAACATATGGAGTACATTTCCCTTAATGGACACCAGGGTACAGGCACTTGGAAAAATACATTTCGGGAAGTCTTGAACCCTACAAGCTTGAAAAATAATTTGACAAACTTAGTGCTAACTCCAAATGCCCTAGAGTCAGTCTCTTCTGTTTAAGCACACTGGACTCACAAAATGGAGGAGGTTCCCTCATGCCTCTCATCATACCTCCCCAAAACAATGTCAAAGAATGAGATC
Organism: Cebus imitator; assembly: GCF_001604975.1. NCBI lineage: Eukaryota > Metazoa > Chordata > Mammalia > Primates > Cebidae > Cebus > Cebus imitator. Next base: position 4,668,323 of record NW_016107478.1, on the reverse strand, counting down.
CAAGGATAAACACAGCCTCTGCCTTTGGGGTATTGCTGGCAAGGTAACAGAGCCCTGTTTTTGCAACACCTGGGAAGTATATACCCACCTCCCTGGGAATAATGACTTCACTAACATTGGCCTTATCAAAGGGTCAGCCTTTTCTAATGTTATCACCTCTGTCTGTTCCAATATTGGAAATATTCCTAATTCCCTCTGGACATAGATCTGGCCACCCAAAATCAGATTCAAGAGACATTTTCTGGTGCTCACAGCGTTTGGAGTCAGGATGTGTGGAGAGAGAGAAGGTACACACATGAGATGTTCATTTATTCCAACACCAGGGGTAAGGTACAATTCTGCCTTGTGAAAGCCCCAAAGCTGCTTCTTATAATAAATTTAGATTTCATAATTTCAGTAACTGGTGAAGATTTGACTAGGGAACGATCCAAGAGGTTTTCTTGAAGAGGATGATCACAGAATGAAAACCGTCAAATCACTACACATTATCTCATTTTGAATTAAACTTCAAAAGATTCTGAACTAATAGGCTTACAAATGGAAAAGCCAACTTATCAACAGCTTAGCAGCATTTACTATAGAATTTTTGTTAGTTTGCAAAATTGGCTTTGAAAATACGCTGTGTGCTCAAAGGCTAGGATTACCATGTTGAAAAAAATCTATTGACACATAATTTGCATGTGTGATTTTCTAAGCCCACACGGATAATTCATCTTCACTGATGGCAGACAGTCTCAGGCAAACCTCCATATTCTGCCTCTGGACCTAAAATCATTAATTAGTAGTTCATCGAAGATCCTGTTCTCCTCTCAGGGCTTTTTAGAATTGAGCCATGGAGAGTAAGTTCACTACCCCATTTAGAAGTCAACTCTTCCAAGGCCACAGCAAGTCTCCCCATATAACTCCAATCTCCTAACTTTCTGAGAGTCACAGACGTTATCAGATGAATACTTCGCACCAGTTCTCCAGATTTCCAGGGTGATTCCCCTGGGATATAAAAAGAGCATATCCAAGTCCCACTCTTCATACTTCATTTAAATCAATACTGCTTTTAACCCAGGTCACAGTGAGTAGGTTGGTCAGGATAAGAATTATCAGCTTGGTGGTCTATGTCTCTACTGATGCAATTAGCAAGATAATTACCAGATCATTATTTTAATACAAAATATGAAGACATAACTTGTATCACAGTCATTGGTACACTGTAAACAGCCTATTATCTGTCATTATTAGGAGACAGGTAAATTTATTAACAGAATTATGTTGTAAAACTGCTTTTGTTCAGGCTCTTCAACAGCTTAACTGGTCTTTTTTTTTTTTACCTCTAGCCTCATTTCCTCCAATATTCTTTTCACAATGCTGCTAGAGGGTTGTCTAAAAAGCCATAATCATATAATGTCCTACTTAAAAATCTTTGATGGCTTCTTGCCACTTAGAGAATTTTAAAAACCACCACTACCACTGGAACCACAACCGCCACCAACAACACCGAGAACAAAACAGCCTTAATATGCACTGCAGACCATTTATAATCTGGTTTCAGTCTCTCTTCCTTGACTTCTCTACAGCCATAGCCCCTATAGCCAATTTCCAGCCAAACCGAGTATCTTACAGTTCCCTCTATTTTAGTATGCCAAGCCCCTTTCAGCTTCCATACTTTTATATGTATTGTCCCTAGTAGCCCAAATGTGCCTGCTACCAGTTTTTGTTAATAAAGTGCCATTAGAACACAGCCATGCCCATTCATGTATGGCCTGTCTTGGGCTGCTTTTTCACTACAAGGACAAAGGTGTGTGAAAGTTAATTACAATCTTTGAACCCCAAACTCACTATGCTAAAGAAAAAAAGTTAAGCCTGGAAACTGAGTCACACAAACACACACACAAAAAAATCCAGAACAAAACAAAAAACTGCCATCCTTGTGTTCCCAAATGGGTTGCTGTAACTCCACATGCTTCCTTTATCTTATGAAAAATGTAGATTTACTGAGCATAATTGACTTTCCCCCACTCCTCTTTTCACATGTAAACTGTAGATTCAGTGAGCACTAGTCAAAGCCTCACAAGAATGTAACAACTTGCCTTATCACCTAAGCTCCTCACACTTTTTTTTTCTTTCCTCCTTCCCTTCCTGCTCACTCTTTCCTTTTTAAATACTGAAGTCCTCACAACCCTCTTTGGACAAAACACCAACCACAGATCCTAATGTAACTTGTGTTTATTTTCTCAGGTGCTTCCTCAACACTGGCAAAATAAACCTCTCTAAATTGATTGAGATCTGTCTCAGGCACTTTTTGGTTACAGTTCAATAGTTGAAACAGATATCATATAGTCAAAAAAGCCAAAATATTTACTATCTGATCCTTTGCAAAAGACATCTGCCAAACCCTGGTCTAGAATTTCGCCCTCCCACTCACCCCCTGCCCGACTTCTTCCCTTGGTAAACTTTGATGCATCTTAAGGAGATATATACTGAGTCTCCATATCCACCTTTTCTGGGACCAGGACACCTCACTCTTTCTGGAGTACCGATCCTTCCCTAGCTTAACAAAACCTCAGTTTTATTTAGAGAAGTCATATGCCCAGCTATCAGTGAGCAATCATGGTGGTTCTAAGTCAATGCTGTCCAACAGAAGTTTCTGCAATATGGAAATTATCTTTGTCTGCAACTGTCCAATAATGTAGCCACTATCCACACACAGCAACTGACCACTTGAAATGTGGCCAGTATGACTGAAGAATTAAGTTTTTTATTTTATTTAATGTTAATTAATTTAAATTAAATAACTATTATAATTCAACAATAAAAAGACAATCCAATATTACAATGGGAAAATGATCTGAAAAGACATTTCTGCAAAGAATATATACAAATGAAAAATAGGTACATTAAATATTCTCGACATCAGTAGTCATTATATAAAAACAAATCAAAACCACAGTGAGATACCACTTCACACCCACTAAAATGGCTATAATAAAAACAAACAAACAAATAACAAGTGCTAGCAAGGATGTGAAGAAATTAGAATCTTTACACATTCCTACCAGGATGTACAAAATGTTGCAGTCACTTTGGAAAACAGTTTGGTATTTCCTCAAAGCATTAAACACAGCATTACCATAAAACCCAACCATTCTACTCCTTCTAACAGGCTCAAGAGAAGTGAAAGAAAAATCAAAGCTATGATGATACAAAAATTTGTACATCAATTAATGTCATAGCAGCATTACTCACAGTAACTAAAAAGTGAAACTACCTAAATGTCCATCAACAGAGAAATAAACAAAATAGAGTATTATTAGTTAAAACAGGAACTGATAAAAAAATTACTAGTACATACTACAACATAGATAAACCCTTAAAAAATTATGGCAAGTGAAAGAAGCCAAGCAAAATGTCCAGGAAACTCCACAGAGAAAGAAAGTAGGTTAGGGGTTGCCAATGGCTAAGTGTAGAGGGATACAAGGAGTTACTGCTATGGATATAAGATTTCTTTCAAGGGTGATGAAAATGTCTTGGAATCAGATACTAGGGTATGGTTGCATAATCCTGTGAATATACTAGAAATATTATACTGTTTATATAAAATGGTAAATTTTACATTATATGAATTATATCTCACTGAAAAAATTTAAATAGCCATATAGCTAGTAGCTATCATATTGGAATGTGGAGGTCTAAGCCAACTATGATAATCTTGTTTTATACTTTCCCTGCTTCTTGCTGCTAAGGATGGCCATGGGACCTAATTCTAGCCAATAAGACCTAAGCAGAAGTCTAGTAGGAAAAGAAGTCTCCTGGGAAAGATTTTGCTTATCTCATTTGAAAAACAAAATAAAAAAAACCTCACATGCTCTTCTCTCCAATTCTTCCAGCATCAAAGGAGAATGTAATGTCTAGAGATACAGCAACTATCCCATAACCATGAGGCAACTAGCATGAGGGAAAATCCAAAGAATTAAAGTTATGCTGACCGTGACATGGTCAAATCATCTTTGTACTTGTAATTTAGGAGTTTGAGAGTGGGAAATCAAGCCTATTTGTGTTTTAGCCACTGTAAAATGGATATACTGTGAAATGTTTAATATAGTGTATGTAAGGCATTCATAACAGTTCCTGGTGCATAACTGCTAAATAAGTTAGGTATGATTATTGTCATTATAAATCACTCTCAAACTTTTTTTTACCATCACCCCCACTAAAGAACCTTTCCAGACAGTCTTTTCCTTTTCCCCACCACCGTGAAATTTCAATACTACAGACAGATTGTGTATCTGTTTATGCTGTTAGATAAAGATGAGCTTTAGAAGACCACAATTGTAACATCTAAGATTTTTTTCATCCCCCAAGAACCAGTTTTTGCTCCCTTGTAAATGCATTCCTGGTACATATTTCTTCCCCACTGCAAATGACTGATTTAAATAAAAACAGTTTTGCATTGTCACTGCAGCTGAAAGCATTCCTAACTGATTCATTCTCTTCTCCACTGCAACTAATTAATTTAAATGAGACCTGTAATGGTTGTACAGACCCTACCCTATTGGCCACACAACAGATTACCCTGGGAATAGGCACTTGACCAAAGCTGAGATCATTGTAATATACCTCTCCATGGGCATAGTTTGTTCAATAAGGGATGTAGGTAGACCTGACCCAAATGAAACTCATCAGAATTCTTCCCCAGGACTTTGAAAGGAGAAAGCACAGTCAGTTGCTCTCTGTTGTAGAAGCTATGGTGTGTGACCTTGAGAACTCCTTGTGGCCATGTATTAAGAGCTGGGCAACTTGAATAAAGGTAGCATTTACAAGACAATGCTAGAGACAAAACAATGCTGGTGACATGGAGATGAATAAATTGCAGTTCTGGACCTAGAGGAGACCACAGTCCACAGTCTAGTGGAGAAAGTAACTGCAAAACAGTGTGATAAGTGTGATAAAGGGCTGCAGAGCTCAGAGGAGATGCATCTGAGGGGCCGAAGGCTTCCTGGGAATGGGGCAGTAGACCTGAACCCAGGAACATGTCATAAGAAATGACATACATGTTACTATAGTCTGTCCACAGTCAAGCCAGGTATGCTCCAGCTGCAAATTCACAAACCTCAGTAACCCAGAGAAGGCAATATTAGCCAAGAGTAATAATTTGAAGGCAGTACTAATATATTTCTAAATAGCACTTACGTCTGTTTTTCTAATGATAGAAAATCTGGAATACAGAAAAATATAATGAAGAAAAAACAACATTTGTTGTGAAATCACAACACAGTTATATCTGTTTTATATAGAAAAACAACTTTATTATATATTGCTCACATTTTAATAAAGCTTCTTTCAGCCTTTTCCAAATCTGCAAATAGGACTTAAGTATTTTCATTTTTGATCCTCCCAAAGCTTTCTGAGAGAGGCACTGCCCTTGTCCCCACCTGACAGCAAAAAAAATAGGTGCCTGATGAACCTAGAGCTGAGGGTTACTCAGTTAGCAAGTGGGGCAGATGTGATCCTGTCCCAGACTCACTGACTACAAAGCACAGCCACCGCCACCACCTCACTCCTCCACAAACATCTGACCACAAGAACCAACCACTCAGAAAGAATGCCCAAATGTCCCAGACATCTTCCATATGCTCCTAAAATTCAATCTCTAACTTTCTCCACCTTGCTTCTGAGCCAGGATGCTGGTGGGTGGAGAGCACACCAGAAGACACACCTGGCCTCCAGCCAGGTTCAGTAATGGAGGACACGGAGGGATATCAGCAGACTAGAAGAAAGTGTGGCATAGCTGCAGCTCTCCACCAAAGGTCACAAAGGTAAGTACCTCCACAAAACAATCTCTCCATGGAGGGCTCATAGTCCCTCCCCTTGTTCCTTAGGCCCAGAGGGAGTACCAGCCCCAACTTTTGACAGCCAAACATCTTGCACTACCCCTGTGGTTTCCCTACACTTGTCCACTCTTCTTGGATTACCCCATTTACATGTGCCACCTGTTTAGTGCAGGATCCATGGCTGAGACACTGACAAACAAAAGGGACACAGGTACCCCAGTGGGTTCTGGATGAACTCCAGAGGGTCCTCTGCCACCTTAATGCCTCCTCACGATGGCAGCTTCCAGAGGCAGAAGATAAAGAGCAGCTATTCTTATGTGAAGATGAAGATTAAGTGCACTTTCCATCCCCGTCCTCGAAGTCCTGCCCAATCTGGATACCCCGAGTGAACACACATTTCCAGATAACAAGAACCTGGATAAAGTCCTATTTATGGTGAGGACTTAAAGATGGAATAGTGTGCCAGGTCACCACAAATCAACCTTTCCTTGCCACCTGCACCCCAGTCCTCTTTCTGGGTCTTCAAAAGCTGAATTTCCTGCACCAATAGAATAGAGCAAATTAATTACAGTACAAGGAAGGTAAAAGCCATTAACCTGAAGTTTAATTTTCCCTTAACTAGCATAAACAAACGTCAAAACTGGCATGACTAGAAAACTTCAACATATTTAATACAGTTATCCTAATAATTTCCCACTTTCCAGTGGATTTTTATACCCAGTTCCCTGCAGGAGAAGGGTTCAGTACTGCAAAATCTGCTTTTTTGGGTTTTTTGAAACAAAGTCTCACTCTGTTGCCCAAGCTGGAGCGCAGTGGTGCAGTCTTGGCTCGCTGCAACTTCTGCCCTCCATTTTCAAGCAATTCTCCTGCCTCAGCCTCCAGAGGAGCTGGGACTATAGGCGTGTGCCACCACGTCCAGCTAATTTTTGTAGAGATGGGATTTTGCCATTTTGACCAGGCTGGTCTCAAACTCCTGGCCTCAAGCAATGTGCACACCTTGGCCCCTCAAAGTGCTGAGATTACAGGCATGTGCCTGGCCTCAAATCTGGAAAGCTGCAAGTCTGGGCTTTTTATGTTTGGTACCTAAATGAATTTCTTAAAGACTAAATAAATGAGCATGAAATAGCTGAAACAATATGCATCTATGAGCAGAACTTGCTGGCTGCCACTCGTTATTTATGCACTGAGACTCTCTAAGCATTTATCACAGTACTCTGTGAATGGTTATACTCCTGTCTCACCCACAAAGGGGACAACGACTTAAGGTCAAGTCACTGTCATTTATTCACTGGCTCTTTCATTTATTTATTTTAATACATGTACTATTTTTCTTCTTTGTCCCATGTACTCATCCATTCATCCATCCAACTCATCAATAAATAGATTTGAATCCCTATAATCACTTTGTTAAGAATACCAGTAAACACAGTCCTGCCCTCAGAGTGCTCCTAGTTCAAGGAGGAGAGAGGCAGGTGAACAATTCTAAGACATACACTCATGTGACTACCACAAATGAATACTGTGCTCAAAAAGCACAGCACACCCACAACAGAAAAAACACTTAAAATCTGCCTGGGGAAGGAGAGCTGCTTTAGATGAGATCTGAACTAAGGATAGAAATCTGCCAGCTTGATAAGTCAGAAAGGGCATTCCAGGTCAAAGCAACAATTTGTGCAAATGCATGGAGGTTGGAAGAAAGGTGGCACAATCTGAAGAATCACAGGAATGCCTTTCTAGTGAGAAACAGAAAATGAGGGCTCTTGCATTTCCTCTTCCCTGTGAATAAATTGGTCTTCTCTCAGCTCATTTCTTCTTGCTGATCTCTTATCAGTTCAAATGTCACATCCTCAGAGTGTGCCTGGTAACCATACCAATGCCACGCCCCAGGTGGCCCATTCTCTGCCCTCTCCCTGCTGCATTTTCTTAAAAGCACTTATAAGTCAGCTGAATTGGCTTTACTTAGTTACTTCTGCCCCCGCAAATAAAATAACCTCTATAAAATCAAGGTTTTTTTCTACCTGTACTCAATGTCTCACACAGAGAAAGTCTCAATAAATAAGGTGTAAATGAATGAATGAATTGGAATGAGTGAATGAACATGTGATAGGGTGGAAGTTAACAGATTATATAGAGAGAAGGAATGTTAAACACTGAACATTGCCTGGGTTCCAGAGAAAGCAGACCCTGAGCAAGAGGGTTTATGTACTAGTATTGCATCAGGTAGTGCAATCTTAGGGAGTAGGAGAGGACTGATGGACAAAGGCAGTAAAACAAATAATGAGGGGAAAGCAAGATGAAATTGTGGTATCAAGTTGGCCCCACTAGGAGTGACTAATGCTCTATTCCACAGGACCATCCTCAACCTCTCCACACCCAAGCCATATGAATTGTATCTCAAAACTATCCATGATAGAGAGAAAGGAGGCATTAATTCTCTATCCAAGTTGTACATGTGTGGGCACAGAGTGAGATCCAGAGTTAGTATTCACAAGGAAACTCCATGGAACCTCGTGGGGGCGCCCCATGGAACAGCATGTAGCGCGAGGTGAGGTACTATCAGCTTATACAGTAGGAAGTTTTTCAGAATCTATGCAAACTGGTCATGGCAGCCGGAACAAGAGATAATACAATTTCCCTTTACTATCCTCTTGAGAATATTTGATATGGGGAACAAGAGATATCTGATATGCAGTAAAAGAAGAATTAAGATATCTACTGCTTTAGCAATGACCTAAGTGACAGCAGTGTCAGTGCACTGGAGAAAGTAGGAATCATAGTGCATGAAGGGGTGACTGAAAGGAATGGATGCAGAACAGCAAGAGGAGGCTTCTCACAGGGCTGGAGCAAGTAAAGCATAAAGTGGCATCTTCTGGCACCAAAAAGTAAAGGTGCGACTTTAAAAATATGACGACATGTCAGAAGGACAGAAAAGCTAACTTGAAGGAGTTTCCATTAGTTAAATGGACTATTTGCAAAACAAAATAACAACAGTAATGAATTATAATCCAGAGAATAAAATAAGAACTTGTAAGTACATACTGATACAAATAAATAATTGAATGAATTAATAAGTGTATGGCAAGGAGAAAGCCACCACATAGTTCCCATTAATAAATACAGAAAGAATTAGAATCACAGTAAAACACCATATGGAAAAACACACAGGAGTAATTGTTTCAGGCAAGAATTTACAATAGTTGCTAAAATTAGTGGACAAAGGTATAAGAAGCATGACATTATACATAATCTCAAAGTATCTACCCACAAGGTAATCATTAATTACAAATGGAAAAACAGTAACTTTAACTTTACAGTGGACAAGCTGGAAGATACAACCTGAACCAAGTGACTGATGTTCACATCACCTGTGATGCGATAAATTGTCATCATGTGCCTCCTACTGTGATGCACTGTGAAGGGCACAACATCATTTCTGTAGCTTCCATGCTAAAAAAAAAGTAATTTAAATTTAATATTGCAGAAACAACATATCAACCCAAAGTGAGGGACATTCTACAAAATGCCTGGCCAGACTCTTCAAAAATGTCATGGTCATGAAAGACAAAAAGAGTGAGGAACTATTCCAAAAGACAAAGAAGATGACAAGCAAATGCATTGTGTGACCCTAGATTCTGGTCTAGGAAATCAAACATTAGTACGACAATTTGCAAAACTAGAATAAAATCTGTAGATTGGGTAATAGTATTGTCAATGTTAACTGCCTGGTTTTGATAGTTACAATGATTATGTAAGATGTTGGCAGAAGAGAAAGAAAGAAGCCGGAATGGAGAGAGTGACACAGAAGGTTCCCATAGTAACTAAAACTAGTAACTAACTCTTCAGTAAGTGATAGGTACATGCATGCTCATTATATTATTCTTTATACCTCATAGACATTATAGTTATTTTGTATATATAAACACATTATAATATTTTTAATAAGAGAATATATTAAAATACAATAAAAACAAAGAATGTCATCATGCTCTACCAGATTAAATTACCTGCCCAAGCCTCAGAGCCCAGGCCCTGTTCTCTGTTAGAAAGTTGTAAAAGGCATACTGGCACCTAACTGAGACTTCCTCCTTCATGTAACCAGATGGTTATAAGACAAGTGAAAGGGAATCACTTTTTTACTACAGGCATCAATGTTCTTTAACACCCTGTCCCTATACCATCATCATCATCTTATGGACCAATTATAGTTCCCACATGTGCCCCCAGGGATACATGTCCCATATACTGAGTGGAAAGAGTATATAATTTTATTGTAAGAAATCCTAGGTTCAAATCCTCACTGCTCCACTTACTAGTAGTGTGACATGGGCAAGCAAATGACTCAACCTCTCTGAGTGCTTTCTCAGATATAAATTTGAGAAAACTGAACAGAGTTGTCATAAAGTTAACTTAAAAGAACACGTTTAAAGACCAAGTACCATGCCTAGTACACACAGATATTCACATATGGTTAACAAGATCCATTATCATTGTTGTTACTATTTTTGTTTCTCAGAAAACTGAAACTAAGAAAGCAAGCCCACCTCTGTTTTAAATCCCTATAATGCTAGAAATGAAATGAGATTGCAACAGAGCATGAAACACAACACCTTTGCATTGATTGCTACATATCTACCATGTCTATTTTGAGTGGCCTCATACCAATGGCCCTTCTTCTAATAAGGACAGCTGGCGTGGTGGGCATGTTAAAAGGTCTGGAATCAGACCTGGGCTCAAATCCTGGTGTCACCTCCTGTGTCCTGTGTGATCTTGAGCAAATTCCCTAACCCTCTATATTGCAGGGATTTCCTGTCTAAAATGGAGGTAATACACTTTCTTCACATGGTTCTTATTAGAATGTGCACTACATAGATGCATATTGCATAAAACAATGCCTAACACATAATAGATACACTTATAATAATAGATACTCCATAAAACTTATAAAATACAATAATAATAGATACTCAATAAAAATTCTTTCATTTAACTAAGATATTACCAGAAGGGGATTTCCAAAGAAGGGTCATGTAAACCAAGGAGGAAATGAAGCACATGATGAAACAGAAAGACAATCTACTAACTGATTAATCTAGTCTCAAGGTAACCCTAGTTAGACCTTAAGTTTCTGTAACCTCCCAGAGCTTTAGTTGCCTTGTCTGTCAAAAAAAAAAAAAATATATATATATATATATATATACTACTGTTTCTTCATAGGCTTGCAATAAGGGTTAGTTGAGGTATGAAAGTACTTTCAGTAGTGCTGGAGACACATTTGGAGAGCCATGTATACAAGCTGGAGCTCAGAGAAGCTGCATGGAAACTCCCCAAGCCTCCTTATGCCTCCTTATGCCTCCTTATGCCTCTTGCTCTCTTTCTCAAGGCCTTGAATAATGGCTGAACATTCAAGGCTGAAGGTCTGGAAGCAGTTATCCCTTCAGTCTTTTCCTGTCTAAAGCATCCAAAGCCCAGGCGCCCTGGGCCTCTTGCAGAGGAAATAAAAGTCCATATGAAGGGGGCAAATGAAAGTGTCCTTATGCTTTTTAAAACCCACACTCTACTCCAAGCTGCAGCACAACTTCCATCAATTTTTTTCTGAATTCTACAGTCTAAAATCTTTGTCTAATCCTCCTAAGCAACCCAGAAAAAAATAATAATTCTATGTGTGTGTTAGCTTTCAGGTACTTCCTAAAGCATAGATTTAAATGTCATATCCTGACTTTGAAGGAAAATCTAAGGACAAAAGAGGGATTAGGAATTGTGAGATGGGGGAAGATGGAGATTTGAAAAAGAAGTTAGGTTAAAGTTACATGGATAAAAGTTAAATAAGAAAACAAAAGTCCAGTTAAGTCTGCCTTGGTTAAAGTTACAAATAAAAGCAAACACTTCATAGATCTCCAGTTTGCGAACCCAAGAAAGCTCTGTGGAAGCTCTCATAAGCTGGAATAACAGGCTAATTTTGAAGCAGAAATCAAAGTGGTTGGGCCTCTGAACAAATAGCTTGAAAGCCCATACATAAGCCAGGTCTCAGAGAGTTAAAAGGAATGCAGACTGCCCCAAAACACACCAGTCGTTTGTTTTTTCTGCCACCTTTCCAAGGGTCATGTCTGGAGTGAGGATAAACAGTTCTGGGGAAAAAAATGATGTGAAGTACAGACTTTAAGAAAATAAAACATTGGAAAAACACTTCTTAAAGAGTTATACATGTGCCTGCATATACATATATGTTTACAGAGATAGAATATTTATACATATACATGCATCCACACATATGTGTGCCAAAATTATCCAAACTCTGTAGGATTTTAGGTATGAATAATAACAGCTAAGACAAGCCTCTGAAATGCTGTTATATTTTTTAAGCAAGATCAAAAATGTTTACGAAGGCATTCCAAAAACAGTAAAAGGTGTCTGAGCAACATTTCAGTTTTATTTAATAAGTAAAGATTAAGCTAAGTGCTTTGGTTATTATTAACAGCATACTAATAGCATATTTTATTCTAGGTTGCTTAGAAATGTATTTGGAAAGTCCCAAATAGAAGACCTACGAGAGAGAACCTACTAGGTGCCAGGAATTGTGCTCAGTGCTACATACGCAATGTTCCATTTTTCCAGCACAACAAACATAAGTGGTATCAGGTTCTCAAGCCAACATAGCTTACAGGTGGCAAAGCCCACTGCGCTTGCCCCAGAATCTGAGTTTTTCTCCATGATGACACCACATGGCCTCCCAATGAAATGCTGAGAGTCAAGGCAATCTTTTCTAGTATTACTATGAGAACAAAGAAATATCCCATATTCCTGGGACAAGAAACTACCACAACAAAGTAAAAAGTACCTTTCCTGTGATTTCCACTTTAGCAGAAACAGACATGAAGTCTTTTGGTCCAAGAGTTAAAACAAGACGATGAACAATTTACATGTAGCAGGCAATAAATATTTAATGCCACTTGGTACAGCGGTTCTTCGAAAACATCTTTCAGCTCTGAAGCCCTTTCTGTTAATCCACACTTCAGGGGATGCAGACACGGCTCAAAGAAAATACATTTTTAATAAGGGCTGTTTCACACAAGGGGCTCAAAATGCTGTATAATATTTCAGTTTTTAGAGCCCTCAGGGAATCTCACACTCTGTGGGAAAAGGGTCCTAATGGGAAGAAGTGAATGAAAAGAGGCCAGAAAAAAATTATATTCTACGGAAGGAAGCCCTGTTAGAGCCTGGTCAGGATAATTATCAGAATTTTTTTCTCTCTCCCAGTGGATGAGCTAGTCAGGTTCAAGGGAATCATATTCCATACAAATAAGTTCAGGATGAGAGCCAGTGGCTGCTTTCCAAGCATTGATGGCATCTCAGCTGCTTAATCAGTGCCTGCAGAACTGCAACATCACACACTCAGTGTGTAGGCCTGGTGTCGAATCGCCCCCTCCACCCCTTTCTCGGGCTTTCTTGTAAAGTGTTAGATATTTGCTACCATTCTCTCATTTTTTGTCTTGCCTTGGCTTTTGAATCTGATGCTCTATCCAGAGGACAGGGAAGAAACTCAGAGATCAGCATCAGCAGGAAGCTTCTTCCACCCATCAGCTAAAAAGACAAAGGAAGAAGGCAGGGCTAAAGCTCAAGACCCAGGACCAACCAGCCAATGAGACAGCCATGGAGGACCCACCCAACAGGTGGGAGTGCTGTATAGGGGCCACTGCTGGAGATGTTGCCCAAGGCAGAGAGGGAAGGACATGCCCCAGCTTCTCTTTCTTTTGCCTTGCCATCTCCCACTGATGTCAAGTTGTCAGGGGATAGGGGTCAACTTCTTGTAACACAGCACACAGCAGGACAAGGGTAACAAATGGATCTCAGTGCCTATAGCCCAAAGGTCACACAACCGATAAGTTAAAAGTCAGGTCACAGAATAGTGTATCATGTGATATAATAATTGCCAAATATATGCATATACAATATAAGCAATGCATGTCATATACACACAGATTGAGGTGTCAAGAGACAAAAAGCTTACGAAAGAGCAAGGAGAAAAGGAGAAAGATACTTGGCTGACTCTTATTATTTTTGGTAGTCTCTAGAAACACTGAATTAGGGAATACTGGACCTTTGCTCCTAGGGGAAATACAGGGCTAGGTTCCTTCACGTCTCCAGTTATATTTTTGCCAACTCACCAATACACAACCCTGTTTGATGTGTATTCTTGCTTAAAACCATCTCATTTAATATATATTGTTGACTCATTAACACTAAACTCACAGCCAAGAGCACTTAACTCATGCCTGAACGAAGCTTACTAACACATAAGTAAGACACATTGAAGCTTTCTTGCACTAAGGAACAGTACACAGCACTTTGGCACAATGTTTGGGGTGCATTTTAAATGGTAAAGTCACCAACAAAAAGCACAAAAATGAGAAAAAAATGGCACTAGTAGACTTTTAAAAAGATACTTGTTTACACTATGACAGCTGAAACAAGAAGGCAGGGTGTTATCTTATTTGACATCAGCTAGGAACACACATGATGAGAGACTCAAAAATTCTCCTCCTCTCTGCATTTCTGTGAATGACTGAAAATGTCATGAGTATTGATTTGAAGGTTAAAAATAAGATTTAGTGAGTAGGCAAATTTGCAAATAAAGAAATGAGAATCAACTGTCTATCAACAGGCTTAAAAAAGCTTTTTTTAAAAAAAGTTTGTTCCTAGAAAATATAAGATAGAATGCTTTTTGTTTCACTACATATTTGTCTTCCTTTCTGTCTTACTGTTCTCTAGTCTTTCTTTATTGAGCTTGTAATTCAGTAAGGGAGAGGATTCTAAATATCAGATTTAAAAAAAAAAAAAAAAAAAAAAGCTAGGGGGAAAAGCATAAAGAAGTAGAATCATTTAGCCTAACAGGAGATCATCCTAATACAGCACCAGAGAGCAGAGCTGGTCATCCTCACTGTGTGACATGAGGAGCTGTCTCAAAGCGTTTCCCACTCCAAATTTTTACCACTCCTCCTGCCAACCACCCAAGTGGGGACAATGACTAAAGTCAACTGAGGAGTAGGCTGAAGGTGGGAGGGTCATATAAGTTACCTTCCTGAGTAGATATCTAAGATTCCCATGGGACAGGTTAGCCTGGACTTATAGACTCCCACCTTCCCATCCATCTCTAAGAAAATCCTTTATGCTCATTTGATGTTTACTAGTGAGAAGATGTAAGTTTCCTTCAGTTCAATTCAATAAGTGCCACTAAGTCCCTACAATGTAGAAATTATTGTGCAAGGTGCTAGAACACATAAAACACCTTTTTTGCCAGGTTTTACCTGTTTTCTATGTACAAATCTACTCTAGTAACTCAAAAACTTAAAAACCTAATTTGTGAGATTCTTCAGCTTCCAACCAGGAATAAGTTGCAGAATTGAAAAAGCATCAGGATATTACAAAAGCATAGTAATTTAGCTCTCCGTTCATTCCTTATGCCATTAACGAGCAACTTTTAATCTTTAATCCTGCCTCACTAAGCTGCTTTTACTATCCCATCTGCTCCTCTTGCTCATGCCTTCAGGATCTTCTAATTAAATTCTAATTAAAGTTTAAGGCATGTAATAAAGAAAACACTTGCGGAATGCCTTTGATTCAAGAGGCCAAAATAACATTTCAGCAGTTTGAAAAATGAATTATATCCTTTTGCTTAACAAGCATCTTTAAAATGGAATTAAAATGGGAAATTCCAACCTTCCGTGATTTCACCAGGCACACATTATGTAAATATGCACATCATCACGTGTTGCATTTAAGTCAGCTGAAAACAGCATGTAGATAACTCCACCCAGCATACACAGCGCGAATGTGAGCTCAGCAGCAGTACATGGAGAAGGCCTGTCCCAAACACCACCTCGGCACCCCGACACACGGACATTTGTGTGGGGCAGGAGAATGTATCTAGCAAACACCCAGATGCCAAAAGAACAGGGTTCTCACCCCCCTCATCTAACTGCTCACCAAACTCAATTAAGTCTACCTTATCACAATCTTCCAATCTGTCTCTTCTGCTCATTTAGTTTAGTTCTCCAACATCCTTTGAAATACTTCAACAATTCTCCACCTCCAGCCTCAGCCCCCTGCTGCAGTCCATGCTCCACTCTGCATGGACTTTCTTTTTTTTTTTTTTCTTTTGAGATGAAGTCTCGCTCTTGTCCCCCAGGCTAGAGTGCAATGGTGCGATCTCAGCTCACTGCAACCTCCACCTCCTGGGTTCAAGCGATTTTCCTGCCTCAGGCTCCTGAGTAGCTGGGATTATAGGCACCTGCCACCATGTCCAGCCAACTGCTGTATTTTTAGTAGAAACAGAGTTTCACCATGTTGAAGAGGCTGGTCTTGAACTCCTGAATTCAGGTGATCTGCCCACCTCGGCCTACCAAAGTGCTGGGATTATAGGTGTGAGCCACTGCTCCCGGCCCCAACTGCTGCCTTTCTAAAGCATCATTCTGACTGGGCTGCTCTACTGTAATCAACTTTCTGTGCTCTGTCTGCATTAATAATTAGTGCTCCCCAGCACCTTATGGATACCTCTATACCGTACTAAATAATTCTGATTTATTTAGTAGTCTATTTTTCCTCTAGTCTTTAAGCTAGCCTCTTAAGTACTGGCACTGTCCTTATATATATATATACTTTTTCTTATTTTAAGTTCCAGGATACATGTGCAAGCCGTGCAGGTTTGCTACACAGGGAAATGTGTGCAGGGTGGTTTGCTGCATCTATCAAGAGATCACCAAGGTATTAAGCCCTGCATGCACTAGTTATTTATCCTGATGCTCTCCCTCCCATGGCCCCCGTCGACAGGCTTCAGTGTGAGTTGTTCCCTTCTCAAAGGTATATTTTTTTTACCTGTAAGAAAAAAAGTAATTTTACTCTCAAAGGTATATTTTTTTTACCTGTAAGAAAAAAAGTAATTTACTTTATAAACTCAAACCACACTTATCAAACGCTTCCAGAAGCATCTAGTTCCCTTGCAAGTTGCATTTGGTTTTATTTTTTGACTACAGGTTACAAAGCAAACATCACCATTATTGATTATACAATTTTATCTTATATAATTATTAACAGCTGATGTGCCAGACACTGTTTGAAGTAATTTATGTTGTTATTCAAGTTCTCATGACCACCCTGTGAGGCATGTCCTATTATTATCTGAGATAAGGAAACTGAGAAACAGAAAGTTGAGGTTTTTGTCCAAGATCACAGAGGTGTGAAGTAGTGAGGCCAGGGCCTCACTACTTACAGTCATGCATTCTGTCTCTAGAGCCCACACCAGAAACACTCCTTAAACCCAAAGCCTGAGTAAAGCGTGTGAGGACTTTGCATTCTCTTCTCTAAATGCTCTGCAACACACAGCCTAAGATCTGGCTAGACTCATGTGCCCAACACTTTGTGGATGCGCCGAGGTCTTTCATGCCTCTGCCTTCCTGTATGCTTGTTGCCAGGTGGCCCCCGTAGTCACCTGGCAGATTCTTGCCAGTCCTTCAAGTCCTAGTTCAGTCACTTCCTACCTCGTGAGGTCTTTCCTCACTCCCTGGATAGACCTGATTCTCTTCCTTTTGCTACTACAGACTACAATCTGCCAGACTTTTGGTTCGATGCTTATTGCAGGGCGATCGTCTGGAGGAGCCTGCTTTCCACTCAGTGTCTCATAAACGCAGGGCACGCAGCTGGACTTTACTAAATATTTGAAGAGTAAAGAAATAAATGGGTTATCTACATTTGTACACTGGACATAGGGCATGATCTAGGCTTGTCAAAGTCAGGATAGAGAAAAATGTTACCTTCTCTGGTATGATTTATAGAGAGGAAGGCAAAAATAAAAAATTTAAAAACTCAAAGAACATTTCTCAAACTCTTTCAGAAGCATCCAACACACTGGTAACTCAGAGCTTGTTTTACTCTTTGACTACCAAAATGTGTTAGCTCCTTTCTTCCACAACTCTACAACCTTTAATAGGGGCCCCATCCAGACCTTGACAAGCAGTGGAACAATAGGCTTAGACTCACATGTGACAGTCTGGACTTGACAGTGTGACCTGTATCCTAGCAATGAGTCCAGGGCCTGAGGAGCCCAGGGCCCCTACACCCAGGCTTTCCTGATGCTTGCCCTCTCTAGGAGGTAAGCATCTTTACCCAGACTTGATTTGTACTCCAGAGCTCTAGTAAGAATGAAGTCTTTTCCTTGACCCTATGCATGCTGAGGAATCCTACTTCCTTTGCCAAATAATCCTTCTCTCAAAGAATGTCACTTCCTCACCTCCCAATGCCGGCTTGCTTCTGTTCCTGGTGGACCAGTCAGTCTGAACCACAGAGCTGCTACCCTGTCTCATGTTTCAGTGTCCCTTATGCCCGGAAATCCCTAAGCCCTGTTTCCTGTTTAGTGAATAATTATCAAGCTTCTTCCAAGTACTAAGCAATATATACCAATAAAGAGTAATTTTTTTACATAGCTGTATCTCAAATTCTTTAGAGGCCTCAAAAACATATAATTATATTAACTAATCCATTCAACAAATTTTTAACAAATATATACTATGCAACAAGCAAGATGATGCCGGATGACATGCCCACTATCACACAGCTGATAATTAGCAGAGGTCAAATATGCAAACGGATCTTTTTAATTTCTGTGATGTAGCCTGGCTCTTGAGCCTACATCTTTGTCCTTAAAAACATGAAAATGCATTAGGGAAAGGCATGCACTCAGAAATATAATAATATCACTTTTTACCATGGCATGTAAGTATACACAGCTGATCCAACCCTTCACAATACCCCCAGCTACATGCCCATGCTCTGTCCACTCCACACTATCGACCACTTCCTAAAGAGGCAATGAATGTTCACACCTGCTTTCATATTCATGCTTTTGTCCATCATGTCCTGACTTCACCTGTCCACCGTACTCATCCTCACACATCCAACTCATTAGCTACCACTTCCTGCACTAAGCGATAAAGACACATGATTTACCTCTACTGTTAGAAAGCTCATAGCCTAGTGGGAGGTAAAGACAAGTAAATGAATCAAAGCACTGAATAGTATGCCCAGGACAAGGGCAAACACAGAATGCCGTGGTACCTTGGAGGAAAGGCCGGGGCCCCAATCTTGGTGCCCCTCTCTGAGGCCCCACTCTCTCCCATTCCTTCCTCCTCCTCTCCATAATCCTACCACAATTAACTGCTCCTCACATGTTCCCTTATTGTACTGTTCATTCCTTCGTTACATGACTTTTCACACTGAGGCATTATTTATGACTTGATTATTTATCTTCATTACTAGAATCAATTCCTTGAGGGAAAGTATTAGTTTAACTGGCAAATACTTGTGGAGAGGCTTGCAGGACTGTAGTAGTTAAAAGTATGAGTTATATCACTTAAATCCTGTCATTGACTTATTAACCATTCAACTCTGGGCAGGGTTACTTAGTATCTCAGCCTCCTAATTATTTTCCAAATCTCTAAAATGGGGTTCAACAAGAATATACTCAAGCTTAACATGGCAACAGTGTTCACCAAAATCACTATCAGTTTTGTCTTTGGCATCGCCTATTTCAACATGGGCATGATCAATGTGCATGATCAATGATAATGTAATAGCAAGGGTATCCATCATATCTAGACATTGTTACAATGTCAGTAATACAAAGAAGTTTGGAATTTATTGTTAATAACATAATATTCACTTCCAAATACAGGTAAGCAATTTAGATCTAACCTAGGGTAAAAAAATCTATTTATGGGCTTACATATTGAAGATGTATCCATTAGTTGAATACTGTGAAAGAAAAATGTTATTAATGCTGACATTAAAAACTGTTAATATTATGTGCCTATTATTTAAAAATTTAAAATAATTTAACAGGATAAGATTGATAGTTAAACCAAACACCAAGAAAAAGAGTATTAGCTAGTCAAGTTGAGGAAGAACATTGTATCTTTTTTGAGACTATGAATTTTTATAAAAAGTCAAATAAGATAAAGCAAAATACTACTAAAATTGAGATATTATGATTTTAATCTTTATGGAACTGCTTAGTTCTCATAGTCATAACATATATAAAATAACAAGATTTACAAAGACCAAGCATGGTGGCTTATGCCTTTGTCCTAAGTACTTTGGGAGGCTGAGGCAAGTGGACTGCTTGAGCCTGGGGGGTAAAGGCTGCAGTGAGCCATGATCATGCCACTGCACTCCAGCCTGGGTGACAGGGCAAGACCTTGTCTCAAAAATAAAAAATAAAATTAAATAAAAATAATTACATAAAGTAGTTGGTTTAGTTATACTTATGTCAAGAGTCTTTCAAAAAAGGATTATATTTAGGAATTCCTCATAGTTTATAAAGATGACTTAAAAGCAGAGTGTCAACCTTACTATTTCCACATTGCACAAGCAAAACTCCAAAATTATGTTACAAGAACACTAATGACAAATCACCCTGATATAACTTAACAAAAAGTATATAATACAAAAAATGAAGTTCTCAAAACATACTTTGTGCTTGCTAAATAATCTCTAAAATTACAGACTTTAAAGTATGCCATAAGAGGACATTTCCTTAAAACTTTGAGGCTATGAAGGATGTGGCACTGATACTCAGGTGAGAAGTCATGTCTATAATACGTATTTATGACATAAATCACAATAAGAAATCACTGGTGTTCTTTAAAGTAGGTGGTAAGTACGCAGCTTATATCGTAGGAAGTTGAAGAATGAATGGGTAAATAAATGAAAGGAGTGGGTGCTTATCATTCACATGGAAGATGTGGCTACAAAAGGAGAGAAATGGGGCAGTGGCCTGCAGCCCAATTTTGCATTGTTTTCAATTATTAGCTGAAAATATAGGCTGAAACATTATGGAATATATCACATCCGCACACACCAGTCTAAGGGGTTGTTGCTGTTTCTGGTGCCAAAACTGTATTAACATATATAATACTGACTCCACTTTACCATCCAAAACATACTTGATTTCTATACACTCAGCTTTAGCTGAGCCAGTTTCCTCAACAACTTTCAGAACAAATAGAAAAGAATCTACAAAGAACTAAAACAGATTTACAAGAAAAAAAACAAACAAGCCCATTCAAAAGTGGGCGAAGGATATGAACAGACACACAAAAGAAGACATACATGAGGCCAACAAACATATGAAAAAATGCTCATCATCACTGGTCATTAGAGAAATGCAAATCAAAACTACATTGAGATACCATCTCACGCCAGTTAGAATGGCGATCATTAAAAAATCTGGAGAAAACAGATGCTGGAGAGGATGTG
>NW_016107478.1:4607913-4647188 GCF_001604975.1 Cebus imitator | reverse complement strand
AGAGAAATGCAAATCAAAACTACATTGAGATACCATCTCACGCCAGTTAGAATGGCGATCATTAAAAAATCTGGAGAAAACAGATGCTGGAGAGGATGTGAAGAAATAGGAACACTTTTACACTGTTGGTGGGAGTGTAAATTAGTTCAATCATTGTGGAAGACAGTGTGGCGATTCCTCGAGGACCTAGAAATAGAAATTCCACCCATTACTGGGTATATGCCCAAAGGATTATAAATCGTTCTGCTATAAGGACACGTGCACACATATGTTCATTGCAGCACTGTTTACAATAGCAAAGACTTGGAACCAACCCAAATGCCCATCGATAATAGACTGGACAGGAAAATGTGGCACATATAAACCATGGAATACTATGCAGCCATCAAAAACGATGAGTTTGTGTCCTTTGTAGGGACATGGATGAACCTGGAAACCATCATTCTCAGCAAACTGACGCAAGAACAGAAAATCAAATACCACATGTTTTCACTCATAGGTGGGTGTTGAACAATGAGAACACATGGACACAGGGAGGGGAGCATCACACAGTGGGATCTGTTGGGGGGAAATAGGGGAGGGACAGTGGGGTGTGGGGAGTTGGGGAGAGACAGCATGGGGAGAAATGTCATATATAGGTGATGGGGAGGAAGGCAGTAAATCACACTGTCATGTGGGTACCTATGCATCAATCTTGCATGTTCTTCACATGTACCCCAAAACCCAAAATGTAATAAAAAAAAATCTTTTACTAAAAAAAAGCACTTTGAGGCCAAGACGTTTTCATGTTCAGCTCCATCCACAATCTTGAACATTTGTGATATTTCTTACAAAGCACCCAGACTGAATGGAATGGAAAGTACACATACACACATCAACACCTGAGGGTATATATACTGCACCAGATCACAAGTGTGATCTGAAGTTCTCAGAAATGCAAGGATCCATTCTTAAGAACTGTCTTTTAATCTCTAAAGATACATGCATGGCATAAAGAACACAAAGAAAAAATTCTATTGTATGGAAAGCTCTAATTGGAGAGGATAATAATATCATCGTACATCATGTCAAGAAGGCACAGTAAGTGCTAGGTACTTTATATACAATATTCAATTCTTACCAAGAGCTATTGTCAGCCCTATTACAAATGATAAAACTGTGGCTCTGGGGATCCTAAGTAAGTAACCAAAAAACAAGAATTCAGAGAGTCCGCTTTGCCAATAATCTAACTCTGTTACTATGGGAAAGTTTCTTAACTCCTTTAAACCTTACCTAACTCATCTATAAAATGAGTATAATCATACCTATTTAAGAAAGTTAAAGGAATAAGTGATAAATAATCACTTATATCCTGTGCCTAATATAATGCCTAACACATAAGCTATTATTCAATAAATCGCATCTGTGTTGAGTGTTACTGTTATTGCCCAAGATGACACAACAAGCAAGGGACAAAGAGGGGATTTAAACTCATATTTATTAGACTGATTCTAAAACCAATGCAAACAATAGCATTTATAGAGAAATTACCAAACAACAGCATTTATTGAGGACCATCCCAGCATTACTGTGTCAATGCTTTACACATATTAACACAATCAATCAGCACGGTAACTCTATAAAATAGGAACTATTATCCCCACTGCATAGATGAAAAAACTGAGATACAAAAAGGCCCCATAGTTAATATCTATTGGAAACTCGACATGCTTCCTCTACACCCAATGTTAGGCACTTCCAATAACATATGATTCTAATAAATACCATCACCATAAGCATTGATCCTTCATAATGATATATCCACATTTTGAAGCCACATACATCACTACAAACATGTTTTGGAAAGAGTAGGGATACAGAAAAGGACACTGTTTTAAGTTCTTTGAGAAGACAGGCACTATATAAATAGAAGTTAATATTGGTATTACTATTTTGCAGACATGACCAAGTTACATTAGGAATTTGACAATTTAATCAGCAACTCAGGTTGTAGTATAAACAAATTGGGCTTCTCTCTAGACTTTTTTATTCTGAAAAATTTCAGCATCTGAATTATTTAAAGTATACCCAAAGTGGTCCCCAAAACTGCATATGAACTGATGCTCACAACAAAAAGCCTGCAAAAGGATGTAAGCAGGAAGTCAACATATCCTTTTCTCCCATGGCAAATGGCCTCTGAAAACACTTTTTAAAAATACTTTTACAACCCGGGCATGGTGGCTCATGCCTGTAAACCCAGAACTTTCTAAGACCGAGGCAGGTGAATCATTTGAGGTTAGGAGTTCAAGACCAGCCTGGCCAACATAGTGAAACACCATCTCTACTAAAAATACAAAAATTAGCGTGCGCCTGTAGTCCCAGCTACTCAGGAGGCTGAGGCAGGAGAATTGTTTGAGCCTGGGAGGCAGAGATTTCAGTGAGTTGAGACTGTGACACTGTACTCCAGCCTGGGTGACAGAGTGAGACCCTGTCTGGGAAAAAAAAAAAAAAACTTTTACAGTAAAATGATCATGATCAACAATCATTAGACAAAATTGACTAGCTGGAGAAAAATGCTGCCATGAGTAGCTAAAACATGTGCGACTTGTAATAAAAGGACACAGGATCATCATGTAAGTTGAGGCCCCACAGACTCCACCCATCTACAATCCCACCTCATTAACACTAGAAGCAGCTGCTGGCTTCTCCCAAAACAAGTCCTGGAGGAACAAAATTAGAAGGCCCCCCATCCTTTACATGTGCTCTTGAAAATATCAAGTTCTTGATCTGGATGGGTTTTTCAGACCATTGACAGGTCAGACCTGAGTACATGTTATCTCAAAGGTCAAAGAATTGGCAAAATGGATATGACTACTGTCAAACAGGAATCAGCTCTCTCTGAAGTCTGAGGCTTAGATGAGTGGATTCCAAAGTACTCTCTCTGAGTGAGCAAAGGCAAGGGTAAAAAATAAAAATGCTGCCCTGTGTAAGCTGAGACCTTTTTTAAACTAAAACAGGGTATACTGGCCCTTCCCTTCTATGGGGCACAACCCACCATTAAAATCTTGGTGAAAAGGAACCACCAACCTGTGAAGTGGGGTGGTGCTGGCAAATAGTCACAACGAACACTTCACTGCCTAAGTCCTGCACATGTCCACAAAAAATCCCTCCTCCACATCCTCCTACTTCCAGTAGAGTCCACTAGTATCTGCCTTACCCTCTATTTACTTGTACTTACCTACTTTCTTTCCTCTATGGTTTGTATTATAGTCTTTGGATAAATCTAGCCAAACTTGTTGTGATACCACCAAATACATGAGTTGCTTCTGTGGCTGTTATTATTCAGGAAGTTTCACTATGTTGTTATCTGAACCTGCTCTTTCAGTTGAGTAAATCAGACTAATATTCCACCTCATAAATCAGAAACACAATGCTATGTTCCTTGTTTCAGCAGCCCTGGTAGCCACAGAATGGAATACCAGTGGAACTAAGGAAAGTTCCTACAGACTCAAACATCACAGAAATGCAATAATTTGTCTTTATTAATAGAAGGTCAAATACCATGTATCTCTGACAGTTGCATCAATATTTGTACAGTCCTTGGGTCTTGACTTTCAGCAATGCCCTCTTTCACACAAAAAACTTAAGTCTAAATCCTGACATTGTGAAATCACTTTTAGATACCTTTTTTAAAACAAGCAGATTTAAGACATAATACATTCAAACTGGTGCCTAGTTTTCTCTGCAACTGGACCTCCCAGAATTCTGTTCCTTGGAAAACCAGTCATTTTGGAGTACTGTGGATTCTTTGTTGCTCTGCAAAATCTATAATCCATTTCTTAGAACACTCTCTGGTAAATATGCTAGTGACTAACGCTATCTCTTATAGCTTCCTTCAGTACAGATATAGCTAGCATGGAACTCAGTGCTCATCACATGTCTCCATAAATCCTCGCATCACTAAAAAGTTAGTAATTATCCCCATTTTAAAGATGAGGGAACTGTTGCTCAGAACAATTACTTTCCTACAATCACATAGGTAGAGAGACTGAACTAGGATTCCAACTCCAGTTTGAAGTCCAGTGTTCTTTTTCTCTGCTATTTGTAAACCAACAGTCCAAAGGACCTGAAGCCATTTCTAGGAAGTGTGATAACAACAAATTTTGCTTCCCTACACACTGACTCTGCTACTCCCGCTTTCTCTGTTATCCCTGCATCTCTGGGCTCCTTCTTCACTCACCAGTTAGGGGAGCCCGAGACAGCCAGGCTAAATGGAGGAAGTACTATATTTTTTAAACTTCCTCATCCTGTAAGCTATCAGGGGAAAATAAAAAAGATCGAAAGAAATGAACACTGTCAAGCTACAGACACACCTGAAACCTTCCAAATTTGTCAGAAACCTTGGCAGAATCATTCACTGAAGTTAGAGCTTAGTCCTCACATAAATGTCACAAAAATCAGGGGTATACAAAAGTGAGATACCCAAAAGTATGACTTCTTAAGGAAAGCAAAAAGGGGGGCAAAATTCCAGAGAAAATGGCTGAGTCTTCACCAGTGGTTCTCAAACTTTAGCATCCATCAGATTCTCCTGGAGGATTTGTTAAAACACAGATTATTTGGTCCCACTCCTAAGAGTTTCTAATTCAGCAGGGTGGGAGTGAGGCCACGGAATTTGCATTCCCAACGTATTGCAAGTGATGCTGCTCATGCTGCTGGTCTGAAGGCCACACTTTCAGAACAACTGGCTTAGGGTAATTGTTCGCCTAACGAATGGAACCCTTTACAGTAGAGAAATTGGTCTCTGCTGGATTCCTTTAATAATTAGTTAACAAACAAGTGCTAAGCTAATTAGTGCTAATCAGAGGCAGTGTGCCATTATAGTAAACAGCCTGAATTCTGGAGCCAGACTGCCCGGGTTAAAATCCCAACTCTGCCAATCATTATATGACCACTGGAAAGTTCCTTAGCTTTCTTTATCTGTAGAAAATAAATAATAATTATAATACATATAACATAAGGATATTGGGAAGACTGAGGGGTTAATATACCTAAAATATTTACAATAGTGGTCAGCACATGTTAAGTGTTCTATTAAGTACAAAATACAAGCACTATTATTATTATAATTTCTTCTACCTCTAGAACTGCCAATCCCTGTATTAGGACTTGGGGATAGAGCTGTAAACAGAACATATACAGTCCCTGCACTCATGAAGTTACAATTAGCAAAGAAGATACAACTTAAGTAGGTGTTTCCAAGCATTATATGCTTAAATCAGAAGGCTAAATGCAGGGAAGCATAGAAAATGCTACAAAGCCATTTCAGATTGGAGAGCCATCGGACAATAAAAACACTTCTTAAATTAGAATATACACCAATGGAAAAATACAGCTTTTCTGAAACAAAATATTTTTGCTTTCAAAATATAATGGTATGAAAAAAATATTTCACATAAATCACGTGTCATGTACTCTGCATCAAGGATATAAAGGTGAACAAACTGTATTATCTTCAACCAAAGAGCTCCTAGGCTATTTTAAGAAAAATGTATATCAAGAAGTAATTACCAATGAGAGAAGTTCTAGAAGAACTACAGGAAAAATGAAACAGGAGTATGTAACTGACCAGAAGAGTCTGAACGTCTTCACAAGTAATATCACATTTAAATTGGGTATCAAAGAGTGAATCGCAGTTGATAATCAGAAAAAAGGGCAAATGACATTCTACAGGGTGTGCAAAGTCAAGAAGACATGAATAGGTCTGGCTTGCCCAGAGACTTGGGAGATGTCTGATGTGGCTGGAAGGTTGGTGAGTGATGAGGACCAGCAGGAGATGAGACAGCTTAATCTCAGTGCTGTGGAAATATCACCAGTTTTCTGAATAATATGTATTTGAAGCTGTCTGGATAGAGGTTGAAGATGGTAAGGAAATAAATATGCAAAGTGATAGTCCATGGGATTTTCAATGCAAATCTAAGGTTATCCTTGCACTATATCCTCTGGAAGGTGAACGTTTTAATGGTGGACACTGATATTAAGTTCCATTTACCTGGGTCTTATGCACCAGTAACAAATAATAACAACAGCAGCAGGGGCAGCTGATGTTGACTGAGTCCTCTGCAGGTTGTACTATGAGCTTTATACACATGAACTCTTTCAATCCTGTAACAAGTCCCTGAAATATAAATAAGAAAAAAGTGCAGAAATGGTATGTAACTTGCTCAAGGTCACACAATAAGTCCCAGGGTGGGCATTTTACACCAGAGCTGAAGTTCAACCACTCACCCTTGAGTCTCCTATCCTTCCTCCAT
Source organism: Cebus imitator (assembly GCF_001604975.1). Taxonomy (NCBI): domain Eukaryota; kingdom Metazoa; phylum Chordata; class Mammalia; order Primates; family Cebidae; genus Cebus; species Cebus imitator. The sequence goes on along the minus strand of NW_016107478.1, from coordinate 4,640,898 downwards.
GAAAGAAGCTCTCGGATTTTGTAGGGCCTGAAGCTTTTATATAAAGGTTCTTTAAGAAAAGGAACATGATTATGAATATGAGATTAGGTACAATAGTGAATATTTATTTAGAGTAATAAAAAAGTTTAAAAACATATACCTTGAGCTTTGAGGATGCAGGTCCCTTTTATCTGAGATCAGAAATTTATACAGATATGCTTTCTGATTGCATTCCCTCCCCACCTGGAACATTCTACAACTCCCTGTGCAAGTGCAGGGCCCTGAAACCTGGGCTTTGCTGCATTCACTTCATGAGATGCCTATCTCTGCCTCTCCCTTGCCTGACAATCTCTCAAACTTTTCCAAAATACTCTGACAAAGAACAGACCTTAGGGTCAAAGGAAACTGGTCGGTTCGCTATGGGACAAAAAAACGGGGCAGAGATGAATGTAGTGTGAGAAAAACTAGGGTTTTCATCCTTTCTCCTCTGCTAAAAACACAGGCCACCGCAAGTGACCTTGGGGCCATGCACACCTAGGACCAGATCCAGCCTCTCAGCTCCTCAGCAACTGTGTGAACTCGAATGTGTTCTTTGACCTCTGTGAGTCTCTGTCTACTCCTCTGTAAAAAGGAAACACTGTAAGGACCAAATAGGACAATATGCATAATGCCCAGAAATGTGGGCTCTCTTCCTTCTGGGTATGCCTTTCTTGTGCTTTCTCCTTCTTCCCTCTCACCCCACCCCAAGTCTGGAGTAGGTAGGTCCTTTCTCTGTATCCTCACTTATCCTGTGGAGACCTCCATCGTAGAACATCATTCTCTTATTAATGGAGCAAGTATTCCCTGGAGACAAAAATGAAGAGATATGCTACCATCTTCAAAATGTTCATGTGCAATGGACACTCACAGCTCATGGAACCTTGTTCCACCACTAGCCAAGATTCTCCTTAAGAGCTGGAGCCACCCCTTATTCTGATGTAGACCTTCAGAGGCAACAGGCACACAGCTCATGTGCAAAGAACCTAACATAAAAGTCTGCCATGAGTCCATCTCCAGTCTCCCAACTCTCAGCCACTCCCTACACCAGCCTTGCCCTAGCCCACTCACCTAAGTCTCCCAGCCCTCCTCTTGACAGGCTGCAGTGGGGCTGATCACTGTACCCTTTGCACAGCTAGATTAATGAAGTTTGATTGATAGGGCACTGGGCCCATTATTGGCACTCACCTCTAGAACAAAGAAAAATACTGGCCCTTCCAAGGCAAAACAAAGGCAGACTTTTCCCCAAACGGATCCCTTTTCCTTTGTAAGAGACACTACACAGACCTTTGGTCCTCCACTGAACTACATTTAAAATAGCTTTTGTAAAGGACAGACACAGTGGCCATTCTTATATATGTGTGTGCAAGCAGCAAAGAAGTGATTGTAATATGAACAATGTGTACTTCTTCCCACTTCTGACAGAATAGATGACATTGTGTCCTGAGCCTGGGAGGGGGTTGCGAGCTAAAATAAAGAAACCAAACCTAAAGTTTTATTGCATGAAATTCTGATAAAAAGCACTTCGAAGCCTCTTTCTCATCATCAAAAAACCACACTGGGCAAGATCAGAGCTTAACAGCCAACAAAAAAACACATTCAATCCCTGAGATCATTTTCCTGAAATAGAAAACTACATATGTTTCTCAAATTTCACATCAAGCCACTGCAGAGGCCAGACTGCAGGGCTGATTTGGGCCAAAGTAAGTAAGAGAGAAAGGAGAGAGGAGGGGGATGGGGTGGGAAAGGGAGTAAACAGGAGAAAATGAGCCCGTTCTTCCACATCACCACATTTCTCTAGCACAATCTAAACTTACAAACACCCCCTGTTTCACAGAACTTGTAGTTAGGGTTGCTTATCGGGCAGCCTTTACTTTGTCAAATTAAGACACATTGCCTTGGATTAGCTAGACTCCTTAAATTCAAAATGACTTCATGGTTGGCTCAGAGTGCAGTGTCTCCAGGGCCAGCAGCCAGGAACACATCCACTGCAGAGGTCCCTCCTCCCCATACTGACCTACCTGACTTTTCCATGGAGACAGTAGAGCGAAATCCTAAGCAGACAGGCTGTCAATGTTAATTAAAGGTCCAAACACCTCTTTAGAAACTATCTCCAGCTCAATATTTATACAGAACATAAGACTCCTAACAGGCAGAGTTGGGGAGGAGAGGAGGAGGGCGGAAATAGGTTTGAATGGCATTTGGAACCCATTAATTTTTAAAAGACAGGCTGCCACCTTATATAGACGCAGAGAGGTTCAAAATGTAACAAAACCAGGAAGATGAATGAGCTGAAGATTGTTTAGAAAGCCTGGCAAGAGTGCTCAGCTTTTGAAAAGAATAATATCTGGGCAATAATGAGAGCTGACATTTTTTATTGGTGAATGCAGTTTTTGGCACATTTTAACAATACAGGTTGACAATTTTTTGTATTTAACAAAAGGAAAAGCAATCTTCTAAATAGTTTGGGAACAAAGGGCTCCCCGACTGCAATTGCTTAATAATATTTAAGAATTATCGTCAAAGGCCATTCATAATTTACAGAGAGAAGAAAGAAAAATTAAGAAAAATATTAAAAGGAGGTATATCTTCAAAAAAGAAACAAAATACAAGTAGTAAAGGAGAAAAGGGAGGAAAGGAAAGGGTACAGTATTTTAACATTAAATTACAGCACAAAGCATTGAATTCTGAGGTTTGACTTTAACAATCTCCTTTAAAAGGAAGGAGTTTTAAAGGAGAATCCAAAAGGAGACTTTGGTCAACACCATTATATCTTACAGACTCAGAACTTTGGGCCTGGGCAGTACTTAATGAATTACCTAATCTAAGCACCACATTTTGCAGATGAGAAAAGTCTGACATGCGTGCCAGGGACCCCAAGTCACCTGGTTAGATCAGACACAAGTCTTCCAAGCTCCAAGCCACACCGCTTCTATATCTTGTGATGTAGGTCCTGAAAACCGCCAAGCCTTCAGATCTCTAGTACCACAGATTCCAAGACTGAATACCGACACCTTTAACCAGATTAACTAATCTGAATCTCTACCAAGGTTCTTCAGGCTACCAAGAATCACATAAATATAACATATTCAAAAAGTATGAAGTTCACAAAAAAGCCCACTGACAGAGTTAGCCGCCTTGGGTAAGAAATGGATTTAAGAGTCCATGAAGACTGAGATGCCCAATCTAACCTGAGGAAGGCCTTCTTGGGTCAGGAAAAGGATCCCTGAGCAAGCCATGATCCAGGAATGTTCTCCTTAAAATACTCCACACACTTGCTTCACCCTCAGAACGGGACCCTTCTGAGTTTTGGTTCTGTTTCCTGAAAAATGAGATCTAACTCTTTAGCATCCTCACAGTTCCAAAACATTTTCAACAGAGAATATACTATCATATCTGTTTGTAAATGAGGAATCAAATTCAGAGAGAGTTCTACTTTATCATATTGAAAGAGCAAATGAAATTAAATTCCAAAAGTGATTCAAGGTCTCAGAGAAAATTGTTCAGTAAAGGAAAAGCTATATTGCTGCTCAGTTGCAAAATGACAGTCATGCTAAAGATCATCTTCCAGCCACACAAAAGCCATGTCTAGACGTACACAGCAGAGAACTGGGGGAAAAAACTTTATAGAAATGGAGCAGATTCAGACTAGTGGTTCTCAGTGAGGGGCGCACACCATAATCACCGAGGTCACACAGTTTTACCCTTTCCCCCAAAGGACAAAGAGAGCGATTCTCAACCTTTTCTATCCAGATTTGCTTTACTAATGAAAAGAGAAAGAAGCTACCTCAACCCTCCTCAGACTTTGTCTCAGTGTAGCAGAGGGAGGGACAGTCAGTGATGTGACAGGTGAGTACAAGTGCGGGGCACAGTCCCTAAGAACCTGTGCCTTAACTCATGCTTCTCATAATGTTAGCACCTCCTGCTCCCTACTTCCCCCACAGCCCCCAGCCCCACTGACCCAGCAGGCTTCATCCTCTCTCGCCCTTCCTGGATTTTAAGCCTCTGAACTCAGGCTGGGCTGGCCTGAAGTCTCCTGGGCACCTACCCAGAAAAGAATAGGCCCTTATGTGTTTTAGTTACTGTTATTTTAAAATTCCTATTATTTCTACTATCATTAGTGAAGTGATATGAATATTTATTCTGTAGAGTGAAAACACTCTTCCTTCCCAAAAATAAGGGTAAAGAAAATCTAATATTTACCGGTTATTTCTCAGCACTATTAAATATGCTAAAAAAATAAGCTGGTGAGAGAGGATGACTGAATCCTTCCTAGAACTTAGAAGAGCTGTTTTAAATACCATTGTTCTGAGAAATCATCCTTCAACACAACCATAAAATAATGCAAATCAAAGAGATTTGGCATCAAGCATCTCAGAAATAACTGTGCTTCTACCCCTCACTCTCAGACATCTTTATTTTTTAATTTCATAACACTCCCTGGGGAATCCTTGCTTAAAAAAGTTACTTCTAAGATGATATAAAGTCAATCAATTTTACTTTCATTCCACAGATTTCTAATACTAAAAAAAGTCAACCACAATAAGAGATTACTTTATGTATACTACAATGGGTATAATTTTTTTAAAGATGGAGAGAGAAGTAAGAGGATTTTTTTTAAATTCTCACCAAAATTGAAAAAAAATTGAAATCTCAATATAAACATTGGCAACTGACAAAAATAGATCATTGAAATATATAATACTAATTGTCACAATTAGTAATTGACAATGACATACATAAATAAGTGGTTGATAACCATAAGAAAAATTAATTGCATTCAATAACCAAAAATGCAAATTAAAATAAGATCCCATTTCAAGCCCAAAATCTCGGCAAAACTGATGCTGATATAGGATAGAATACAGATGTCAAAAACATTTTCAGATATTTATTAATACGAAAAATACAATAACATATTAAGTAAAAAATAAATCGTACAAAGCATATTTCCAATTTTTTTAAAAAAAGAAAAATCAGTAGAATAAGAGATTAAATAATGGTACTGTATTTGACATCCTATAAATTGTAGTTAGAAAATGACTACAGATCAATAACCCAACATAATCATCTCCTGGCAGATTAGTAAAAACCCAAGATGAATAACAATAATATCCCTTATAAACTCAAAATGCAGAGAATGATACAAATCAGAAAAATAATAATTATTTTAAAGGGACTTCAGTTTCTAAAAGCCATAAATTCATCTCTTTAAAGGAAAAGGTAGAATATTTACTAACAACCCACACAGCATTGTACATTATAAGGGAAAGGTGAGGAAATGTAAAATTAATAAACAATATGTAAATTTAATAAAAAGAAATAGAAGGAAAAATAAACCTGAGATTCTAGAAATTCAACACTGTTTTCCCATATGCCACAGAAATGTCTCAGAAATTCTAACATTTAACCTCTAAACCAAACTTACAGTGTCCCTTCTTTGTACATAAGAAGGCTGGTAAACCATTTATTTTAGTTGAAAGCCATAAAAAAAAGGTGAACTGAGAAAAGACAAATCTCCCATAAAGAATAATTCAAAGTAATATATGTAGATACTACAGCCTCAAGAAAATGAAGCATAACTGTTCCCCACTCCTTATGTGTGGGTTGTGCATAGTGACTTCCTTCCAAGAAGTACAATGATGGGGGTGGAAGAGTAAATTTATAGAGGAGAAACCTAATAAACAATATCTCAGCCAAGTGATCAAGTTGAACATCAATAGTGATAAGTTGTGCTGGGAGTGCATATCATTGATATGATGAGAAAAGTATTTTATCTCTGTGATCTTTCTCCCAAAAACAAACTACCCAGGTCTCACCATGAGAAAAACATCAGACAAATTTCAATAGAGGCACATCCTACAACATACATGACCAATACTCTTCAGAACTGTCAAGGGCATCAAAAAGAAAGACTCAGAAACTATCACAGCCAAGAGGATCCTGAGAAGTCATGACTATAGTAAAAAGGCCACCAGGTAAAAACTAAAAAAATTAGAATAAGGTATGAAATTTAATTAATGATGGTATATTAATATCAGTCCATTAATTATGACAAATGTATCATATTAATATGTTAATGGGAAAAACTGGACATCAGCTATGTGGGAATTCTTTAGTGTCTTTACAACTTTTCTATAAACCTAAAACTATTTTAAAATTAAAGTTTTATTCAAAATTATAACTAAATTTAATAGGACATACTTTTAAATAATTTATATTGTCTACCATTAATAACCTAGGATTAATTTCTCTCAAACCCTCAATGCTTCCCTTGAACAGCAGTAAAGTTTTTATCTGTTCACTCAGTTAATCTTGATCAAACTCTGTCTTTGCTTTGGCCACTAGGAAGCTTGAAAACAAATTTATTAGTAATTATTAATTCTCTAAAGGTTCCCTAAAGCCCTTAGCTTCAGCTCGGTTATCCTATCATTCTTTTCACTCCATTCTGATTTTTTTCTATTTTTTATCACTTTTTTTTTAGATTATCAGTCACCTCAAACCTCTTTAGAGGGAGAATTTATACATATATATTTCTGACTATAAAAAATTTCTACCATTCAAATGAATGACTTCCCATTCCTCATATCATTAAAATTGTAGACAGTATCCACTTAATAGAATGAATGTGGCAAATTACTAAAGCATTCTGCTTCAGTTCTTGAATTGTAAAGTGCTAATGATACCACCTGCTGTAAGGATGGTCATGAGGACTAACAGTTAACATTTGCTAAATATGCCTACCACAGATAAAGGGAAGGCACTCAATAAATGATAATTACCATTATCATTATTAACAAAAATAGCAATAATTATTTTCATTAATATAAGAAAAAGAATGAAACTGAATTACAAAGTAATCATGGGCCAAACGGTGATTTTCTCAGTGACCCAGATAAACAAAAGTAGCTGCCATACTGTGAAGGATAAGAACAATAAAAGGGGGAATGGGGGAAAAACACATGAAAGAGAGGAGAGGAAAACAGAGACGGAAGAGAGAAAGGGGAGGTGTTCTTATATACTGTCATTGCCAAAAACAAGTTTGAAAGCTTTAACACAAGGTGAAATCCAATTGCTTGTTAGTCTTGACTCTACTAGAATAATAAAAATATATTTTTAAAAAAGACCCTCCAGCCTTTTTGGCACTCATTTTCCCCAAAACCTCCCAAAATAATCACATGTAAGAGCCAAATAAATACCACATCTCAACCTCTCCTTGGCCCAGAGGATGCCAAATTGGTGTTTTATTACCCAAAGTTTTTTTTGAAGTGGGCACTTTTAAATTCAGACCCTCGTCTTCCTTATTCTAGAAGAGGGAACAGGCAATGTGGATTTTTCATTAAAAGAACTCTTTATTGTGTAAATACTATGTGCTACATGTTTTACCCAAAGAACCTCTCTTTTAATAACCTTGAGTGGGCTTATGGGTGAGGAAATAAGGTTCAGGAAGGTAAATAATTTGCTCCAGGTTCTTGCAGACAGCACATGATGGAGACACTGAAACCAGGTCAGTCTGAACACAAGGATTTCCCTCTTTCCACTATACTTAATGTAAAGACTCATTGCCAAAACTGATACAGAAAAGGAACTAAATGAAATAGTTAATACCTTTAAAAAGCTTTCTCAGCATTGTGTTAGAAGCTTTCTCTACAATAACCCCATGGAACAGGTGTTGTCATTATTTCCATCTACAATCCAGAAAGCTCAGAGGGGTTCCTTGTTTTACCTTAATACACAAGTGGAAATAGAGAAGGGAGAAATATTGAGTAAATTAGAGAGAGAAAGACAGATGCAAGCTGTAAGTGGGCCAGAGGAAAGGGCAACCACCTTTGCTAGAGAAACCTGTTACCCAGGGTCCACAGACTTTGCTCTCTGAAAGAGAGGGAAATGGGAAGGGAGGTCTCTGAAGGTGCTCACAACTATGCCGTGGGTGCGGGAAGGAGATGATTAATTTATACTAATGAAAACAGAATGAGTCATGAGTGTCATGGCCAATAAAAATGGAAGGGATGACTAGGCAATAAATCATTTCCAGGATTAAACTTTCTGCTTCCTCAAGGTTTGAGATTGTCAAAGGCAAGGGATAGAAGCCCCCAAGCATGTTCTGATAAGTTAACAAGAAACCCTCCACTTTGTGAACTGAAAAGTATCTGAGACAGATCTCAATCAATTTGGAAAGTTTATTTTGCAAGGTTTAGTATGCACCCAGGACACAGCCTCAAGAGGTCCTGATGACAAGTGCTCAAGGTGGTAGGGGCACACCTTGCTTTTATGCATGTTAGGGAGACATGAGACATCAATCAATACATGTAAGGTTAATACTGATTTGATGTGGAAGGGTAGAACAACTCAAAGCAGGAGCTTCCAGGTCATAGGTAGATTTAAAATTTTTCTGATTGGCAAATGGTTGAAAGAGTTATATTATCTATAGAAAAGAATGTCTGGGTTAAGGAGTTGTGGAGACCAAGGTTTTATTATGCAGATGAAGTCTCCACTTAGCAGGCTTCAGAGAGAACAGATTGTAAACATTTCTTATCAGATTTAAGGTCTATGTTGATGTTTGCTTGTTGGCTTTTCCTGAATTCCAAAAGAGAGGACTGACCCTCACCCTTCCCATCATTGCCTGAACTAGTTTTTCAGGTTAACTTTGAAATGCCCTTAGCTAAGAGAAGGGGTCCATTCAGATGGCAGGGGGCTTAGAATTTTGTTTTTGGTTTACAACTTTTAAATTCAAAAAAACTCATTAGGCCTTTAAAACACTTCTAATCTCTCACTCAGAACCACATACTACCTTCATGTATATTCTGTAAGGCAGTGTTGTCCAAAGTTACCTGATCATACAACTACCTGGGCACTTGTTAACATACAGATTCCCACATCTCCCATGGAGATTCTCATTCATTAGGCTGAAAACTAGAAGACCCGGGGATATGTGTTTTGAACAAATCATTCAGGTAAATTCATATAATCCAGCTAATTTGGAAAAAAAAATCTTTAATAGGATTCTCACAAGAAATTTGCAAGATAGACATCACAATCCCTATGCTATAGACAAAAAGAGTGATACTCAAAGAAGGAAAAAGACTTGCCCAAGGTCACACAACTAGTGTGGCAGAATCAAAGCTGGTAAGTTATATTGTGAGTCCACCATGTGTATGCAGGCCACCACACTTAACTCTATCTGAACCATAGCTAGCTTCAAAAAGCCCGCTCCTTGGTGCCTGAATATGGTATCAGATACCAGGAAATGGGACACAGAATACCCAGGGCCATCAGAAAGAATCAGGGAGGCAAAGTGCTGAACATAACATCAAAGAAAAAGAGAAGGAAAGTCAGGTTTTCCTCCATCTCTAGTTCCAGCTTTGAGTCCTCTAGGTTTGCAGGCCACTGGGGTATTGCCCATACACATGACAACTAGCACTGCTTGACTAACAAGACCATTTGGCTAAAACGATTGAAATATTTCTTTCATGGCTGTACAATGATAGAAAAAAAACCTAGAGAAATATTCTTTCAGAAATAACTTTGAACAATTAACATCACATCACACCGAAAGGGGAATGCTCAAGATGACATCTTCACCTACACACTGCACTCCCCACTGGTGATAACTGTAACAGTGACTAATTACACCTTCCAGGGTATAGTGGAGACAACTCCTCCAGGGGCCTCTTGCCAGAGATGGCATGTACCTCAGGTTTGCAGAGGCCATTTTTACATGCACATGGATTTCTCTGCCCCAGGACCTTTGGCTAACGATTGTTTCACTGCAAGGAGGTTGGGAGGAGCTGACATTAAGAATGACATGCTTGTGAAATGTTCTCTGTTATCTCCCTGCTGGAAGCCCCTGCTACTTATTTATCACACCCTATCAACTCACTACAAAAGAGAATGAGATAGGAGAAATGGTACTATTTCTGGCTTTCCTTGAGTTCAAACAAGAAGGAAAGGGGGTAGATTTGGCCCCTCACTGAATGAGCTGATTTTAAGTTGCAACACCTGCCTCCTTAATGTCTAGCGATTTACCTTTCCTCTGGGAAATGATTCCCTTCCTCACAGGTTTGTTCAATCCAGATTCTAAATCTTATTCAAGATGAGAAGACCTGCCCTGACCTTATGCATCTCCTTGAATCTGAGGTCATCGCGACAAGAGGCTTGTCATACTTAGAGATTTCATGTCCAACTTGTCTATATATCTCCACACATACATTCACTCCATTAATTATAGTAGCCACAATTTCATACTCAATGAGTATTTTATGCAAGTTTCTGTTATGTAGCATATGCTCTATTTTTAACGTTCATAATTTACTGAAAAATAGTTGTTGACTTCAACATACATAGTATGGAATGAGTTACATTTACATAAAAAGCAAAGAAATACATAACACACCCATCCAGTTAAATCAGCTCCCTTGAAAAAAGTATCTCCTGGTTAATATTGGAGGCCAAAATACATGTACACATGCACATACACATACACACACACACACACACACACACATGCACGCACACACACGAGTTATACATCTCACAATGACATTCCAGTCAATAACAGACTGCACATATGACAGTGGTCCCATAAGATATTAATGGAGCTGAAAAATACCTATCACCTAGTGACATCTTGATGATCCTGACCCTGTGTAGGCCTTGGATAATGTGTGTGTTTGTATCTAAGTTTTTAACAAAAAAGTTTAAAAAGTGAAAAAAAAATTAATAGAAAAAAGCTTATTGAAGGATATAAAGAAAATATTTTTGTATTTCTTTATATAAGAATATTTCTTATATAAAAATATTTTCTTTATATAAGAATATAAAGAAAATTTTGTGTTTGTGTTTTAAGTGTTACTACAAGAGTCAAAAAGTTTAAAAGATTATAAAGTAAAAAAATGCTATAGTAAGCAAAAGATAATTACCCAATAAAATAAATTTATTTGGTAATTGTCTTTTGCTTACCATACCTACACGTACAGTGTTTACAAAGTCTATAGAAGTGTACAATATTATCCTCAGCCACTACATTCAATCACCACTCACTCACTCACTGACTCACCCAGAGCAACTTCTAGTCCTGCAAGCTTCATTCATTGTAAGTGCCCTATATACGTATACGATTTTTTTTAAATCTTTTACATTGTATTTTTATTATATCTCTTCTGTTTAGATACACAAATAAGTATCATTGTGCACAATGGCCTACAGTATTCCGTATAGTACCATGTTGTGCAGGTTTGTAGCTGAGCATACCATATAGTCTAGATGTGTAGTAGAATACACAATCTAGGTTTGTGAAAGTACGATGTTTGCAATAATAATGAAATCGCCTAACAACACATTTCTCCGAAGGTATCCCTGTCATTAAGAAATGCATGACTCTGTGCGTGTGTGTGTGTGTGTGTGTGTGTGTGTGTGAGAGAGAGAGAGAGAGAGAGTGTGTGTGTGTGTGTGTGTGTGTGTGTGTGTGGTGTATTTTTTTCTTTTATTCATCATGTAAAAAGCACCTTTGGAAAAACCCACATTTCAGACTGGATTTTTCGCATCTCCTTCAAATGTGACCAATTTTAATGAACGGTCTTCACCTTGGATACTCACATTCCAGGGCTCTTAGGAACAACAATGTTTGAGCATGTGCGGTAGAGGTGGAAGATAGATTCAAGATGTTTCAAGTATGCAAAATCACATGCAGATGTACCAACAGTATACCCAGTCAAAGACAGTTAAAAAAGCAATATATACACAGACATCCAAGAATGGAAGAACGCAAATACAATCCAACTTGTAATTAACATACCGTGCTGTGACACCTGTTGCCTTCCATGATAAGAAGTCTGGGAGATCAAAGAAATGTCCCGCCTTATCCCAGCAAGTCTCTCTCAAGTTCTGCCAAATTAAATATATATTAGAATCAATTATGGGGTTTTTGTACCCCTCTCCTCTTTCAATAATGTTTCAAATTTTTCAAAACAAAAGCATAGCCAACAATTCCCATTAAAACATCTGTTCAGGAGTTTGGTGGGGGGAGGAATGATATAAAAGCAGTATTTATACAAGAAAGGAAAGCTGACAATTCTTGATCCTTCCAAAAATGACCATAATTTCCCTTAAAACCCATTTCACCAACCTGGAGAGACAGAAATTCTGTTTTAATACATTTTCACACTGCTGATAAAGACACACCCAAGACTGGGTAATTTAAAAAGAAAAAGTGGTTTAATTGATTCATAGTTCCACGTGGCCGGGAAGGCCTCACAATCACGGCAGCAGACAAGAGAGAGAAATGGGAGCCAAGCGAAAGGGGAAAGCTCTTATAAAACCATCAGATCTCATGAGACTTATTCACTACCACGAGAACAGTGTGGGGGAAACCACCCACATGATTCAATTATCTCTCACCGGGTCCTTCCCACAACATGAGGGAATTATGGGAGCTACAATTCAAGATGAAATTTGGGTGGGGACACAGCCAAGCCATATTGAAAGTATACACTGTAAGGTATGCAATCCATCTTTCCAGTGAATGGTGACATGATACAATTTAAGACATATAATAAGATTTCAACACTGAGCAGATATAAGCTGGAAAGATGCTATACTCAGAAATTGCCCAATGAAACTAAATCCGCCCTGCCATATAAAATTCTCCATATGCCAACTGTTTCCAAAGTCAATAGAAAAAAAGATGGTCTCTACCCTCAAAGAACTTCCAGTCTAAGTCAAAGAGAATGGCCACATAATCAAGCCACTGTACATTTTAAAGACTTGGTTCTCTATATTGCCAAATGGCCAGATTTTGTTCTTACTGCTGGGCATTTTCTTTCCTTTGCTGCTTCTGCATAAAACATTCATCCCTCACCCACCACCCTGTGCCCTTCCAGGATCCACATCATCTGCCTTCCACATTTGGTGAACCCTGCCCACCACCATTCCTTGGGGAGGGTTTCCAGGATCTCCTGCTCAAGTTTAGGTCTAGTTGTCATACAACCCCTAGCACCCCCACAATTATTTGTGTAATGTTGATTAGGTTTGGCTGTGGCTCCACTCAAATCTCATCTTAAATTGTAGTTCCCATAATCCCCATGTGTCAGAGGAGAGACCCTATAGGAAGAATTCAATTATGGGGGTGGTTTCCTCCATGCTGTTCTCATGATAGTGAGTAAGTTCTCACAAGATCTGAGGCTTTTATAAGGGGCCTCCCCTGCCTTCACTCTGCACTTCTCTCTCCTGCCACCCAAATGAAGAAGGGTGTGTTTGCTTCTCCTTCTGCCATGATTGTAAGTTTTCCGAGGCCTCCCCAGCCTTGCTGAACTGTGAGTCAATTAAATCTCTTTCCTTTATAAATTACCCAGTCTCTGGTATGTTTTTATTAGCAGCATGAGATCAGACTAATACAAATGTCTTTCTTTCTTGACAGACTGACTATAAGCTCTGTGAGGTCAAGGATCTTATCAGTCATGTTCACCATGATACTGGATGATTGTCACCCCTCCTCCACCCCAACTGAAAGGACCCTCAGCTGCCAAGTAGGAACTACGTAAGTCTCATCCCCTTACTACAAGCACTTGGTTGGACCAGGTTTAGACATGTGACCTAGATGTGCCAACCAGATTTCTTCTCCCAAGAACTTAGAATCAGGACAAATATGGAACCCTTTTACTTCTGCCTGTGAATGGAACTGGAGGTAAGATAAACTTGGAAAGCATGAAATGGCCATTTTCTGCCAAGCAACTGAAGAGGTAGAGTGTCAAAAACAGAATAGTAAAGAAGACAGAAGCACTAGCAAGAAAGGTTTCCTATCATCCAGACAAATTTCCATGTCCTGGTTTCTATTACTCCCTCTCCAAAAAGCTATAAGTAAAAGGAATTATAAGCATAGGAGTATCTCTGGGAACCTAAGGGCAACAATGCAGAAGTTCCAAAAGAGGCATATTTCAGTAACTGCTGCAGGGTGACACAAAGTAGGCACTCAATAAATATTTGTTGAATTACTAGACAAACTGCTCAGCTTCACCTTCCAATTCCTCTTATGTGAAGAGTGCTTCAGTTTATAAAGGGCTTCCATGTGTATTATCTCCTTAGAGCAACACAAAAGTTCTGGCTGTTATTATATCTATTTTGTAAACAACTGGCCTTTATCGGAATTCTGTGAGCTCTTCCTACATAGTGCTTCCCTAACTCTACTATATAAACACCAACATCTATTTACAGCAGATAAACAGTACTATCCTAAGTGCTGGCCCTACCAAAACAATATCAAGAGTTCAGATGTAAAAGGCAAAGTATCATGCTAATTCTCTGTTACTGTTGTTTAAACTTTCTAAACATCTAGGTGAAAGCTTGTATCTAGAAAGTGACCTGTTCTAAACTTTTCTTTGAATGCCCATACTAAGATGTTAATGTTAAACAAAGCAAAACTTAAAGATACTAAATATTCCTAACACAGCTATGAACTAGTAGTATCTCTAAGTATCTCTACATACTAGCTAAAGAGCCACAATCAGAAAATGGTAGCCTTTGAAACTCTGTGATTCAAACTACCAGAATGCCTTTTGGATAGTCCCTGAAATCTACTTCCATATGTCTTGTGGTTTCAGCAATCAGTAGCCAGGGAGAGGAGAAAAACCAGCCTCTTTCTAAAGGTTCCAGAAATCAAAGGCCAATGACCAGATATGAAACGCCAGATCACCGCAGCAACAACCAGTGCTTCAAGTGGAAGCACAACAATCTTCTTAAACTCAGGGAATAATAACTACTTCTTTTAGATCTTGTGTGTGGTCATTAAAGACATTACATAACAACAGTTTTTAGCCTGTAGCCACACAGACAGCCACTGTGGGACAAGGGAATCCAAGCAGAATGTCACAAAGAATTTCAAGCCTTTTGCCAAAAAGAGACACTGAGAATAGGAGGAGAAAGGAGTCCAGGCATTCTTTCTTTCTGAGACCATACCAACATTCACCGATCAAAGCCAGATTCCAGCCCAGCTCCTCTCTAAGGAGATAACACATGTGGAAGCCCTCTATAAGCTCTGAAGCACTCTTCACATTAGAAGAATCTGAAGGTGAAGCTGAACTGTCTAGCAATTCAACAAATATTTATAGAAATAACATGTTGTGGGAAGTATGAGGTACTCTTAAGGATGCACATGGTCTCGAGGAGAAGCTAGCAGTATACACTGCTTTCTCTATAAAAGGGAAGTCTGGAGATATGCCAGCAAAGAGAAGTAAAGTAAGGGTTTGGATGACAGGAAATGTTTCCAGAAGCCTGGTGGCGTGATCTCGGCTCACTGCAGCCTCTACCTCCTCAGTTCAAGTGATTCTCCTGCCTCAGCCTCCCAAGTAGCTGGGACTATAGGCATGCGCCACCACACCCAGCTAATTTTTTTGTATTTTTAGTAAAGGTGGGAGTTTCACTATGTTGGTCAGGCTGGTCTCAAACTCCTGACCTCGTGATCCGCCCACCTTGGCCTCCCAAAGTGCTGGGATTACAGGCTGAGCCACCACACCCAGCCCCATGCAGATTTTTATATTAGGCTACCTTATTCACAAGTGCTTTGTCATCAAATGCCATATTGGCCAAGAGCACATTACCCCCACAGATGAATTTTTAGTCTACTTCTGCAGGAAAATCTCTCTGTCCCTCCTTCTCTCCAGTCCACACAATCCCATCCAAAGGCCTCAATCTTAGTGAATTAATTCTATACTTGTAACCACTGGGCCTACATTAGGACATAGTGATTATCCTCTAAATCCTCCACAGTTTACAACAGTGTCCTCATTTAATCTTCAGATGGTTCACAGGTGTGTAGGTAATACACAATACTCGCATACTAAGGAACTAGGGGTCAGACCACAAGGACTTAGCCCAAAGTCACAGGGCTTCCCTCTCTAAAGTAAGTGATCTTTCCTTCTGCGATGCCACAGTTACCACCCTGAACCTCCCAGTCCAATCAGAGGTGTGGGTTTGGACCTTTTGGAAATGTCATAATGGAAGTTATTGCCACTCTTCACAGAAGAAAAGACAAACAAAAGCCCTTCTAAGCACATTTCTGTACAATTTCAATCCTGGACAACAAGCATAACTTCTACATACTTATCATCTCCCATGCAACTTTCATCTCCAACTTTCTAAGGATTAGAGAGTGCAAGGGCAGGCCCTCAACACACACCAATTTCACAAGTATCTCATTAGGTGATAGTCTAATAGAGTGCAAACTAGGAGCTCTCTGGACTGAATGAGCCAAGCCTTTCTATCCTCCAGTTACCAAGCAACTAACAAAAACTAGTCTTTTCAAGAAAAAAGAAATCCGCAGTGATTTGGGGTATATGACTTGGCACAAAAGACTTCTGCATTCCACAACAATCCTTTGAGTTAAGCAATCCCTCAGCTTAAAGCAACCAAAGAGAACAGCTTTTGTAAAAAAAGAAAAAATCATCTATTACTTCATCAAACCACAGCATTTCTTGGGAGGAGGCTACTACTCACAGCTCACACAGCTGCGGGTCTAAGCAAAGGGTGGAGGTAGGGCAGTACGTCCAAGATTCGAGGCTGCAGCCGCCCTGCCAGCCTCAGGACAGAGAGGAGTAGCTTTTACCCTTTCTCTCCCACTCAAGGGAAGCTGTGAAGTTTCTGCTGCTTCTAGACACCGAGGGAACTCGTGAGGGAAATGAGGCAGCTTCTGCCATGACACTAGGGTCAAGGGGCAACATGAGAAGATAGGCATGACCAGTTAAAAAGGATTATCCAAGTAATTTGCTATTTAATTGCTAAGGGATTCCATCTGGGCTATCTGCTGTGAGCAGTAAATAAAAGGGAGGGAACAGAGCTCCCTAATTCCCCACCCAATAAATAGTCCTGCCTGCACATTCCAAGTACTCATGCTGTTGTTTTCCAGCACAAATACCCAAGAAAGAGCAAGATCTTATCCTTACCCTATGTTCAAGACTCCAAATTAGGGCACAGGCTGATAGCCCAGAGAGGAAAGATGTTTCAGGAAGAAACATAATCTTCAATGTCATTCTTAAAAAACTATGGCGCTGGAAGCATGTAGTAGATCATAAACCCCAGCCAGAAACTTCTCAGAATGAATAAAACAATTGTGTGTTTCAAACTCCCATGCACAGACAGAACACCAGATAGACAGATAAGCTGAGAGGTTTGCACTACTAGAGGCATCTTCCTAAAAACAAAGTTTCCCATTCCATTCCTTTGTTAAAGATGGTTCAGTATCTCCTCATGGCCTAGAATCCCATTTTAACTCTGTGACCTAGCCCTCAGGACACTTAACCTGCCTCCAACTTGGCCGTGATCATTATTATGATGACTTTCTGGGCTCATCTAACACCCTCCATTCTGTTCTCACCTCTTTTACTTTCCCAAATACATTACACTCTTTCATATTTCCAGGTCTATGTTTCAGCTGGTATCTCTACTTGAATTGACTTTCCCATCTTCTCACTTTATCAAACCTCTGTCCTTGATTCAAATCCAGCTCAGATGTCACCTTTTCTGTGAATTTCTCCATGACATGCTGTATCTTAAATGTTCATTCATATACCTAAATCCACCTTGAAATGACAAACTTCTAAAGGGCAAGAGCCAAGTCTAGCTCATGAAAAAAAAAATGCAGAGTTTCATTCAGATATAAGAAAATCTAAAGCCAGGTCCTTTCAAGAGAAAGATGTGCACAAAGGAATAGATAGGTAATAAGATGATATATGACAATAATGTAAGGAGCTCGATACCAAGGTTTGGTGAGTCAGCTCCATACCGTTATCATAATACTTTGTGTGTGGCCATATATCTGCCTCTGAGTAATCACAGACAGGGCTCAGAGGAGGGAAAGGGCTTGGGACCTGGGGAGGCTAGAAAAGGCTTCCAGGGAGAGATGCAAGCAGAGGCCTACAGGTCAAGTGGAAAAAATATTTATGTCGCTGCCGAGAAAAACCCAAGAAACAAAAATCTGAATAGACAAGACACATTACTCCCATTAGAGGAGAATTTGTTTAACGGTAACATCATGCAATTTATTTGTAAAATGAAATAATTCTATTGTATAATTTATTTAATTTTCAAAAACTGGATTTATATGCATGCCTTTCCCCCACTTCTCCCCGGAGGCCTTTCCTCTTGTACAAAAAGAAAAAATCTACACTAGTGTTGACTTCCTAACCATAAAATATGTTATCATTTTAATGAAAACTGATGATATTCAGCAAAGCTGACTTTCCCAGGAGTGTGACACCACTGTAAGTATGAGGAAAACAAGGCTGCGGTAGGTGGGGTCTATAAGAACTTTGGAGTCTGGCAGACCTGATTCTGATTACCGTCCTCACCACTTAACAGCTGTGTAGCTTTAGGCAAATTAATTTATCTAAGCCCCAGTTTCCTCAAATGCCACATTCCTAGCATCTTCCTCCAAGGATGTTGTGAGGATTAAGTAAAATAATATAAAGTGCCAGTTAAGTCAATAAGATTTACTCTACTGCTACAGAGCGTCATAGTTTTCAAAGCACTTTGACATGCATGATCTCATCTGGCCAGTATAATTTTTTAAGAAAGGGAAGGCAAGAATCAGAAAACTATGCTTTCAGATTTTGAACCTAAAGCCTAGGAAGGGACCATGATTATCCCCAGGTCCCACACAACGGGTAAATGGAAAGTCAGACCAAAATTTTGATCGCTAATGCCCAGCCCAATGTTTGAGTTCAGTCATCTGCCTCTGTAAAACATGATATAATGCAGAAATGCATTTTTTATTTGAGGAAATGAGAGATGCCACAGTGACCTGGATCATGCAATGCCTTGTAGGCGGTACTAACTATGGGAGAGAGGTAGGCAGTCCTAATAGGAAGAGAAGGCTTTGGAAAGGGTGAATAGTTCTTGGAGCAGAAATGAAAGAAAGTCAAAGACTGGGACAAAGGGAGAGATGAGGAAGTCTTCCTCAATATCTCACTCTCCTGGACCTTCTCATGCCCTTCTCATCAGTGCTTTTCTGTCGCCTTCATGGGCTCCTTTTCTTTAGCTGCTCTTTAAATGTTGATGCTCCCCAGGGATCTTGCCTCATGCAAAGGTTACCAAATGTTCTTCTCACTGTCCCCATGCTCTCTGAGAAATCTCAATCACTCCTGTATTTCTAACCAACTACACGCTGAATAACATGCCAAATCTCAAACTCCAATTCAAACTCTCCTCTGAGATGTCTCCTGGATGTCCTACTGCACTTCCAACTCAACATATCCAAGACAGAATCTGTTATCTTCCACCAAGTGTGTTCCTCCTCCTTGATTTCCTATGTCAGTTAATCCAGTTACCAAAGGAGTCATCTTCGACTTCTCTCATTCCTCACATTCAATCCCCATTCTAATTTCAACTCCCAATTAATTCACAAAGAGTTGCCCACCTTATCACCCTGTATTAGTCAAAGTTCTCCAGAGAAACAGAAGCAATAGTGTGTATATGTCTCTGTGTATACACATTTAGGACTCAACTCTGGTGTTTCCTACTCCATGAAATCACCCATGACTTCCCTATGCTGACTTAGATGCTCTTATGCTATGCCCCTGTAATACTCTGTGAATATCCCTATCACTGCATTTCCCATCATCTGTTCATTTGTCTGTCTCTCTTGCTAGACTGAAAGCTCCTCAAAGGCAAGAACTATGTTTTTTATTAAATATCTCTACTCCTAGGATACAACGTTGTGTCTGATCTATAGATGATGAGTAATGTTAACTAATGAATAAATAAATGAATGAATGAGCAGACATGTATAAGCCAAATAAAAGTCTGCAGAAATAAAAGTAAGGAATGAATGGATAAATGAATGAGGTTGTGAATAAGAACTGTCCCAGTTTCTCTTTTTTCATTCAAGCTAATGGCTTTTCTCAGTCTGTTTTAGGAGCAGAGACATATTCTAGGCAAGCCAGACTGCCAGGAAGATAAATTTCTCCTCTCAGGGTGAGCAGGTCCTTTGGAGAAGTTTCATTTTAATTGGAAAATGGATTCATTCACTTCCTGGCTTGGACTCCCAGGTCAGTGCAGCACCACTGAATGGCTGCCAAGCACCAATGGAGACGGGGGCTGTGGTGGGGAGAGTGCTCCATCAAATGTTGAGCACTCTGGGACACCTGAGGACAACCTGGTGTCCATTCCAATCTGGCTCACACAGATGCCCCTTCCTCTTTCTTTCCAAATGTCCTTCAGCCTGAACTTATCCCCAACCTGTAAAGGACACATGTACTTTACTGTTCCAACTGGCATTTCTTTGGAGCCTATTTGGGTATATACATCCTTACTTGTTCATTTACACCACTGTTACAGAGTTCCACTGTGATTTCCTGCCAGGCATGGACAAGGGCCAAAACAAAAAGTTCATTCACAACTCAAGTAGCAGAATAAGATCAGAACTTAAACTCTTCCTTATGATGGATCCCTAACAGTACAACCTCACAGAAGATATTTGTAGAAAAATTTCTTGCATGGTTTGTTAAGGGTCCTTGAGGAGGGCACTGGTCCTTTGTGACAGCTCCCGGCTTCCTCTGTAGCCTCACCTCTCAACACCTTCACCTGTCAGTATCTCCACAGTCCTTGATTCTCTAAACAGACTCGTCCAACAGCAGTTCTGATCATGCAATATGTTACTATATGCAGAGGGGCCTCAGTACATTCTGCTGCCTCTTCTCCAGAGCCAGACTGCAAGAGGGAATATCCTGGCTCTAGTACTTCGCAGCTACGTGGCCTTGGGCAAGCTACTCGGTTACTCTTTATCTCAGTTTCCTCATCCTAAAAAATTACTGATGACAATAATAGTACTTATGCCATAGGGTTGATGGGGGATCAAATGAACAAATATATGTAATCTGTTTAACAGCACCTGGCACAGAGTAAGCACTTTTTACTTGTGATTGTTTTTATTATTACTTAGAATGTCAGTTTCACCACATCTTTCCCTCTTCAGGAAAGAGTAGGGGTTTTAGAGTCTGACACACCTCAGTCGAAATGTTGGTTCTCCTATTTACTAGCTGTGTTATTTCTGACTAGTAGTCACCTAATGTCATGATTCTCACTTTGTTCATTTGTAGCAACATTTAGCTCATAGGATTGTTAGCTGAATTCAAGTCAATGAGATTATACATGTTCATGTGCCCATCCTTGCACACTTATAGTAAACGTTAGTTTCCTCCACCATCATTGTTCTCAAATTTTGTGTGGGCCTTGGTTCTTTTTTTAGGAAAGAACTATAATTTGTTCATCTATCTCCCTAGAATTAGCATCAAATAACTATTTTTCCAATAAAATATTTCTTGACTGTGCAGAAATTGGTCTGTAAGTCCTGGTTTGTGGCCAAGAATGTGCTAGGTATGCTCTCAGAAGAAGAAAGGATACTAGTTTCAATCCTCAGGTTACTTACCGGCTAGGTAGAACAAAGAAGCTATGCATATGAAACATGTAGGAAGAATGTATAAATAGTATAGAACAATTCAAGTTCTAAAATATATAATTTTTAAACTATGGATTCTATATGATCACGAAGGAGACAGTGCTGTGGGAAGCAGGCAAGTAATGGGGTTACTTAGGAGGCAGTGTCAGATCTACATGTAGAGGGAAGGCAAAGACTGAGGAAGATGGGATGGAGGTAAGGCCACATTGAGGCAATGGCCTGAGTAAAAGTGCAAGGAAAAGCATCAGCTGCATCCATAGCCATGGAGAAGGAACTATAGCCATGGAGAAGGAACAGGTCATTCTGAGAGACCTGTATTGAGATGTAGTAAGAGGTAAATCTGAACTTGTATTAGATACTTGGGGCAGAAAAGAATGGGAGCCACCATCAGTCCTTGCATGGAGCGTGATTTGTCAACACAGTTTTAGGAAGGTTAAGATAGCAATAACCTGGTGGGAAGCCCAGAGGAGAGAAGAAATAAGAGGCAGAAGGATGCGTTTCTATATACATTTCTGACAGAGGGAGGAGAAAGGGCATAGCAAATGGGAAAAATGGAAAATGGAGACAAAAGAGAAGTTTGGGAAAGAAAATGAAACAAAAAAACTAAATAGAAGAGGAGAAAAGAAAATAAAGACAAAAGCAAAAGATGAACAAAGAAACAAAAAAGAATGGAGTGAAGAAAAAGAACAGCTTAAACATAAGACATGAATAAAATGTGTAGGAAACAATAGCAGGACCATGTCAATGTCCCCGACAAGACAGAGCATCGAGAAGGGAGGGCAGAAACCAGCCGTGTTTGCGGTCTGCACACTGTCTTACCTCTAGATGAATGAAGTCATGGCTGACGTCACTGCTTCTGAGTCACACACCACCCCCTACCACCCAAGAGAGGTGGAAAGGGCCTTGTCTAGTATTCAGTCCCACCCTCTTGGACAAGTGGAGTTAATTCACTGCTCTATTCTCAGGCACACTGTCTACGCTTGAGACAACTGAAATGAGGAGAGCTGCTCTGTCTGCCCAGGGAGGACGTGAGTGCTCAAAGCTCATCTTCTCCGGAGTTCTTAGGTCTAGGTCCTTGAAATAGAAGAGTCAATAAAAGGATCACAAATAGCTTCTGGCCTTTCTCTGATTGTGGCTAGGGTGAACTGGCTCTATTCCATGAGGTCCCCCTTCACCTTTCCCCCCAAAATCCTGTAATTAATAGTATGGAATATATAAAAAGGACTTAAAGGAACTTTTTGACGGACTCACAGAGCTTCTTGCAGTCTAAGCTCTCATCATTTTGTATTTGCAGCCCCACAGAGGTCTCATTTCCTCAGACTGCCACCAGACTAGCTTTAACAAACTACCTCACCTCAACTGCTTATTAGCCAGCCCCAATTCATACACTGGCCCACAGCCTACATGTTACCTCCCCTGGCCCCCCGAACCTAACTGGGCCATATTTCTAGAGTAACCTGAGTTCCTACTGCACTAATGCTGTACTGTGACTTTATCTCTTATCTCCTTTCTAGAATATGAGCATCCTGGAAATAGCGACTCTGTTTTCTTTATTGCTATATTCCCAACATTTAACAAAGTATCTGGAACAAAACAAATTTTCAATAAATGTTTGCTGAATGAATGAACGTCCTTGAACTACTCCGGCAGGAACTTGTTAGCACCACAATATTTTTATTTCTAAAACACACACCCATTTTTATGGCCACCATTCTGAGAAATTTGTGAAGGATATCCTATAAGGTATTACTAATAGTGCATGTGGAACTGCCCTGGAAGCATTTGCTGAGGGAACCTTGGGATGGATTTACTGTCTCTGGCTCCTCTGTTCCCCTATACTTTGGTCTCTGAGCTGCTGTAGAAACAGGACAGGCTGGAGTGAAGGGAAATCCAGTAGCTGCATGAGGTAAGTGTCTCTCAGACTGTTCCACCCGCTCAAACAGGACTAATATCCTCTCCCTAAGTCGTCTGGATGATTAAAAACCACTACTTTTAAAATTACATACCCTTCAAACAATGTGAATTCCATTTTCCTTCACTCTTGGATTTCTTACCTGCCTCTAGAGTTAAGTCTATGAAAAACAAACCTAATTTTCTTTCAAAAAATCAACTTTTTCTGTCACTATCATCTGAAAATCTATCACTACCACCAGCATTCTACAATTTACCGAACACCTTCTGATACATAATACTACATCAACACAATTTTTTAGATAGAAAACTAAGGCCCTTAAGAGAAGTAAATTGCCTAGATGATACAGATAATAGGTAGAAGGGCTGGAGGAAAACCCTGGCCACATGAACTCCAAACTCAATGCTCCTTCACCACTCTCCAGCAGCCGCTTCCCAGGACATGGGAGGTGCTCAATAAATACTTGCACAGTGATTCACTCTCTTTCTCAGGTCCATGGGCTTTGTCTCTGACCCCCAGCCAGAGCCAGACCACACAGCCTCATGCCAAGACAACTGCAGTAGGCTTCACTCTAGTCCCTGGTTCTCTTCTCATCTCTCTCAGGTTCACAGAAGGCCAGGACTGAAGGAGACTTTCAGGGGTTACACATAAAGGTTGTTCCCAAATGCCAGACCAGGGACTGGTGATAGTCCAGGACCAATAATTTTCACTAATCAGTAGTGTAATAATAATAATCAAGTCATTATTAATAAAATTATGAATAATTAATGGGTAAAATGAGAGAGAGATTGTATTTCCTAATTGTTTGTCTTGCTTTGCTTGGGTAAGTGCCAATACTCTACACATGTAGCATTACTGAGAAAAAAATGTACGTCCATGCCATGGTTCAGACCCTTTAGCAGAGCCATTGAGAAACAGAGGTCAGGTAAGACAGAGTCACTTAGTCTGCTCTCTAATTTCCTCTGAATATTGCCTCGCTTTGCATTTTTGAGCCAAAAGACACTGATCATTGAGATTACCAGCCTAGAAGCTACACTGATGCAGCTTTTCAAGAGGGCATAGGTATGGGTATTGACAGAACCACAGAGTTAAGACCAGGCTTCTTTTTATCACCGAGGTCACTCCCAAGTTTATCTAGTCCGTAGCCTCTCCATACAGGGAGGATTCAGAGAGACAGGAGCCATAGGAATCCAGAGTGCCATGCTGGATGAACTGACAAGCCTCCAGGGAGGTCTTAGCTATGTCAGTACTTCCAGGACCCCTGGGTTCAAAAGAGGTAAGGAATTCATTCCACTGTTTAGTCATTCTTTCTCACTACAAATATGTTAGGGGAATGCAAAGAAAAGGACAAAGTCAGCTCTTGGAGAGGTAACTATAATGCGCTGGAGCACAAACAAAAGAAGCTCTGGGTCAGGGTTTGTGTAGTGGCGGGAAACAGATCTCAGCCAGTCTCAAGTATGATTCTTTCATTTTGAGTCTAACTTTGAACACCTAAACTTTTAATAACTTTGATAATGTATTATTCTAGCATTCATATTTATCTTTAAAATTTATGTCAAACAAATGTATATCTGGGATTTTTAACTTAAACCATCAGAAGTGGATTTCTCTGATCAGGGTGAAGTAATAATAAAAAATGATAAAAAAGTAAACTCATTATTAAGAAAATAACTAATAATTAATCAGTAAAATGAGAGAAGTCTTATTTTCTAATTGTTTGCTTTGTTTTCCTTAGGTAAGCTCCCGGGATGTCTTATCTGTACCTGTATAATAAAGACTGGCATTTGACCAGCTAACCTTTACAACAATTTTTCCAATTCATTTCTTAGAGTCAGAAACCTGGATTTGCATTCCAGCACTGCCAGAGGTAATAGAGTTGATAAATCCCTCCATCCTCAATTTCTTCATCTGCAAAGCAAGTGATAGCATCTACCTCACAGGATTTTCATAAGAATAAATGGGATAGAAGATTTAAAAGCACACAGTGGATATTTAATAAAGTCTATCACAGGCGTTGACCGTGTATGTATACAGCAATGAAACATGGTCAATATCTCAACTAAAACTTATTTAATATTTCAGAAAGGTAAACAATTTTTAATATTTCAAACTGCTTTCACAAGTGTAATGATCTCCCAACTTATTCCAAAAACATAAGCTGGACAGAGGAACAGACAGATGGAGACAACGTAAGTGATAAAGCAAGAACAGTCAATGTCCATGGTAGGCTCTAGGTGATGGCTCTGAGTATTCAGTGTAAAATTTTTTCAACTTTTTTTGTATGTTTGAAATTTTAACAATAAAACATAGGGGGAGGAGGGGAATGGCTTTCACAGCCTCTCACTCTTAGTCCTAGATACAGGAACTCTTTGAGATAAATGGTGAGCTTGGCTTCCTCCTTTCCTCCCCATCAACAGGCACAGTACTTTGTACACAGCATTTACTAAAGTTTGTTTCACAGATTAAATGAATATTTCCCTACGCTAACAGAACAATTATTGTCATTTTGGATTATAATAGGAAAAAAGAAAGTAAAACCAACCCAGGTGTTCAGAGAAATGAGATTTACTTACTCCTCCAAAAGAATGCCATTTTGCATCTCTTTGAACCTCTAGCCTGCCACCTTCCTTGCCTCAATGGACATCCATTGACCCTGAGCCTCTAGACTTCCAAGATGATAGCTTACGTGCTATAAGTCACTACATCACAACACACATTAAATGCATTGTCTTTTTCAGTGTTGTTTCTATAAAGACAGTTATTTCCTCCCGTAAATGTGACTTCCATTTTAGCCACTGTGAAAAAATTGAATAGGATGTTCAATTTATGTTCAATTTTTGATTGACATAGAATCATATCATGTGGGCATAAAGCAAGCCTAACTTCGCAATCCTTCCTCTCACCTCTCTGGTTACACTAATGACTCTTACAGGTGGCCAACATCCTGCACAGCCATCAGGAAGACTGGCCACAGGTAAACCAGGCATGAGGTCTTCAGTACTATAGCCATATGACTGGCTCCTGGCTGGCCAGGAGACATGAATTCCTTTAGTAAATATTTACTGAGTATTTTTTCAACGCCAAACACTGTATTTGGCTCTGGGGATATATAACAGTAAGGGATAAAGAGAGAGATTGGGTACCTGCTCTTATGGAGTTGAAAATCCACCAACCCAAATGAGGAAGAAACATGGTATAGCAGAAACAAACAAACAAAACAGAATTTAGAGCCAAAGGACCTTCTTTAAGATCCAAGGGCCGGGCCGGGCACGGTGGCTCACGCCTGTAATCCCAGCACTTTGGGAGGCCGAGGCGGGTGGATCACGAGGTCAAGAGATCAAGACCATCCTGGTCAACATGGTGAAACCCCGTCTCTACTAAAAATACAAAACATTAGCTGGGCATGGTGGCGCGTGCCTGTAATCCCAGCTACTCAGGAGGCTGAGGCAGNATTAGCTGGGCATGGTGGCGCGTGCCTGTAATCCCAGCTACTCAGGAGGCTGAGGCAGAAGAATTGCCTGAACCCAGGAGGCAGAGGCTGCGGTGAGCCGAGATCACGCCATTGCACTCCAGCCTGGGTAACAAAAGCGAAACTCCATCTCAAAAAAAGAAAAAAAAAGATCCAAGGGCCTTCATTTGACTCCAGTTTGAGCCCAAATGACTTTCACCAAGACTTGATACTGGTAGAAAAGTATTTCATCTCTTTGAGACTTGTAAAATGTGAGAAATAGTAATATTTATCAACAAGGTTATATCATAAATCATATAAAGGAAATATTTGTGAAAGTCTGCCATAGCCATAAAGTAAAATTATTAAGAAGTATTATAATAATAGCCGACATTTATCAAATGTTACAAGGTATCTGGCCAAGAACTTTTTTTCCTTTTGTCTGTCTTTTAAAAATTACTTTGCGGGACACTAAAATTAAAAGAATACAAGGATTCACTGTCCAGCTAGATGAAGGCAGGCCATCAGCCTCAACATTCTGTGTATTTAGATACAAGTCCAGTAAACCACCCTGGAGAGAAAATCCACAACACATGCCCTCATAGCAGCTGACAATGCTGTCTGCATTGCTCAAAGGCTGGGAGGAATCTGGTCCAACACATAGGGCCCTGGTATGAACACTCCAAAGAGAGGCTTTTTGACTGCAAAGATGAGTCTTGGATTCTCCTGGGGGATGAAGGGAGCAACTTAAAGAGGTATCCATCAGAGGAGTCCAAAGACACAGTGGAGAGGCCCAGAGGAGTTACTGTCTCAATCTAGAGCCTTCACTTTGCACACAAAATAAGCTGTGACTCAGGTAATAGGACTGCACCCAAGGGGTGGCTCTAGGATGGAAAGGAATAGTAATGCTCAAACCTCATTTTCCACAATGAGGAAGAGAAAATTAACTTATGTTGGGCATGCAGTGAACCTTTAGTCTGGAATAAAATGATTGGACAAATGCACCCAGCAATCAAAAATGGCATGAGATGATTTAATAAGTTCAACCACTCATTCATCCACCCATCAAAATATATACTAAGTTTTTAATCTTAGATGTTAAACAATGGCCTAGAGGCTAGGGACGCTGAGATAAATAAAGCACAATGTAGTGCAATAAATTCTAGGGTAGAGATAAGCATAGAATGCCACAGGGTACAGAGGGTAGGACCCTAAATCAACACTAAGTCAAGGAAGGCTCCCTAGAGGAAGTGAAGGCTGAGTTTTGAACTATTATTATAAGTTTTCCTGGTGAAGGAAGAAATGACTATAAGCTTGCCAGGCAGAAGTTAAAACCTGAGCAAAGACCCGGAGGTGTGAGAAAATACCAGCATGGGATGATGAGAGCCCTGAACCAAGAATCTCGCCATCTGGAATGTCTTTCCATTTCTCTAAATGCTTGCTATAGGAAAAGTAATGATGGATTCCTTGAACAAATTCCCACAGCCTAAGTCTCAAATTCAAATGCTCTCAAGGGTAGGGCTGGAAAAGGAAATGAATGCAGCAGGCTGGGTGGGGACTGCTACCAAATGAAGAATGCCCTCCACTTCTAAAGAGGGCAGCCCCTGCTTAGCTCCAGCCGATCCCTTCCGCATGGAAGTGTGGTCCCTGTATTGTCAGATTCTTTCATTATTTATTAAAGAAAATAAATAACCTGAATTTTCAGATACAATTTCTCAATTTTTAAATATTGGAAACTAATTTAAAATCGTTTATTTTTTTTCCAAGCAAGTGGTGGGTCAAACAAAACCTGTCTGGGGGCCAGATTTAACCAGTGGGCTACCAGCCTGCAGCCCTGGCAGGTGGGAAGAAATGAGTATCTTTCAAAAGCAGGCAGTGACAGGCAATAGTTACAGCCCAGGAGCTGGAGGCAGATGGGACTAGGTGAGAATCCGGGCTCTACAACTCACTTGTTGTGTAGCTTTGGGGATGTTGCTCAAGTCCTCTGAGTCTTGGTTTTCTCATACTGCCATGCAGATATAGTAAAACAGCATGTTGTTATACCTTGTCACTGAAGGGCAGAGATGAAATTCTGCCTGTGAAATCCCTAGTATGGTGCTTTTTAGGAAAATAAGCCCAAAAAGAAAAAAAAAAAATCCCTTGCTCAATAATGATGTGTTGTCAACCAGAAAGGTTAGCTATGACTACAAGCTTTGAATGGAAAATTACTAAGTATTAAAAGCATGAGCATTGTGCTAAAACAGTAGCAAACTATTTCAACCATGGAGAGTGTACCAGTATTAATGGTTTTTTTGTATGTGTGTATGGCCAGTCTTTTTTCTTCTATACTGATAGTTCCTTAAAACAAATGTATTTATAAAACTGTTCATTCGTCTTCCAACTTTTCTTCAACATTACAGTGTAAATTTTGTTGTTGCTATACAAATATTTACTATCTACCTAGCATGTATGCCAGAATGACTTTTTTAAAGTCATAAAACATACTGTGTCACACCCATGTTTAAAACTCATCAACCATTTCCCACTGCTCTTGGAATAAAACCCAAACTCCTGCCCCTGGCCTCAAGGCTGTGTATGCGGCAGCCCTTGTCCACTTCACCAAACCTCCTCCTACGTCTGTGTGCCTTGCTCATACCCTCCTGGCCCAGCTGACCTCCTCTGCTGATCTCAGGAGGTGCTTTCCTCCCCCACAGTGAATCTGCTGCTCCTCCTTCCTATCTCCTCATTCAGGTCAAACAAAAACTCCCAAGAGAGGCCCACACTAGCCATGCCAAATCTGTTCATCTGTTTTTCCTTCGTAGCATTTTCCAGAAAACAAAATCACTTTGTGTGTGTATATATATATGAGTCTCCTTGTCTATTTTCTGCCTCTCTATACTAGAATCTAAGTTCCCAGAAGACTACTCAGAGCCCTCATCCCACTCATTCACCTTGGAATCCCCCGTGCCCAGCACAGTGCCTCTCACATAGGAGACACTCAGTATTTCTTAAATGAAACAATAAGCCTACTGCTCATTGTTCACAGCCTCAGAGCCTCCCGTAGCCATATCCTACAAATTTCCTCCCTAAACTAGTTTATGCAAAGCCTTCAAAGCAAACACTGAAAGAGGCAGTAGAGCGAAATGGTGATGAGCCCATACTGTGGATGTGAAATGCCAAAGTCCAAATCCCAGCCTTGCCACTTATTAGCTGAGTGACCTTGGGCAAATTGCTGAAAGTCTCTGTGCCCATTTCCTCATCTGTAAAAGACAATAATTAGGCTGGGCACGGTGGCTCACGCCTGTAATCCCAGCACTCTGGGAGGCCAAGATGGGTGAATCGCTTGAGCTGAAAAGTTTGAAACCAGCCTGGACAAATGGTAAAACTCCATCTCTACAAAAAAATACACAACTTAGCTGGGCATAGTGGCATGCGTCTGTAGTCCTAGTTACTCAGGAGGCTGAGGTAGGTGAGCCACTCAAGCCTGGGAGGCAAAGGTTGCAGTGAGCCAAGATTGCACTACTGCATGCCAGCCTGGGTAACAGAGCAAGACACTGTCTCAAAAAAAAAAAAAAAAAAAAAAAAAAAGACAATAATTATAGGGTAGCTGTGAGAAATAGGTAATGTGCTTAGAAAAGTATTAGATGTATTAACAAAGACTGCATACACATTAGCTACTATTTTCATCTATTTTCTTGTTCTGCTCTTATTGCTTGGTTGCTCTGTATATTTATTCTTTAACCAGGCTGTAATTTCTTGGTGACAGAGACCACTTCTGGGTTCCCACACTGAAAGTACACAGGTTCCCATAAGGTGGCAAATGGGGAAACAGAGCTATGGTGCAGCTCTTGACATGGATTTGCTTATGAAGTATGAGACCTCCAGTAACTTTTTTGAGCTTCAGTTTCCTCATCTAGTAATACAAAAAGAGATAATATGTGTGGCACAGACTGGTGTAAGGATTAAATAAAACAACTCTTGTGAAGTAAAATAATTCTGGTGCTGGCAGCATTGGTAAATGTTAAGGGAAACAAGTAGAAGGTACTCAAGTAAGTTAATCAGCTTTGCAGCTCAAAGCTGCCTGCCTTTGGCATAGGTATTACACATAGGATGTGGATGAGTCACAGAAATGAATGACTCTGAAAATATGTTCTGCACTCTTCTATTCCCTATTTTCTATGATTGTCTCTAGAAACCTTGATGATGGTTTCTGGAATTTTCCGTAGTAAAACAGGAAAAACATACCACTCATTACGGCCAGCTCCATAGAATAAAATATTTTAGTCTTTAAAATTATCTCAAACAGTGATTGGATATTACTGAAATGTCCATCAGTAGAAACAAGCAGTTTTAAACACAGTGATAATGAAAATTAAAGTACTATTTGAATACCCACTATAGAAACCACTTTACAAATATCACACTCACTCATAACTCCGCAAGACTGATATTTTTGTCCTCATTTTATAGCTTAGCACACTGAGACTCAGAGAAGTTGATTTTAGCTTGTCTAAGATCCTACAATTGGTAAGTTGTACAGAAAGATTTAAATGCAAGTGTGTTTGGCTCCAAATCCTGTACTTTTTTGTAGAGAATTGTGTTATATCTCCCAAAGTTCCTCAATATCTTGTATTAGCTCTACTGCTAAGACCTGACGAACACAGTTGAATAGTAAAGACAATAACTAAGAAAGAACAGTTTCCACCATACTGCCGTCTATTTAAATGGTGTTATTTCCAGGAAATCAACTTATGTTGCCTATCTTTCATGAAGTTTCAAGACTAGACTAAGGTTTAGGGTAGAGAAAAGATGTTATTATATCATCAAGAAGAGTGACAAAATAAGGCCAAATAAGGGATTAAAAATTAGCTCTGGCCATCCTCTCATGTTATAGAAAGAACTACAAGAACCAGTGTTCCCTGACCTGCAGCAGGGTTTTCTTTTCAACAGTTGCTACTGCAAAGCGATCAAGTGACAGCCTCCACAGCTAGCAGGAAGTTACCAAACCACCTCTCTAGCCATTCAAACCTCCAGGTTTCCCCAAAGAATCTCAGCTGGAGAATCATTTCCTCATTTTCCCAGTATGTTATCAGGAGAACAGAAGCATTGGGCACAAACAGGGAAGAGAGGAGCAGCAGGTATATTTCTTGAACCCATCAACTGAACCCATCAACAAAATCCTGTGACATGCTAGACAGCTGGTTCCAGAACTTTGGAATAAGCAACAAAAATCTCAAACTATAAAATGATTAGCTTTCTGTACTGCTGACAACAACAAAAGAGGAAAAGAGTTAAAAGACAGCTTGGAAGATCTCCATGTAGCCCCTACAAGCCATGTTAATTATATCCCAATAACACTGAGCTGTCAGGATCCACATCAGCTCTCCAACTCTCTTGACCTTCCTCAGTCTGCACCTTGTTACCCTACAATGTTTCATGTTTATAAAGATAGGAGACCCCAGCTGCTCAAGCCTGACAGAACTTAATTTACATTTGGCCTTCATTAAGATGAGAGTCAGAATCATTGAGACCAAATGGAAAAGCCAGACTGCTGGGGGTTATGAAAAATTCAAATGGCATTTTTCCTTTTATCTGACAACTCTTATTAAGGAGACAAACATCAACCTAAAACACATAAACTTTAAATGAAAAGGACATGATTAAATTCCATATTTCCAGGACTAGGACCCAGGTGACTTTGTCCAAGAGCTATCGTGGTCCTAGTACATCTCAAGACAGATATAACCCCAAATATTGCCCAACTCCCTCTGACATCTGACTCTAGACTAAGGACAAAGAGAAAATAAATGACAGCAATAATAAAGTGAGTGGTCAGCTCTGACTCACTCCTCACAGCCAATCAGTCTCAATGTCTTATTGATATTATCCTCTAAAGATTTATAGAACCCATCTCCTTCCATCCCACAGTGCCTAATTCAGGTCTCATTAGTTATCCCTGGAGTACTGCAACAGCCCCTTATTGAGTTACTGAGTCATTCAAATTATTAGGAACATATGTACTGAGCACCTACTATGCACCAGCCATTTGATTAGGGACAGAGACACAGCAAAGAACAAGGTCTAGCCGGGCATGGTGGCGTGTGCCTGTAATCCCAGCTACTCAGGAGGCTGAGGCAGGAGAATTGCCTGAACCCAGGAGGCGGAGGTTGCGGTGAGCCGAGATCGCAC